>NC_048419.1:17550399-17618138 GCF_013103735.1 Etheostoma cragini | reverse complement strand
TGGCTCTTCACTATAGGGCCTTTTTTTTTTTTTTTTTTTATACATGTTACAGTTCTCACTAAAATGAATCATCTTAGCTTCAGAAGCTGAATCATGGTATAGTTAGTCATGGTAATCAGCTAATGATTATATCCTGACAGCTCATTGTAATCTACAAATAATGTTTTTCAGCATCAGATGAGTTTTGTCACATGTTACTGTATGCACTCATATACATGGTATATATATGTAAACGAGAAATCTGGTTACGTAACGCAATAATATTTTATAATCAATTTATTATATGTCATTATCATATGTGTACATGCTTTTTATACATGAATAAAAGAGTTCTGTAACTTATTGGCCAACTTATCAAGTTAAAAGACTGAGTTAGCCCAATGTTAACTTCAGTTGTCCCATTTAGAGTTTACCAAGCCTTTATGGCTGATTGACTTTGCCTTGCTTTATAAAAACTATTTTAAACTAATGCACTTTACACAGATATATTGAAAATATGAAATATACTCCTCACAAATTGATTTTCTGAGGCTACCATAGCACCAATACTCTCACCACTAAGCAACACTATAGTGGCCCAAAGAACTCATTTGTTGTTGTTTTTTAACTAGGTCTGCAAGGTAAAGCATGTGCATAATTGAGCCGGCAATGTGACAATCTGGACCTCACCTCTCCTTTTCTCCACCCCTCCCTTTATCACCACATCATCATTTCCTAAATTGATCCCTACATCCTGTATATTGAGCCTTGGATTAGCCAGGTAAACACAGAAAAGTGTGTGTGTGTGTGTGTTAAACCAGAGGGGGAAGAGGAGTCTTTGATCAGGCTAATGAGCTGCCAGTCCTCCCCCTAGGGCCTGCTGGTTGGCTGGGGGTGTATGGACACCTGAAACAACATGGAGACCATGCATAGCCTCCAGTGGCACACACACACACCCTCGTCACTGCAGCACACCCGCATCCTGCCACCATTATTCTTTGCCTACCACCCCCTGCTAGTCGTCACTATCCATATGTCAGTCACACCCTTACTTCACTTCCAATCTCCTCTGCAGCTCCCCCCCGATTTAACAGTAGCCTATCCTTTCACAATGGTCACACCAACCACCTACTGTCTTGCCCCCTACCTATCCTCTATACTGTCACTCACGCACACTTCCACCTTCACTCACCATCCCCCGTTCGCCTTCATCTACTGTTCTTTCTTTAATGAAGCTTGTGTGTAAATGCTTCTTGAAGGCATTTGACTTTTTTTCTCTCTTTTTAGCTTGTTGCTATACATACTATATGTCACATATATGCAAACACTTAGAGTGGCACACAACTCATTTTCTCCTGTCCATTTAGTCACAGGCATTAAACTGAAACGTTTGCCCTGCTTTTTCTCAGGTTTGTTTGTTTTTCTTTCACTTTTGCCACAATGTTTTAATTTTGGCATTTCAATTCTGCTTTAATTACTTTGGCTAACATTTAGGGGATTTTGACTTTACCATCACCAGTGATTACATTTGTCACCACAATGTACATCATTGTTTTACTTCTATATGAACGCAATTTTTTGGAGTAAGAATTTGGGTCCTGGGCCCTCATCTCCGCTCCCCCAAAAGTCCCTGCTCCTGGGCTGGTACTTTTTTATCGGCCAGGAAGTAATAAGATAGATTTGCTGAAGCTTTGAGTGATCAAACATGAATTTGCAGACCATCGGCAATAAAGCACTAGTTAATACTATTAGATTTTTAGATGGACATTTTGTTTAATGTAATTGATTTTTACATAAAATTTGTAGCAGATTTCATGACTAGACTAAAAGCAAGATGAGATGTGTCATATCTGTTATTGGCGTAAGTTTCACAGTTATAGAGATAAAAAAGCCTTGACTAATTCCTGCGGATACTTCCTGACACTTTGTTTAGCTCAAAATCTGTCCTGCAATCACTGCTTTTATTGTTCCTCTCGAAGGAAGTTAACAGCTCCTCACACACACACACACACACACATACACACACACACACACACACACACACACAGATAAATCACACTTCCTCACCCCTGCTGACCCCTCAACCCCGATGTGTGTCACTCAAGGTGGTGACAGTCAGAGATGGCGCTGCCGACACGAGGGCACTCAAGCGATAAGCATTTGTCTTTGCTTGTTTCTCTTCTGTGTCTGTGTCTTTCTCTTGCTCTCTCTTCCTCTGTGGCCTTTGCAGCCTGTTGCCATGTGACCCATTGACCCATGACTTGATAGCTCTCCGACAGCTATCAAAGTACTTTCTTATTTCTCAATGACAGCTACAGGACAATATATGACTTTGATATTTAACAAGGACATACGTTAAAAACAAAGAGCAGCTGGGTGTTCTGATTTCATATGGCACTGCTGTTTAAAGGTATAACCTAGAATTTATTTGACCATCTAAAGTTGGTTCACGCTCCTTTCCATGCATTTGTTGTTATACAGCTAAGGAATGTTCTCACCCTCATTTGTAACTCAAATTACAGGTCTATAATGATAAGGAGGAGAAAGTTAATATTAAGGTTCAAAAGTCTTGAACCCTCAGTTCAGTGCATCGCTTGGCTTCTTCAAATAAAGCAACATTTCCTGAATTTACTTTACCTTACTCCCCTTACCGTCTGCAAGCCATCTTACAATAACTACGAAGTTGACATTTTCACAGCCCACATCTCTACAAAACGCTTATCTGCATGATTTCAAAAGCTCCTTACCACAGATGTCTCTGTGGTATATTTAGCCCTCTGGTGTGGCAACACTTTCAGCTGTCTGCAACTGACACAGGAAACCAAAAAAATAAGTTTCCGAGGTGAGGGAAATGGAAACAAATCATTGGCACACTATGTTCGTGAGCCAGATTTTTTCATGTAATATGGTGTCACAGCGTGTTCAGATGCTCTGAGATTAACGTCTTAAAAAAAGGCTGGCAGAAAGGTGCCATTTGACTCAAGTGTCCAAAGTAAGATATGTCCTATGAATGAAATTGTAGTGAATCTGCTGATGGTCTGGATTGCGTGATACTTCTAGAATGTTGGACCAAACATCATGCCAACTGAGATCTATACTCAGGCCTTGGCAATCACATGCCCAGATCCTCTCAATAGGATGGGCAGAGTGGCCAGACATCACTTAGAGCTGATAAAGCCTAGATACCATCATACAGTTTTTAGGGCACACAGAAAATAACTGCCGGATAGGATGGATGCCAAGGGATGCAGTACGCCTTGAGTGCTGATCTTAATTGAAGGTAAAAGGAAAAAAGAGGAATGTGGTAGATTGAATACGTTCTGCAAGTCAGAAAAGGGCAATAAGCCAACCTCGCTAAAAATGTCTTTTAGACAATGAAGTCCCCTTTGCTCCCATCGTGGGGCTGTTATCTGCTTCCCCCCAATCAGGAGTGCTGAATTATTGAATATAGGGGGCAAAGTGTGCCAGTTACAAGCTATATGGCAGTTTTTTTAGCCAGTCTCCAAGCCTCGATAAGATGTGAGATAATGGGGCCAACATGTTTGTTAGAAACATTGGAAAAAGAACATCAAGGAATGACCAATGCTCTGTCATAGCACTTTCTAACGCCAGCAGACAGACAAACCTGGACTAAACCAAGTGAGAAGGGGCCTCAACACTGAGGAGCAGCATAATAGTTACGGTTAATAATCCAGTTTAAGCAGGTGAAGACCTCAATGCTTAAATAACTGCATAATAATAGGGATGTTAGCAGGGATGATTGAACTGTGGGCAGTCATTTAATTTGGTTTCTAGCTGGTGTTTTGCCCACATTAAATAAGACGATAACTGATCTGTGAGTGATGTAGTTTTTAGTTTTCTTTGATCCTGTTACTAGCTGTGTTTCCATCCACACGTTTTTATCCAAAGTAAGCAATATTGAATGAAAAATGCCTTATGGAAACACTAAAATTCATTGGAATTTCATGAATATCGACTCAAAGGAAATACATTCGGTCTCATCGGATTTTATCTTGATCGATATACGGCTTATGCGATACCCGCCACAAAACGAAGAAGAACTTTTAGTTAATTTCCGCCCAGTATTTCCGCTCTGTTTGCACACATGGCACGTGTCAAAAAAGACAGATGTAAGTGGACGAACAAGGAGACAAGAGAAAAACTCTTTGCAAATGTTTGCTTGAATGTTGAGCGATTCAGTGCAAAAATGAATGGAAACACCTTAAATTTCCAAAATCAATTGGATATACCAAATTGATCGCAAAACAGCATGTAACATCATTTCACACAGGTTGTTATTCACTTTAAAGTGTTGCATGGAGACACACTTTCACCAGCTTTATTTGCATGAGTTTTTTTACTGAACTTCAAATAATTCGATTCACAAGTGGATGGAAACTTAGCTACTGTCATGGACTCCATACACTGTCTAAGAGTTGGCGCCTTGGACATTTTTCATTATATCTTTCATAATTCAAACAGTGCTTGGCTGGAAGTTTTCCTTTTTTGGTTTTCTTTTACTGCTGCTAGCACATTTGCTGCTCATGTTCTGGCCATGGTCCTGAAGCAACAATGCTGTTGTCAATGTACAAAGGATATGTGACATGTGTGATTGCTGCCAAACTGGATTGCTGTACCAGTGCAAATATATTGTTAAAATCAACAGTTTTTTGTCTATATTGTTGTGTAATTTGTTGCTTGAGCATGTTGTAGACAGTACCGCCATTGCCATTGTAATGCAGTATGTTGGAAGGTAAAATCGTTGTTTGTTCTTATTGCTAGTTCAACGTTTTTTTGAAAATGGCCCATTCACTTTTGCACTGGCCCACCCAAAATACTATTTCTGCCTACGCCACTGGGTAGAATACCGGAGTAGGAACCATAGAAAACAACTATTTGGCAAAGTTGGTCCAGGAGCTTTGCCTCTAGCCGCCATCTCCGTCCAGCCGATCATGTGACTCTGCATTGTACAGCACATGTTAAAGACGTAATATTATTGTCCTGGAAAAGCACATATGTTTGTTTTAATTTAGATTCTTATAGTTTCCTTCATTTCACTCCACAGCTGAATTATTACTCATCTCACTTGGACAATTCTTGTGTGTGTGTGTGTGTGTGTGTGTCTGTGTGTTGTCTTAGTGTGCACTCAGGATGTTTTCACAACCCTCACTTTTGACGGGGTGATTTACATCCTCTTAGACCTTCTAAGGAGACACACAGACAAAAGCCTCACCAACACACACACTCCACAGACCAAAGAGCGGAAGACATGCTCAGCAAGAAAACAGGTTGATGATCAAACCGGTTTAACAGAGGCCTTATGATGTTTGTATAGAGATCTTGTCCTAGAAATCTGTTTCACATACTCAAGACTGACAGCACTTCCGCTGAACTCTGAATGTGAGGGTGATGGATATTTCAGAAGTTTGTGGGTCCTGTCACACAAACATACCGGTACTGCGTATTTAAAAAATGATTTCCTGGCACAGGAATATTTTGCTTTCATAGCACAGCAATACATTTAGAAAGCACCTCGACTTTTTTTTTTTTCTTGAGCTGGAAAGGCTATTGCTTAGTGTTAACCGCTGATGAAGTTTGATATACTTTCATTTTCCTCCAGTTTCATCAGAATCGGAATCAGAAATACTTTATTGATCCCCAAAGGGAAATTCCGTGTTACAGTTGCACAAGTATAAAAATATCACAGTAGAAATTTAAACAAAGAAATATAAGGAGTGTGGATATGTATGGTATTTACATAGTTAAAGGAATTTTTATGATACAGCATTTACATAATTAAGGAGTTGTAATGTTGAAGAGTAATAATTGATAAATAGTAGCAGCAGAGTGTTACACAAATTTTAATCCAGTGTTATTGCAAAAAACAGATAACATTTCAAACTCGCTAGGTCTCTGTGTATCAGAAACTTAGAGGGAGGAGTTATAAAGTTTGATGGCCACAGGCATGAATGACTTCCTGTGGCGCTCTGTAGTGCATTTTGGGGAAATTAGTCTTGCACTGAAAGTGCTCCTGTGTATTAGAAGCACGCCATGGAGTGGGAGGGAGACATTGTCCAAGATGACATGTAGTTTGGAAAGCATCCTCCTCTCTGACACCTCCGACAGAGTCCAGTCATAATTTCTGTTAGAAAACCGTGGGCATAAATTATGCAGATAGTAAATAGCTAGTGGCCTTTCTGGCCTGTCATCTCATTTTCATGTTGTAACAATTAGCCAGTTGTCAAGTGCTGATGTGAATTTGAGTCCGCTTTCAAGAGCATGTGGGGAGCTTGACATGTTTTATTTTTTATAGAATTGATGATAACTGAGTAAAAATGAATTATAAGGGTTTTAAACACAAAGTATATCAAAGCACCATCAAGTTGAAAATCTCTTAATGACAGAATTGAACAGTTTTTAAAATGTGTCCAAAATCAGAGATGTTTATTTTATTGTTAAGGAGGTGAAAAAGTATGCATGGTCTGAACTTCTCTCTCAAGCTCTCTTTGTCCGTGTTTCACACAACTATTTGTGGCACGTTTTAGTGTGCGCTAATGAGTGCAACACTATGAATGCCTGCAAGAAGAAAGTTTCAATCAATTGGTTTGCTTCAAACATCTAGCTTCTACAGTAAGTCGCTCCTTTGCAGTCATCCATTAGTATGCTCACCCAGCCATGCTGTTGCAGATTTTGGGGTTTGGACCATGCTTCTCTGCCTGCATGTTAGAAAACGTGCACTGGTTTCATGCTGTGTCTACATGCATGTTTGTATTCACATTACTCCTGCTCCCCAACAGCCGCTCTCTGTATTACCCCTTTCTCCCCCTGTTGTTCTCCTGCCCAGGTGAAAGGGATCCTGGGAACAGCCAGGTTCCAGCTTCCCAAAAGCCTCTCAGTGCTCGCGGCTCACAATGGAACAAAGATTGTCTTAGTGTTGGGATGCTTATGGGAAACCCAACCCAGACTGTAATGGCCACAGTTTGACAACAGGGGACCAACAGGAGAATATGGAAGTCAGGAGGTTGGGATACATCTGCTGTATAAGCCTTGGAGATTAGGTTTTTACACCCGGGTGTTTTAGTAACCTACAGAAATAGAAAGTCTGTCACAGTTTTTTGTCATAGTCGATAACCCAAAGGTGCTGGCTGTCTAAATTAGGCATACAGTGAATTAGGGTTAGAGTATGGAATCTGTTAGGGAAACAGATCCCATGCTTTTCAACAGAAGCCTTTAGAGCAATCAGTTGTAGCCACTAGAATTCAAAATGAGTCAGTGCAGTGTGTTACTGTTTGTCCGTTCTGGACAAATTGATCTGCGTAAGTTTGGTAATGACTTAACCCGTGTTAGTTTGCAGCGCCTTGGGGCATGCGTGAGATACAGTTGTTTTGTTCTGAAATGTGGAGTTTCGGTTTTCTGAAAGTAAAGTAAGCAGCACGCTTAAACAGCTCGTCCAGTGTCTTATTAAACACCGCAATTTGGCAACAAGGATGGCTCAATTTTCTCTCCCTCCTCCGCCTCCTTTCCTTGCACTTTCCAGTGAGCCGACAATACTGTGGAATCGCTGGCACCAGTCTTTTCAAATGTACCTTCAAACTATAGGATTAGCCAACGTGAGTGCAGCTCAGAAAACGGCATTTCTGAGGCGCTGTTTGGGAGTCTAGGGACAGCATGTACTGGAGACGCTAACCAGCAACGGGACAAATACGGACTATGCAGGGACAGAGAAACTTTTGAAGGATCAGTTTGCTGCCCCACGGAGTGCTTTATTGAGCTGGTTTGTGGAGCAGTCTGTGTGAACTTCCGCACAGTAAACAAAGAAGTTATTGCTGACAGATATCCACTGCCCACGTCTAAGGAGCTTACGGCACAATATCACGGCTCCCACCATCTTCATAGAGCATGACCTCAGTGCTGGCCGGCATACCAGGAGTGGTGATCTACCTCGATGATGTGGTGGTACATGGTGCTACTGGACATGACGGGCTACTATATGAAGTTCATGCCTTAATATTCGGCCATAAAGGCCCCAATGCGCCAGCTGCTCCGGAGGGAGGAACCATGGGTCTGGTCTCTGGAATGCGCTGAGGCAGTACAAACTCTCAAAGCTCAACTCACCTCACCTCCAGTGTTGGCACATTTCAAACATAACCAGTCACACCCTGGTCACCTGTGAAGCTTTGGCCACGGCGATAGGCTGGACTGTCACAAGTACAAAACGGTACGGAGAGGCCTGTTGCATTCGCCTCCCGGGCTCTGAACCAAACAAGGATACCGTCATGCAGCTAAAACAGTTAAGTTTAGGCCCCAAAACCAAGTTAAGAAAAAAGATTGTGGTTTGGATTAAGAGATTTCCGCGGAATGAACAAACATTTCCTGGGTGAAACTATTTTTTTTCTGAACTTCGCTCACCGGCTCAAAAGCACTGCATTTTCCATTGAATATTGAAGTGCATATTTTAGTGTTTGGCATGTCTGGCACCATGTCATTGGTATTGCAAAGGGGATTTAATTATTGCATGTTTTGCTTTGTTGTGCATGATTAAAAAAGACAATAAGATAAGCCATGCACGCCAGCGCCCTTTTCTTAATGCCTTAATGTCTTTAGCCAGAATCTCAATTTTATGTATTCAATCCTTATTAATTCCCCAAAAATGTGCAAAGGCACCAAATCTGACAGTCTCCCTGTCAATCATGGGGTCTGTCTAACTGTCTGTCTCTCCGTCCGTCTGTGTGGGTGTGGCCATGCCTGTCTGAAGTTTCTGAAGCCAAGAACGGAGCATTGTACAAAGTGACAACCCCATCAAAGAGACCAGGCCTGCATAAAAGAACGTTTTATGACTCTGCCCTTCAAAAGAACAGTTTGAGGACTTCAAAGCACACACGGGGAGAGGCAAGCTGTGGATGGAAAGTTTAGCGCAAAACTAAGAGTGAGACAGACAGTATGAGAGAGAGAGTGAGAGAGAGAGAGAGAGAGAGAGATAAAAGGTGAAAAGAGAAAAACCCTCAAAAGCCATTTGATATATTTCATCAAAGACCAATACTAACCTGCCTCATTTTGCATTTTCCAGCTTGATGCTAAATCTTCAACATGAGGTTGTCATTCTCTCCATGGCAGAGGAACATCAAGCTCAGCCGTGGTGTTTGATCGATCCCACCAGTTTGCACGTGTGTTTTTAGGGCACACACCTTACAGCCACATGCTGGGGATTTTCTTCAGAAGACAGGAAATGTCATTTTGTGATTTAGTGAGGTATTGATGGATGGTTAAAATAGGAATAATAGTCGATGCTGATGTACTGCCCTTTTGTAAACCTATCCGCTGTAGTGCAAAGATGTAAAGCCTCAGCTGGATTTTCGGTCACCAAGGCAGACACCTTCTATGTTTTTAATTGATGTTTGCAAATCAAAGCTGTCCAGTTGCATTTTCTTTCCAAAATTCTTTCAATCCTCCAAAAATCCCCATTATGGCCAAACTCAGTTTTGTCAGAGTTGTATTTTCATGCCAGGCAGCACCCAGTAATGCAGGATCAGTTGCATTATTATCTCATTTTAGGACTAAAGTCTTCATATTCTTCTCAGATATGCAGTTCAAAACAGCAAGCGCAAGATCAAACATACAAGATGTTTTCGTTTGTAAGCCTTTCATAAAAATCTGAGTTCCATCAAATGTCTTGTGTGTCACCAAAAGAAATAACCCTGATTTATTTTCAGCACATCACAAACGTTTAGCTTCTCTGCACACAAAACGTCCAAGCTTGTTTTCTTTTTTATATCAAGCTAGTTATTTGTACATCTTTTATTTGCTCATTTGTTTTTGAGTCCAACCCTCTGGCTACCATCATGGTCACCTTTAACCACAGCTGCTGTGTTTTCTTCTCTTAGTAGTTTACTGGTGGTGAAAGACATGTAGTATTACACAGTTCTAACGACAGAATCCATCAAGAACGAGCTGATGAAAGCGAAACTAAAACACAATGAAACAAAGACAGAGAGAGATTGGAGACAGACGGCAGATAACAGCTCATTCATTATTCATTATAGAGAAAAACATTGCCTTCCTTATTGAATCACAATGTTAAACCCAGATGGTCACTTTCCCCAGATGATTTTAACAGTGACCACAGGGCTGTAATGGAATAACTTATACTGATTTGCACATGTTAGGTCAAACATCCAAGTAAACATGAATAAATGTGAAATGAAAGTGCTCTTACTGAGATCTTATTTCAGTTTATAAGTCCCAGAAAACTGTAAAACTTCTACAGGACACATCTATGCAGGCAGTGGATATTTTCCTAATGTGTGTGTGTGTGTGTGTGTGTGTGTGTGTGTGTGTGTGTGTGTGTGTGTGTGAGATAAGGTGTTGTACTGGGGATGGTGTGATTAAAGGTGGAGGTGGCAACCCTACCCTCACCTCCCTAACTAATCCCTCAGTAACAAAGGCCTGTTTCTCTGCTCTGCTGGACTCTGAGCCCTACCGGACTCTGCCTCGGCCTCCTGGCTCAAAAACCTGCTGTTAACAATTTCCCTATTTCTGCTTTAAATGTTGCTTTGCTCTGAGAGGGAAGAAATGGTGGGGTGATGGGGGTTAGACAGATGGGGAGAGAGGCATAGAGGCCATAAAGGTACTGTTTTGTCCGACAGGGACAAGGGAGCAATTAAACGAAAGAGGGAGGAAGGAAGGAAGGAAGAAAGAAAAGGGAAGAAAGAAAGAAAGGAAGGAAGGACGGAAGGAAGGAAGGAAGGAACGGAGATTCAGGGACGGGGTGCATGGGTGGAAGAGGAGGAGAAAGAGGAGGAGGAGAGGGTCTCATGGGGATTAGCTGGCCAGCTGCTTCCTCTGGGACCAGACATAAGAGACACTTTTATTCTGACAGGAAGAGGGACTGCAGAGAGAAGTGAAGACGAGTAACCACAGAAGGACAAACCTTCAAAAAAGCAGAGGTAGAATAACAGAAGGACAAATGCAATAAAAGAAGAACAGGACTAAAGGAACTACAGCAAAAAACAAAGAGTAAACCACCTTACCCGTGCAAAAGTTATAATTCTGTATTCTGAATGGAACCCAGAAGCATGACACCGAGCTAGGCAATGCAACAATAAAGTTCAGTTTACTTGGTCAGACAGGTAACGGTCAGTTACCAGGAAATCAGTCAATCAAGCAAATAAATCAAAACCTGGCTTACACAATGGTAAATTAGAAAAATGTTTATTCTACAAAGAGGTGAGTCAAACCAGCAGAGACAGCTAATGCTCTCTGTACAAATCACCAAAACATGTGTGAATTTCCCAAACAACTGTACCAGTCACAAGTCAAAGATCCAGTATGAGTACTCACCACAGAGAACAGAAGAGAAAAGCTCAATGCAAACTACCACACTAACACATTTTTACAATTCTCAGACTTGCAACTATCAAAAGCCTCATTTAAATGCAAAATATGACGAGCCCCCATTTTGTAATGAACCAGCTCAAATTCACAACAAAAGAAGAGGCATCACACATAGTTAAGTGTAGAATTAAAACCCAATTATTTAACACAAATGCACAGAGTGGGAGGGTCGTCCCACTTTTTACATCATTGTTGTAACTATAATACTACATTATGTCAAACAACCTGAACTATCCCTTTAAACTGTATTTGCACAAATCATTTAGCTATACGCTTTACATGTAAGGTACATGGCAGAGAAATGTGTCCCTGTGGACCACAGAAACAGTGTGAGTGCAGTTGTGGTCACTTTACAATGAATGAGACATGATTGATATCTTCATCAGCTCAATGAGGCAGCTCAGATTTGTCTACTGCCACTCATGTGGCCCAAGACATGTAGCCACCCGACAGGAAATATTAACACAGTCTCAGGAAGCATTGTCAAAAACGGATCCAAATTTTAAAACCCATGTAGAGGAGCTTGCAGGGCCAGAGAGAGAAAGAGGACTCAGAGAGATTTTCCTTTCTGCTTTCTCCTCTGCCTTCTTTCTCCATATGGCAGCCATTTGTCTGGAGGAGGTCTGTCAGACATAAATAATAGGTTATGAAAAAAGAGTAGGAGGGATGGGGACGCTTGCTTTCTTCCTGAGGGACGGGATCTCTAGAGGCCTGGTGTCCTTCATGGCAAAACGGGGAGAAGGCAAGACGGAGGAAGAGAGAGATGGATTGAAGGAGAGATTGAAGGAGAGAGAAAGAGAGGGAGGAAGTACAGACCCCTAGCAAGTAAAGTGGTCAGTGTGTTCTCTGGAGAACCAAAGAGAACTCTGCTTTTCATGTTAAATCCAAACTCATTTAAAAAATGGTATGGTTTTTCCTTTAATGCAACTGTCTTGAGCGATGGCCTCCATGACATTGCAATTGTTGCTTTAAAAAAAAAGAGGAAGTTTGATGAATTGCCTGGTCAGGACTGGAAGACGGCAGGCCAGGAGGAAGAGAAAGTGAAGGAAAGACAGAGAGGTGAAGGGTGTTTTGTGAAAGGGACATGGAGTGCAATGCAAAGAACATTAAGGCCTTCTCAAGTTTGTGCGCGCTGATTTTCATCTGAAACCAATTAGTTCCAAACCACAAAGACAACACCGAGCCTAGTTTTTAAAAACATCATCTCTCGCTTTCCCCATCTTCCCCCTCCCTCCCTTCCATCCGTTCATGTGTCAGGCTCTGCAGCTCTCTGCTCGGTCTAGACTCCTGTGTGTGCATGCATGCAAGCGTGTGTGTATGTGTGTGTGTGTGTGTCTGTGTGTGTGTGTGTGTGTGCGTGCGTATGTATGTGTGTGTGTGTGTGTGTGTGTGTGTGTGTGTGTGTGCGTGCAAGGGCATGTACTTAAAGGCATCGTGATTAACATTCGCCCCAATTCGCTGAGGGACACGCATTCTAAGCCCTTCCTTCCTGCTCCAAGTGGAATTCTCATTAGCTGACAACTACTTTTCAAGAGACTGCTGCATTCCTCTGCTGGATACCAGGGGCCTTTAAGGACTCAAGAACAGGCACGCACGCACGCACACACGCACATGTATAATGTATGCACTTGTTTACATTTGTTTATAATTCTGCCTTCCTCAGCTACAGAAAGAGAGCACTTTTTCTTATTAGAGTCTCAAAGTTTAAGTGTTAGCATTGAAACCAAAAGCTCTCCAGCTTCTCTCACTCACTTCCCAGGACTACATTTGGCTGCCAAGCAGACCAGGTGGAGAGAGAGAGAGAAGGTCTGTTATTAAGTGGGGGCAGACAGAGGAGAGACAGGGACACCTGGTGCTCAGTTTTGTCATCATCATCACACATCATTTGGTTTCATCTGATTTTGAACTTTAACTGTATAAGATATCGACTACATTCTGAGGAACCTGAACATTTATAATGCCCTTGGGGGCGTGAAACCTGTCAATGCAAAAAAGAGGAAGAAAGAAAAGTGAGTTGGGTCTTTAGCCAGCTATGTCTGGCCAAAGTGTAAATGTGCAAAAGGTGCTCAATGAGAGATTAGTCAACAAATGACCATCTGTCTTATATTCTTCTGGCTCTGCATATGTAAACTCACCTTCTTTGCTCTACCATCTGCCTTATTGCTTACAGTCTGTATGGGCAGTTTTGTTTTACAACATTGAATTCTCCAACAAACCCGAGGGTTTATCTCGCGCTCAAAATGCACCACACACTCAATACTTCATGTCAACATATGGGGCTATTAATTTATAATGTGTAATGCAGAGGGGCCAGTGGAGGTTTTGTTTCTTCAGACAAGTAACTTACTAACTAAACAAAAAAATCAAAAGCAGAAGCAGTAGTCGGTCAGTTAGTCAATCCACCACTTTGGTTAAGGCTGAAATATCTCAACAGCTATTGGATGGATTGCCATGAACATTTGTACAGACATTAATCTGCCCCTCTTCCCACTGAATGTTTTCCTAATATCATGTCAACACAGTTTTCAAAGCTTAAAAATACTACAAAATATTTGTATTGTTGAAAAAAGTGTGCATGTTTCACATGATATGTATCTGCACACCCTTATCTCTCTATCATCTCTTCAAGGTAGGTGAAAAGTAAATCTAGTCTGTGATATTCTTGTTTGTATCTGTGCTTGTAAAGTCAGAGTTTGCCTCTGTGATACTTGTTGTCTACCTGTAGGACTGATGAAGGCCAGTAGCTCTGTTATAGGCCAGTTGCCACCCACTTAGCTCTCATTCAGTCATTTATCTGGCTCCATCCCCTCTCCAGGAACACTTCCCCTCAGCCTGTAAAATGATCACCGGATGGCTACTTGATTTCCCTCTCTTTTTCTCTGTCGACTCTCTTTTCCTTTCTTCCTCTCATCTCCTCTCATTTTCACTTTCTCAACCTCTTTACTTCTCTCCAGCTCACCCACCCCGACATATAACCTTAATTCTTTCAGTCCTCCTCTTTTCCTTTCTCCTCCTCCATCATTTTGCCTTTCTTCTGTTGCTCTTTCCTCCCTAAAATGGATGCTGTTCCCCTGGGACTGGTCAGCAGAGAGCAGGGGAATGAGGAGGCACTTACTGTAGAGCCAGTGCCGGTGCCTAAATGCTAATGCTCCTGTAAAAGAAAGCTGTTAATGAATAGAGGGATTAGATGTTAGCAGTTAATGATGATAAGGGAGGACCTGTTGGTTGTTGTAATCAACTGAATAACATACGTGTCATAATACTATTTATTTAATTATGTTTAAAAAAAAAGACCTTTTACACGTTTGCTATTATTCTTGTCATTTTCATTTTAACCTATTTTATCCCTTTGACTTACCTGTGACCCATTTTTGTCTTTGGTCTGTTTATTCGAATGCCTTACTATTTATTCTCAGTCAAGATGGCAATGAGTTTTCACCATTTACAGTTTAGTGTTCCTTGGGCTCTGTGTATGTCTGAGGGCCACTTCATAAAAATTCCTGAAAACCAATAACCTAAGCATTAATCTTGTGCTGGTTTATCTGGACTGGAACCTTACTCAGCATACCTGAGTGCCTAATAGAACTACCAAGTGATACCCAAAGAAGCCACAGGCCTGCAGCTGTGATTGGCCCAGCTGTAAAGAGTGCCGGAATTGTTGCATTTTCTCTCATCAAGTAAATCATTAATGGAAGCCGGTTTCTGGTTTTTGCCAACACCCAGGCAGTGGTTTATTAAAAGAAGTGCACCTCACATAATTTATGTTCTAAACTTACAACACAAGTTTCTTTTTAATTATTAAGCTTGTGTAGCCTGGAAATCCAGACCCAAATATGAAAGATTAAGGGTCTGGCATCCAGTAATGAAAGTCGCCCATCTCGAGGGGCTGCACCAAGCGTATTTGCATTTTTCTTGTTGATGAAACTTCAAGGAGACCTTTTGCCCCAAACTCCATGCTGATCCTCAGAACATACAATCAGCCAGCTCTGCACCAATCCTGGGGCCCAGTGCCCTTGTTGTTGCGTGATCAGACAGGCTCAGGGGCCCCCGGTCGCACTGGCTGATTCCACTCCTTTTCAATGGGGTCTTCCGCTGTTATAGTCCCAGCCATGGCCCTGAATTCACACACACACACACACGCAGTCCTTATCCATCCACCTGCACAAGCACACACACAGACATCAAGGGTGGTAGAGGCTGGAGCAAGGGGGAATGGGTAAGTTGGGGATAGCCCGACCGGAGGCACGCTTCTAGAGTTGTGGATGAGGCAGAAAAGCCATTATGCATTGTTATGGTTGGCTGATCGCTGCCTTTCAGCTGCTGAGCTGCACACAAAAGCGTCAGGCAGAAGCTAAAATCATGGATCTCCTTTCCACACACTCCCTCCAGAGCGTATCGGACTTCATGTGATCACAAATGCATGTTGGGAGGTGTGTGTGTGTGTGTGTGGAAGCCAGTCCTTGTTCAGTTTACAGTGAATGATTCCCCTCCTGCCCCACACAGCCCTGAAGGCCAATGGCCAACCTTGTGTATGTGTGTTTGTGTGTGTGTGTGTGTGTGTGTGTGTGTGTGTGTGTGTGTGTGTGTGTGTGTGTGTTAATGAGTGTATTTATATGTATGACTGTTGTTGAGTGTGTGAAAAAGAAAGAGACCACAAGAAAGGAGGACTGTAAATTTATTTTTTCATCTTTGAAATTGCAGATGAGCATTTCATGAATGGGATCATTTTCATTGACAAATGTTCATGGGAGTTGTTGTGCTAAAGGTATGAGTATGATCATAAGGCGTTACCAGGGAAACAAAGCTATATTTAGTAAAACACAAACACATAAATGCATGCAAGAGTTTGAATACAAACTCCAACACAAACATGACAAAGGAACTACATCCTGTTGAAGGAAATGTTTCACTGCCTTGCTCCCAGTAGTAAGTTACATTTTGATGCTGAATACGGGCAGCACAGCAGGGAGTGAAGATGATGAAACACACTCATCAGTGATGCTTAGCTCACTGCTAAATGATTGTATTACCAGGAGGAAGACATTTGGGTCAGAGAAATGTACAAAATGTGTGATGATTTGTGGGCAAATCCTCAAAATATGTTACTATTTGTCTTTTTATAAACAACCAGCCCTAATATATTGTGTTTGAAGATGTTGTCCTTGATTGCTAACATAGTACAATGACAGTGGCACATTGGCTGTTGTTATGTCATTGGCTTTTGGTGACATTGACAGGAGTTACAGCCTTGCATCTATACATAGAGCTGGAGGTATTTATAGACCAATGCCACACTGTGGTGCCTGAATGCTGCTGTTTTTTACTAAGTGGATGACATGACTCAGTCAATATGAGAACTGACATTAGTAGGATTATATCTCAGTGATGGCCTCACCTCATAGTGTCTAAACGTGATAGCGGTTTCAGTTATTTTTTTCAGTTTTGAATTATATAAACCTGTTAATTTAATTAAAACAGTAACTTCCTGTTGATCTTTCTTTGTGTTCTTTGTGTCTTGTTCTTTGGCATATTTACAGTTGTATATATCTTGCTGTTGATCTTACTGCAAGTGTGTGATTCAGAAAACTTTAAGATTCGATTCAGTATCGATTTTTGATTTTAAAAAATTCTCAGTATGTAAATGTAGTTATTATGTTGTATATTGTTTTGTTTGTTGTTTGTTATTTTAACGTCCTGTTATGATGTTGTGTGTGATGTCTGTAAGCTACTGTGACCTTGAATTTCCCCCTGGAGATCAATAAATACTCGATCTATCTATCCATCTATTGTGTTATTGCTGTAGACATACAATAAAAAAAATTTAAAAATTGAATCGCGATTCAACCCTAGCACTTACCCAGAGCAACTGCATCCTGTCAATCTGACAGGCCACAAATTTCCTTGCTGGCTGTCGCAGAATCAAATCTTTTAGCAGCACTATTAAGACCTTTTAATAGGTTGCCTCTGTATGCCATAGGTCACCCTGATCCCAGGGTGCATTTTCAAAGAGGAATACTTCTTTCATTTCATGTTCTAATTGGGCCATCACTGGAGAAAAGTCTGTCTGTGGCCAATAGTCAAAGTCAAACAAAGGCAACACATGTAAAGAAAAGATTTACCAAGAACATGTCTGATGACACCTGCACCCATTGTTTGCCATCATTAGTTGATGTCAACTTGTTGGGATTGGCCACTGTGCCAGTTCCCAAATCCTATTTATCCAGAAAAGTAGCAGTTTGTTTGTATGCATAACTCGATTGATAATCTTTTTATCAGTATTTTCTTGATTCTGATATTCACCAGAATAAAACCATTCATTTTTGCACAAGACAGTTGCAAAGGTTAGCCATCCAACACCAAACGACTTGCTGATCTAATTCTTTTCTCCAAATCAACAGTTTTATGGTGTTTGTAAAATTAATCTACATGTTTTAAATGCTTGTTTCATGTCACATCCTGTGTGGAAAGTTTTCTAATAGGAAAAAGTAACTGAGTTGTGTGTGTGTAATTGACAAACAATGGTGGTTCCTCCTCCAGCATGAAGATAGATTTGTGTATATTTCCGATGATTCACCTGCTTAGTTTGCACGACGATGCACAAGCTACTTAACTTTTATCTGAATGGAAACATCAGAGCTGTTATCCAGGCTGACATGGTTCTTGCAGTTTATTCACTGTCAGTCATTTACTCCAGAGTTACATAAACTGCTTTGATCTAAATCACAAACTTGGGTGACATCTAATAGTGCGTTCCATTTACCTCGGAAGCCGGAGATGAGAATGATGTCACACTCGAGTTAAGTGTGTTCCATTAAAACAGGTTTATTTCACTGTGGGTTAGCTTTATTCAGGTTAGCCATTGTTAGTAATAGTAGTCGATAACAATGCATTAAGATGCTGACACACAAAAACGGCTATCGGCCGTCGGACAGTCTGGGGAGGTCAGTGACTTGAGTCTGTTCAGTGTGTTCAGTGTTGTTGTTGATTTGGGCCAATTTGACTTGTTGAATCAGCCAGTGGGCAGTCAGACTTAAGGACCAATCTGATTGTAGTGCTAGCCCTTGACTAGCAAATCAGTGCTCTTTTGTTAAAACACTTACCAGAAATGACAAGCGAGATGAGCTTTTAGGCTGCTTTTGTGCATAGAAACAGTGTAGCAACGTGTCCATAGATAGAAAAAGACATTAGCCTACTGTGTTTGAGGCTGATTTGAGACAGAAGAGCTAATAACCTCAATTTTGCTACAGCTTTCACTACTGTAGTTGCACGGAGCAGCCATGTTGGATTTTGAGGTCAGCTTGCTCGGGGTACTGTGACATTCTCCGCCTTCCCAAGGGGGCGTGTTTCCAACTTATAAATCAGAAATTACGACTTACGAGTACAAATGGAACGCACCATGAAACTACAGGGTGTTTTCTTACTGTTTAATTTCTTTTGCACCCACATGTAAAGCAGACTGATGAAAGTGAACATTAAGAGAAAGATAAATGACAGTGGTGGAGGAAAAACAATCATTACACAATCTTTTGTAATAAGAATGAAATTTTAATTAACATTTGACAGGCAGATTTCAGCGTGTAGTTGACAGATGCCATTTCTTATTGTTTGACCTCAGTGGTATTTTGGTGTGGAACTGGCTCTTTAGCTCTTTCCCACCTAGATTGATAAGAGTACTGGGACTGGACTGGACTGACTGATGCTGAAACAGTTATTTCCTGTCATTGTCTTTAATTCAAACACACATTTACAAACAATTGACTGTAGGTGATGAATTTTCCAGTGATCTTGCATTTTTATTTCTATTTCCGCCCAAGTGATGTAAATGGTATTTTCAAAGGTACAAAGCTATTTTTATACTGTTAATGGGTTGTCAGCTGTTTAGGTATCAGTTGTGAAGCCTTTTAAAGTTATATTCATACACTGTAAAAATAATAGACCAACTTTTGTACTGTCTGTTTAAATTAGGGTTTTTATTGTGTACAAATGTCTGTTTTATTCCTATTATTATTATTATGACTAATTCAATTTTTTTTTCTATTTCTTATACTTTTCTGTGTATTTCTTCTCCTGTCTACTTAATGTGTATTTGTGTTATTCTGATGTGTTTCCTTTTTTTTTCTTTTGAGCTGCTGTAGCCCTGGAATTTCCCCAGCAGTATTAATAAAGTCTATGTTATCTTATCTTAGATAAAGCCTACTGTGTGTTTTCAAATTTGATGAGAAAATTTGTCTGTCTAAAAATGTCTTGTTTAGCATTCTGACAACTAAGCTATCTCGCTACCATTAGTGCTAGCTGGTACTTAGGGGAAAATTCAGATGGGTTGAAAATCTGCAACTTTCCCTCTTTGGTGTTTAGCTTAGTGCATTGTCATTGTGACCATAAACAACACAGGCTTGCATTTCATTTTCCCCAGCTCCGTCCTACTCAAATATTGCCATATCTGGTTGCAAAAAACAAGATGGCAATGCCTGTAGCACCAAACTCGAGTGTCTTAAAAACAGCACTATGCAAAAGTTAACATCACCAATGCTAGAACCACTATTTTTACTGTCTATGGTTATATCACCAAATCTGTTAGTCGTTTATCTTGTTGTTGACATACTGTCTATTCAATTTCTCAATTCAAAGCTTTGTAATGCAATGTCATGCCATGTTGATGCATCGGATACTTCTAATGGAATGTCCTATGATGTGTTGTGCTTTATCCCAACCTCACACAGACCGCTTAGGGATGCTTCATCATTTAAATTTTGTTGCATATTGGATCGCAATCCAATACTTTGTTACATCGTGGGAAAGATCCTGAAATAGCTGCAGTAAGCCTATGAGCAGTTGGAGCATATTAATCAACACATCATGTGCACTTGATGCTGTTGTTGCTTTATGTGTTTTAATTACAGTATGCAACACACTGACTTGTGTTTATCTTACCTTTGCATAACCTGAATAGTGTACTGCAATTTTTTCTCCTGCTTCACAGACTTACAAAAAAGACTAGGTTTGGTTTATGGATGAAAAAGACAAAGTCAGGATAAAATAAAATGCATTATGAAATATTACATTTATCCAGATTGCCAGGCAGCCACATCTGGTGGATGTTTTTGAACACAGCTAGCTAGACTACCTGTGCAATCAGAGTTTTCTGTTGCACGACTAAAACAACTTTCACATGTTCCCCAAAACAAGTTCTTTCCCGAGGCAATGTGTCTGCGGCACCGCGGCTTTTCCAGGTGCTTAGCGCCGCCCATGACAATTGTGATTGGTTTAAAGAAGTGCCAACAAACCACAGCATGACTAATGTGGTGTTGATGGACCTCTGGCCTGAAGGGGCAGTAATGGCCAACTACAGCTTTGGTGCACCACAGTGAGGCAAGACAGCACACTCAAAAATGAAAACAGCACAAAGGTGAGATTTATCCTTCATCAGAAGTGCTTTCAAACTGTAATTTTCATTTTTACAAGATAAAAGACTTCCGGGATTGATTTGGCAAGTGCACATCTGGTCAACTTGCCCAATTACGATAAAGAGTAGCGCACATTTACTTCCCTCAGTTTTTCTATGGTAGGGTGACCAAACGTCCTCTTTTGCCAAGACATGTCCACTTTTTACGTACTGTCACTGCCGGGACATGTGGGAGGCGGAGTGCATCATGTGCACAGCTAGCACATTTGTTTCAGTGTTTAATAAAGGTGCTGGAGATCTCAAAAGCTCACATGGACACAAAAAATCTCATTACATTGGAAAGGTTTTAAGATATGTTTAGTTGAAGCTGCACTT
This sequence comes from Etheostoma cragini, assembly GCF_013103735.1. Classification (NCBI taxonomy): domain Eukaryota; kingdom Metazoa; phylum Chordata; class Actinopteri; order Perciformes; family Percidae; genus Etheostoma; species Etheostoma cragini. The sequence goes on along the minus strand of NC_048419.1, from coordinate 17,596,990 downwards.
TGAAGCTGACTAACTGAATAGGTCATTTTTAGAACATTATTTGATATTTATTTATTTGAAAAGCGCTATTATTTGGTCACAGGTTGTTACACATTTTGTTTTATTACATGAGTTATTTTATACCATTGAGGCATATTAAAGTATGCTCATTAACCTCTGAGAAGCCTGTCTGAATTTGTGTTTCGAGGCCGGGACAAGTGTCCTCTTTTTTGGATATTAAAATATAGTCACCCTATTCTATTGCAACAGTCCAAGTGCTAGCTGCTTATACTCTCCCAAAGACAACAGTGGAGTTAGCACTATTTTTTATGGTTAGCACTGAAGGACTGTAGTAATAAAGGGATATTTCACCGTTGGAATGGTGACCATGTCTTTAAATTGGGTCACTTAGTATTTGAATTTAGTTTAGAAACTGGTGCCTTCTAGGCCAAGAAAAGCCAGACAATTTGTTTTTTGCTCATGTGGATGAAAGACACCAAGTTCCAGAATGCACACACTGCTCTGAGTCCCAGTCCTCGTTTGCCGTTTCCACTTTAGCGCACACTGCTAGCTGAGGTGCTGGTCTCCATAGCAGGCAAAGCTTGCGTAATCTCTTGAGTATTCCGTCTGTAATAAAGTTTCCTGCATATTCTCCGATCGGTACCTATGTATCCCGGTGGTACACATTTGTAAATGCACATAATTGTTCTTAAAGTTTACTGCTGAAAAGAGAGAGCTGTACGTTAGCTCCAAGATATTTGACACTCAACTCGTTTCGACTCGCTTTGAGTAAAAGTCCAACCCTCTAAGGGCCGGTTGAAAACATGCAGAACTAGCTGGCTTTTAGTCCACCGCCTCCGAGCAAAAATGTCTCTGATGACACAAAACGACGATTTTTGCGTCATTCCAGACACATTATACAGAGATTTGTTGTCTCAGGGGGACTAGTGGGAGGGACGCACGGTCATTCAAAAATACTACCGGGTTTCTACTAAAAAAAAGCTAAATGGTAATAGGTGGAGTATCCCTTTAAGAAATTGGCCATTCCAAATTAGAGAAACAAAAGGGGGTTAAGCAAACAAAGTATATGTAGGTCCTACTGTAAGTGACATTATATTAAATGCTTTGTCTTTGTTGCGTTCATTCCATAAAGTGTCTTTGTGCTTTGTCTACAAGTGGAAACATAAAGAAAAACTGTCTTGTGGTTAAAACTATACCAATGAACTTATGGATAAATAATAAAATAAGTATTTACTGCAGTGTAATAGCAAAAATACTCAAGATAATGTATCCCAACATAAGTAACATTTCTTATCCAAGAAGCAAGCACTGGATCCCAGTGTAATGTCAGTCCGGATAATGAGTGATTCTTTGTCATGTGTGAGTAATAAAACCAGCACACTGTTTAATTCCTCAACCTGACCTATTTTCAGAGACTCATAACTAGGAACATTGCACCGACCTCAGTGATTTTTTTTCAGAGGTCTATGTTTTTAATGCATGCCATATAATGTATGTGTTGTGTATTTGTATCTGTTAGTGTGTGGTTGACAGGTTGAATGCAACAATTGTGTAAGAGGAAAACAGTTCATTTATCAAATTTGATGTGATGTCAGAATCTCATTCTCAATCACCTCTTTTTGCCTTACTCTACCTTTTTCTCACCTTCTTTCTTTTTATTTTTCAAACCCTCTTTTATCTTTCTTTCTTGAACTCCGTTATGTTGTGTCTTCCTCACCCTCCCTCTCTCTCAGTTTCTCCCCGCTCTGGTCTTCCCATGGGCCTGCATGAAATGATAAGGTGATGTCATACCTCCGCTTCCTGGGGATGTGAGTAACTGTACACTGTGTGCCTTTGGCCATGGCAGGGAGTGTGTTTGTGTGAGTGAGTGTGAGAGCAAGTAGTTTGGGTTTCTGAATGTCTGAATGAGGGAGACATAAATGGAGAGGAGAGGAGGAGGAGACAGTCAGTGGGGAACTGCAAAAGCTGCTTGGACAAAATGTTGTTAAATGATTGCTTTAAGCCTTCTTTCCAATCTATGTAACACACACACACACACACACACACACAAACACACACTAATGTAGTACTAATAAATTCACATAATCCCAATTTTGATTATGTTTTTGTGACTACATGCACATTCAGTTTGTTTGTGTGTGCATCACTGTGTAACCAAGACTTCTTTTGGAGTCTTGGTTACACAGGACAAGAAAGCTGGGAGGGAAGGAGACCAAATAACACATGCGGAACAGACACACACACACACACACATACACACAGTCAGACACAAGACAAGGGACCAGTCAAATTCCCAGGTCGAGGTCAAGGCTGTAACTACAAGCCAGACCTGATTGAGTCAGCAATGATGCACCAAGTGTCCAGGGTCATTCCTAGCGCTCCATGGATGCGTGTTGTAGAAGGTTTTATATAAACTACACCCAAGAAGGAAACGGTCCATGCACGGATTAAAAGGTCGTGAGGTGGTTTTCAATGGTTTGCATAATGTTCTTTGCAGCTGTAAGTTCAGCAAATACAGCACGTTTTTGAGCTTTAAAGAGCTGAAAGGCTGACAGGTCATTCAGAATCAAAACATTGACAGTAACTGGCAAAGTAACATTAATCAAGACGGAAATTTTGGATGCAATATTATTCCAGTACTGACCAACGAGGGAGCACTCCAAGAACATGTAAAGATACGTACCTTGTGCTTTTATTGGGCAGATGTGCATAAAGGGCTGTTCATTATTTTATCACGGTGGTGAGATATGTCCTGTGTATGAAATTGTAGTGAATCTGCTGATAGTCTGGATTGCGTGATACTTGTGGAATGTTAGACCATACATCATGCCAGTCGAGATCAATACAAAGGCCTGGGCAATCGCGTATCTAGATCCTCTCAACAGGAAGGGCAGAGCGGCCAGATATCACTAAGAACTGACAAAGACTGGATACCGTACCACAGTTTTTAGGCTGCAAAGTAAATAACTTCCAAATAGGATGGATGGGCAAAGGCCTCTGCCAGGGGACACTGTACGCCTTAAGTGCTGATCTTCATTCAAGGTAAAAGAAGAAAGAGAAACGTGGTAGATTGAATGCGTTCTGCAAGTAAGAAAAAGGTACCAAGCCACCCTCACCAAAAATGTCTTTTGGACAATGAAGCCTTTGTTCCCATTGTGGGGCTGTTGTCAGCCTCTGTAACCAAGACTGCTAAAAACTAAAAAGTAACATTTGATTTGGGTTAGGGAAAAATCATAGTCAACGTTTACTTAAAGCAAAAGATCGGATCAAAAACCACAATCTTTTCCTAACGTTAAAGCTACTGTAATCAATAATTTTATTTTAACAGTGAATTCATTGTTTCTGATTTTGTGTCAGTCTCATCAGGATTATTTTCCAACACAGCAGGCAGCTGTTTTCACCAAAGAAGCTCTAAAAAACAATTGTACTGGCTAACTCCCAAGTAACAAACCACACAATATGACACAACTGGTGACTAGCTGTTGGTCAGTGGAGCACGCAGCAGCTAGAGAACCCGATTTCCCTCTGGGTTGGTGAAGAGCTAAAAGGTGAGTTAAATGGACATACATTTATTAATCAGCTCAAAATAATATTTTCTTTGGCTTGGACATTTTCAATTTTATAAATAATGCCCACCCATTTGGAGACCACTGCCAACTTCCTTTTACGAACTCCTGAACTGAATGGTCTTTCCTTTTAAACAGAAACCTGTGTTAACTAGATTAAACATGTGAAGGCTGTCTCTTATCTGTGTGGTTTGTGTGTGCTCTGAGTACTTTCATTTGTGAAAGGTGTATTGAAACCATAAGATTAAACGCAAGTTACCCATGGATCTTAAAACTGAGTAAATGCTAAACACTTCCTAAAATCAAGATTTCACTGGAATCTATTGTGAGCTTTCCTGAGGTTGGAACTTTTGTAGTCTCATTTCAATTGGAGTATCGTTAATTCTGATACTTTGGACTGATACTGGCCATTTACTCACCACGTCTAAAACTGGCTCCATTTGTCTTGCTTTTTTCCTGTTAACCAAACTGGCTTTTACTGTCAATTTGTTTTAATGGCAAGTAAACCTCATAGACGATGACATGCTTATTTTTCAAGTCAAAGTTATGTTGCTGAGTTTGATCTCAAGCAGGCGCTGATTGAGATCCACCTATTAAAAAAACTGACTCTCAATTCTTGTAAGCCCATACAGTAGTTTACCACAAGAAGCTTGTATCTAAAAAAAAAGACTGACTGACTTCTGGGTGTTAAGAAATCAATCTAGAAACATATAGAAACATTATACTGTCACTTTTGAAAATGATACATGATCATGTGTGTTCTTAAACGCTTCAAATGTAATACAACTCAGTTATGTTTACTCACTGTTGTTGGACAGCTGACTATCCCGCCCACTCATACAGATTAAATCTTTTGGAGGGGAGCTAAGAGAACAGGCCAACACAGTGGAAGTCTGAAAATGACTAAAGGACCGAAAAAAGAAATTCCCCTCCTGTTGTCCCTTTAAGACCTGCCTGTGCCCTAAGCCTGGGGGCAGGTAAAACAAATGTTGAGGGTGTGCTCAAAGCAGTTCCCTTATAAATCAAACCAAAAACCGTGCTGCCGCTGTGGTCCTTCTGGGCCTAGAGCAGCACTTTGATGACCCATGGTCATGTGAAGCGAGAGCAGAGTTGCGTTCAGCTTTGTGGTGCACTTAAGGATAACACCATTTATTAACAACTGTAATTTATTTGAAAATTGACCCAAAGCTCCCAATATTTTCCATGTGTAATTGTGTCTTATTCAATTGCTTTAATTATACCTACTTGTTAGCAAACTGTATCAAGGTTTTTGATTGGTTGAGTAAGGTAATCACACACAGTTGAATATATTACAGCACACCATCTATTCCGACCACTACCCTGTGATTTTTTCATGGTACGTTGCGCTTCCTGGATGATTAAAACAGTCATCAGTTCACCTAATCCATGGAGCAATTACTTTTCCTACTCAAAATGTTAGGCTAACCCATGAGTAGGAAATTAACAGAATTCTTAGAAGACAGGGTTGGACCTATGAAGTGTTGTTTTGGCATTAGGATGTTTGCATTGAACTGGACGTCAATCTGAAAATGCTGGTGTAGAAAGACAACTTTGGACCCATAAACAACACTTTGATCTTCATCAGCGAGTGCCCTAGTCTTAATCAGCAATGTGGCTGTAGGATTTCTTTTCTTTTCTCACTGAATTTCTTTCTGTCTATTATCATTTCTCTTTCTGCTTCCCCTCCTCTCTTGTTGTATTTGCTCACCTTTCCATTAGTCGCTGCTTTTCCACCCCACCCTGTCTTCCCCCTCCACCACCTCCTCACCTTCTGAGGTCAGCAGACAATGGGCCACTTCAAAAGGCCAGTTTGCTTTAGACATTCTTTCTGGAAAAGGAGAGAACAATTATAGCTACTTCTTCAGTCTGGGCAAACACAAAAAAAGGATGTTGCCTAAAATCAGAAAGAAAAGGAAGCTGGGACAGAAAAAAAGGGACGAGTGAGTAAGACAGAAAGAAAACGAGAGGAAGCAACAGTTTTCTGCAATGACATGGCCACAGCCACAACCAATGAGATATCTGGGATGTGTGGAATGTGAAGTATTCGCCTTAAATAGGCCTCAACGTTTGTTTAAGGTTCTATTTCCCCCCAGTTGGACTTCTTTGTATTTTCATGTTCTGAATGACAGGAAGGGGAAAGGGAAGAGGAAGAGATAAGAGGTTAAACTTGAACGTTTCTTTCCCAGAGGGAGACTGGGCAGCGACGCTGAGAGGAGTGGGTGTAATAGCTTTGCTTACGCATTCACTGCCAGAATAAGAATAATTCCATGACGACTTCCAGGGAAATAAAAAAAGGATACCATAATGTTGGCTTTTTACTGTTGTTTGAAAATAGATGTTTTCTGTTTAACACCACTCGTTTTGAGATTGATTTATTCAAAGAAGTGGTAGCATTAGACTTAATGTATAACTGAATGATGAGATTCAAGACAGATTTAATGTGATTTCATTTAATGACAAAACTGAAGTTGCAACTCAAAAAACATGAGGACATACAAAAATATCACATGTCAACAAAAATGACAGCCAATGAATAAAAATAGGGCTCCATATTTGTGGTGTATTTGTGTTAAATTTATTCAGAAAGAATACAGGAATATTAATTCCACCCACCATTTCCTAAATGTTTAACTAACATCTTGATCCCATGTAACTGAGATTTGAACTTTGTACATCATCATTATCATCAGCATCATGTACTTCATTGCCTGGAAAATCATGAGCTTCCTATCCATGGACGTCATGAGTTTGTGCCTGACGGTTTGATGTTATAATGGGATTGAAGTAAATAATATTTTTGAACAATACGAACAATTGAACAGCCAAGCCTTTCCTTTTGCTCTGAACATGAAGTCTAATACGTCACATACACTTTGAAAGACGCAACAATAAAAGGTATTTTCAGCAGGCAGTATCCGTTGGGATGCTGAGTAATATGGGAGATTTCAAGACATCAGCTGCCACAGTGTCAACAAAGGGTCACACAAACTAACATCCTGACTTTAATACATCCCTGAATGAGCGTGTGGTAAAATAATCTCTGCCATCAGGCTGCAGCATTAGCAGTGTAAATTCTCAGGATGTTAAAAGGATAAAAGGAGCAGAAGAAGTATGACTTCACTGCTAAATATTCCATTCAGGATATTTTTGACCATCACAGGCGTCATCGCTGCAGTTGGTCTGTGTTTGAGAGTGTATTTGTGTATGTGAGATATCACAGCTGAGAAGACAAGCCAGCTTCCGGCGGTCTTGACAAAGTGTTTGTGTGTGCGTGTGTGTGTGTGTGTGTGTGTCTGTGTGTGTGTGTATGTGTGTGTGTATGTGTGTGTGTGTGTCTGTGCGCCTACTCAACTAAAACAATTGATGACAGTTCTCCCATATTTGCTGAAGCACAAGCAGTGATTTGGAGATTCAAAACATGTAAGGCACTGGGGTGATGACTGGGTGTGTGAGGAAGTGTGTGTGGTACCAAGTTGAGGTGTGGCAGGGGAAACAATCACCCCGTCTATTATCCTTCTTTGCTCACAGTTTTTTTACATTTGTAGGATCTTTTCAAAATATTTTAAGTGCACAGTCTGACGATGGAGATCCATCTGGGGACACTTTCCTCTCTGTCACATTCTGACACGTATCTCCATGCAACCATATATATACAGTTTATATACATATATATATTGATACTGTCTATAATAAAAACTTTTTTTAAATTTATTTTCCATCTCATTTTTTGAAGTATTTATGCCTACTAGGCTAAGATAAATAGTTACTTTATACCTTTCTGCATTTGGGCACACTACTTAATGCGTTGGCACTGGGCATAAATCCTGAGGTACAGAATCGGTTGATATGGAAGTAATACTGGTCTACTCTACAAGAATTACCTAATTTTCCCATCATATGCGGTCCATGATGAGAAATAGATATGTTTAATAGAAACATTGTGTCACAAATACAGTAGGTTGAGATCATTTGACCAAGAAAACCTAACAACAAATGAAAGCAATGTCCATCAATCTGTGGCCTTAGAATTGTCAATAATTTGCTCATGAAACAATATAAAAAATAAGCTTTGTACCACTGGAACAGAGTTTGTACACAATGAGTAACATTGTATTGCCAATGATGGCATGTTGGCTTGAAGCTAAAGGGATCAATAAGTGGGGTTTTGAACATCTGACGTGTTGAAGTACTGAAAGCTTTTAGTAAAATTTCATATATAACCGTACTTGTCATTGTGTGATTGAAGTTCCTGTCACTGAAAAGGTCTGTGTGATACGGACAAAAGCTGAAAGAACCTTTAGTATATTCATTTGTATGATTATTCATTTATATCCCACTTCCTAAGTTTAAAGGAATGGTTTAACAATTAGTTTAATCTGCTCATTCTCTTTCACACCAAGAGTTTGATGAGAAGATTGAGACCACTCTCGTGTTTGTTTTATAAATATGATGTTAGAGCCAGCATTAGCATAGCTTAGCATGAAGACCAGCTGGCCTGGCTCTTACAAAACCCACAGATCCACCTACCTAGCTCACTTATTCACATCTTTTATCTTGTTTATTTAAATGTCAAACTATACTGTTAAGTGAGCCTACCTACTACCAGTAGTAGTGGTAGTGAAAGTACTTGGTGGTGTTAATGATTAACACACATTTTATTGTGTTGGCTCCTTTATATTCATTCTCCAACTTTAATCAAAACATACACGGCTTAAATACTGGGGGGGGGGAATGACCCTAATCACGCCACTGGCACATCCATTATTACAGTTGTAAACACACCGCTGCATGTCATTAAGTGGATGAAACACATAATGTGGCAGCTTTGATGAACTCAATCCTTAAGCACATTGGAGACTCAAAGCTGCACTCAACAAGTCGCTTTTGGCTATATGCTTTGTTTTGCTTTGCTTCACCAAAGCAGTGAAGCAACTCTCAGCTTACATACTTGCAAACCGGTCATATGCCACCGTGAAATAGCAGAGAGACGAGCTAAATGAATGCCATGTGAAGAAGGTCAAATATGTAGCACACCAAAAAGAAGCCTTTTTTAACAGTAATGGTTCTTCTTCTTCTTCTTCTTCTTCTTCTTCTTCTTCTTCTTCTTCTTCTTCTTCTTCTTTTATCAGCCCAGGAACAACTTTTCCTTTGCTGTATTCTACAGCTATCTCCCAAAGGTTCTATTGGTTGACAAATGCCATTCGCTCCCACTCTGAGGGAAGCTGCATGTTTGGAGCCTCCGCAGAATGTGTCTATCCAGCACAAATCGTCTATTAGGAAAACAGTTGCTCTTAGGCCAACCACAAGCATCCGGGCAATTCTCTGGGTTGTCAAAATGCTCCCTCTCGCTTTCACTGTCCCCTCATTTTTCCACCTCGCTCTCTTTCTCCTTTCTTGTCTCAGAGAGCAATAGCAGATTGGGAGACCAGTTTCAGCATTTCCAGTTGATCAGCTGACGAATATGCATCCCCTGTATCCTTTCCTATCAATGTGTTTGTGTGTGTGTGTGTGTGTGTGTGTGTGTTGTGTGTGTTACTTGTGTGCTTGTGTGGAGGAGAAAGGTGAAGGGAATAGCATGTATACAGCAATGTTGAAAAAGCATCTCTGTTTTATGATGAGGCCACAAGTAATGGATAAGAGAAGGGAGGATGGCAGAGGTGCAAAGTAATGCAATCACAGGGGTTCAGTGACTTTTTCCATCCAAAGAAATAGGTCATTAATTGGATTTTTACCAGTGGATCTCCTATTGGATGGATTTATTTAAATAAAGCGTTGAAATGCATTACAGAAACTTTAGCCATGTTTGCTGGGGTAGAAAATGTAGACTATGATTATGTAAATAATCTGCTTCAGCAGTAGACAGTAGACAGTAAAAAGTAAATACCACTGTAAATCAAAGATAAATGAACATTTAGGACTCATACGCAGCAGTGGATAAGTATGTCTTTTATTTAAAAACCTCAGGTGAGCATGCCAGTCTAATGTCTGCTGGAACACTGTTCCGTAATGTTTCCGTTTTCTTCCTAACCTTTGGTACAGTCAGAAGTCCTGATCTGTGGGAGCACAGCAACCGTGTAGGCACACACAAATTTAAAAGATCAAATCAAATTAATTGAGGTAAATAGAAAGGAAAAAGGTTAGAAAAATAAGAAAGTAAGGTTGTTCTGGTGAGATATGTGGATAAAAGAGATAAGAAAAATATATATCGGAAGGTACATGTATTACTGTTCTAATTTTCTTGTTTTACCACCATATATACTGAATATGATGGTAAAAAAGAAAATTAGAAAGAACACTAGCAGAGAGATTAAAAGAGAGAGAAGAAACGCTGTAAGAAAATGATGAGGAGAGAGCATTAAGAGAGAAACGGGGGTTAGAGGAGGCTGGAAATTGAGAGACAGGCAGGAAGGGAGCGTAAAGAAAGACTAAATTGAGGAAAGAGAGAGGAGTAACAGATGACAGAATGTGTCCCAGATCCTGGGTGTGTACGTGTTCATCTGTCTGTGTGTGTGTGTTTGCGTGTGTTTGCGTGTGGGTGTGTGCCTGTGTGTGTGTCTATGTGTGTTTTTGTGTGCGTGTGTGTGTCTGTGCGTGTGTGTGTGTGTTGCCAGAGTGGTTTGTGTTGCAGGGATCTTGGCTGCTGTCAGGCTAGGGGACTCCCAGAGGAAGCAAGTCCTTGTTCAGTTTACAGTGAATGATTCCCTTCCTGCCCTGCACAGCCCTGCAGGCCAATGGCCAACCTGGTTTATGTGTGTGTGTGTGTGTGTGTGCGCGTGCATGCATGTGTGTGCGCTGTGATGTTTCATAGAATGGCCTGGTGGAAGGAGAGACTATCCTGTAAATAAGAGGTCACAGGTTGCTTATTACTCATGTCCACTTTTTTTCTTCCAGTGGGTTGAAATTGTTGATTTGTAACATTTGAAGAGAGAACACAATTACAAGTCTTGCATTCAAATATTTGCTAAGTACAGTAAAAAAAAAATGATATAAAATATACAAATATACAAATATACGAAAATATACAAAAGGTTTCAAAATAGAAAGTCAATGGAGTGTAAATTATTGTTGCATTACTTAACTCATAAAGTAACTAGTTGCAATAGCTGTCAAAGAAATGTAATGGAGTAAAAAGTACAATTCTGTCCTTACTACTATACACGATAGACAAAATATACAGAATAGAAAACACTTGATTGGGGTGAATGGAAGTCTTTCTCTGTTTGGGCTGTATCATCCATCACAACTTTATGGATACAATAATTTAAACTAGAAAGCAGCAACTCTTCACTGAAACTAGTGTAAATGGGTTTTCCTTAGAAGGACATTAGATACATCAACGCAAATCACAACAACAGTTATCTCATTGCGCTTTTCATAAAAGACCAGGTCTAGACCGTACTCTGTGATGTTATTTACAGAAACCCAACAATTCTAAAAGATTAACTTTACATGATAACTTTTTTGCTTGTCAAAAGTAATGTACAATTCCTTAGGAATTAATTTTTCAGATACTTACTACTACTCAGATGCTATTCAGATAACTGCGGCATAATCCATATATAGTTGCCTAATACAGCTAGATTGCTATTGGCAGCAACTGTGTGGTTTCTTAGATATATCTATTTACATACGTGATTTATTTTTACTGGGATTCAGCGAGGCCCGTTTGTGTACTGATAATAAACCCGACTGTTCAAGTCCTCATTGCCAGCTGAGCAAAACAGCACTGAACCTAAATCAATGATGCCATCTTGTGGCCAAACTTAATCAATTAGGCTGTTTGTGGTGTGAGGAACGTGTCACATGTCAAGAGTTTAATTTGTTAATAAAAACACAATGTTTACAGGAAATGTCAGAGACGCACACACACACACACACAAGCAGCAAGCTCATAATCAATCTATGAACTGGACACTTATAGATAGAAGATATGTACAAGATATGTACAGTTATAAACTTTTATTCACGTGTATGTTTTAGGAAGAACCACATTGATTGTTACAGCGAATCAAACATACTATTTATTTTTTATGGATAATAATGCAGCGTTTCATACATTTAAGTACACTCAATACAATATGTATTACTTTGAAAAAAGATGATCACATTAGTTTTTTCTCCTTCACAATGTATGTATAACTTATTAAAAAATTTCCATTGCAGTTTTCAGCTAAATTGAATTTTACCAGCAACAAAACTTCAAAACTTCAACAATAAATATTTACAATAGTATTTTATCCTAGTAGCCTGTATCGTTACAGTAACATGTATTTTGACTAAAGTATATTTACAGAGACATCTGTTGGGCTGTGAAGCTGAGCCCTTTTGCTTAGTGAAAGGAAACATGTTGTGGTCCAGGATAGAATGGTCAATATTTGGTCCATCATTGCCTCAAACAATCCACAACTGAGCATTAGGTTTCACCAAGATGTCAATGATAACCCCACATTACTGAAACTAGGACTGTCACTTGACCTAGCCACATGATTACAACACAATTATACAATCATACAATTTCTTTTCACTTTTGTCGGGCTAACCCTACAAGGGTGCTGTTTTTCACGAGTTTCAATTTTTGTTTTCAGAGCTGTCTGCTTCCATAAAATGGCCCTTCAAGAGACCAGTGTGTAGGATTTAGGGGAATATATTGCCATAAATTGAATATGTTGGTCATATTTATGTTTTTATTAGTGTATATTCACCTGGAACTACTAATTGTGTTTTGTTAGCATAGAATGAGCCCTTCATATCTATACGGAGAAATGAATTGGATCCTCTTCCTGCAGAGCATGCCATGTTGTATCATAATGTTTCTACAATATCCCAGAAAGGACGAACCAAACACTGGCTCTAAAAAGGGCCTTTCGTGTTTTTACATCACCTGAAGGCCACTGTACTTCTATATCAGGTTTGAAAAGGGAGGGGTGAGGGGAACGGTATTCAGTAAGTGGCAATCTGCAAACTCACACGTAGATGCCATACATTCTACACACTGGTCCTTAAAATTGCTAACTTTCCACAAAGAACACAAGTAATTACAGAAACAGGCATCAAACAGACTTGAGCAGTGTAAAATACATATTGATAACATCATCAGTCATTCAAAAGTCAGCACATCTCCACAATGCTGAAGTACTGGTAAGCAACGCATTGAAATACTTATAATACTACAGTTCCCTTCACTGTAGACTTTGTTTGCTTGAGTTTGAATTTGACACCAGATGGTTGGCTCTTTTATGTTTACTGCCTGGTTGGTTTCTTTTGTGCCAGACGTAATCAATTGTACAACTATTTCTGTGTAAAAGTTGCCTGTTCCTGTTACCAGCAGTTGTATTTCACACTAGGGTTCAAAGTGAACGGCCATTTATTAAGGCAGCCATGCACTGATAATGCGCACATTTTCTGTCTGCAGTGAGAGGGTCTATATGTGCCTATAGGCAGAAAGCAGTCTGGATACATCCCTGTGATGATCATATACAGTTTAAGCTGCTTACATGAGCTGGAATCACATATTCATTGCATTGACAAGAGGAATGAAGAAACATGTAAGGTATTAACATTGAAATAGAGCTTCAACTGCAAAAACAGCGCTATGTGTTTGCCGCAGGCTATACCGCCCTATTGTAGTGATTCTAAGTGGCCTTTAAATGTGATACTTTGACCGGCGTAAAAATTGCACTATTAATGTGCATTTAAAGACTTCAGTGAAGTCCACGGTTCCTGGTGCCGTCTTGGTTTACATGTTGCCCGCAGGCCTTGGCAGGAAAAAGATGGCCTTCTGACCCTGGTGGGTGTCTGGTCCTGCTTTGGGTTGGCCGTTCTTCTTAAGCCCCACATACCAGTTGTACTTCTGGGAGAAATATGTGTTGTAGTGGTTTTCTTCATACTTCTCCAGAAAGTAACACTCATCATTAAGTGCTTGCTAAGACAAGAAAATGAAAAGGTGGTAGAAAAGAGAAAAAGCAGATGATGGTATTGATATAATATAGTTACATGCTGAGTAATAGAAATACGAATCTGTGGCTTGTGTTACTCATCTGTTTTGTATGTGTCATTAACAAACTATTGCTGACAGTGAATTATAACTTGCACCTGGTCTGCCTTTGGCAACATATCCCAGGCTATTACAAAACTTGAAACTTATTTTGAAAAGTTCTGTGTGATTTGGCAAAAAAGTAGCCCCAATGAAACCCTAACCCTAACCCTGAAACTATTTGGTAGATCTAACATTTAACCTTTTCATTTAACATTAGGGTTACTTTACAGTGGCAAAAATGTTGTGGAAAAAAACTCACTGATCCGTAGAGGCGTCCCTTTTTGTTCATGGCCAGGTACCTTCCTGTCATCTCGCCCTTGATGACCACTACTCCTACGCTCACAGCCTTCAGCCTCAGTATGTCTGCAACACAAAAAATGTGACACTGTTCAACAAAACCCTTTTTTGTTTCCTTTCCAAGGATAAAGTGGAAGATAAATGTACTTAAGCACAATGTAACCATGTTTCTTGTCAAATAAATATTTGCCTAGGATTTGTCAGGGAACATACTGTAGGCCATGTTGTCTGATTGTGTACACAGGGTAAGCACTTCTATTTACAGACCCAAATGACTGTGCAGCTTCACCAGGAGTGCTGCGATTTAATACCCTGCTAAAGAGGAATTTAACAGTTCGTTTAACTTTATGTTTATTTAGTTATTGGATACCTCTCATGTTTTATCAGTCCAGAATTTGCTCAGCTATATTTGAATATTTTCTATGTTATGGCCAAAAGATTTCCCTCCATATCTTTAAGTTTGCTCCAGATTCAGAAACAAAACAACTAATCACACATTGAGAAAAAAAAACTTCCTCACCATAGGGTTCATTTTCCTGCCTGCCACCACTCACAGTTCCATCTGGTAAAATCCTCAGGTGATAGGCTCCGTTCTGGCTGTATAGTCTGGTCAGTGTCCGGTTCTCCTGCCTGGACAGGTCCAGAGACGCAGGTCCGATTGGCAGCACTGTGATGTCTGCCTCAGACATCCCACAGAGAGATTGAGGCTTGGACGAAGAAGAGTGATGTCCCTCTGTCTGCAACGACAGGGGAGATCCACTGCGTTCACTGTTCATGTCACCTGGACTGTGTCTGAGACACCAGGGAAAACAGGAAGAGTAGGACAACGCCGCCTCCATGATGTGATTACGGGAAATGCTTGCCTTCCCCAACTCCCTAAATCACTTTCTCCCTCTCTCTGTTTCTCTCTTTGAACCTTTTAAAGCTCTCTTTTTTAGCATAGAGTTAAGAAACCAGCCAGGGAATCAAATCTGGATGGAAGCCAAGCAGAACTGCCACATGATCAAACTTGTTTTCTGACTGAACATCCCTTCTTTCTTCTTTCTTTGTGAAAATGTTTTCCAGATGGCAATGATGTAACTTTCACCTGAAATCAGTGCGAGGCGAGACAATAAAATGAGCAGCATGTGGACACGGCGGAGGGCAGAGGAGATTTGCGGTAATAATTTTACTCCCTGCTGGAAATATTGCAAGTGCCAGCAATAGTCTTTCAGAATATGCAACAGTTTACACATTACTTTGTAATCCAAGAATAGTACAAAAGAGCCCTTTCCTCATGTTTTTTATTTTTAGGCAAATGCTTTGTATTGTCACCCTGCATTTAGTTGGTGACTACATCTTAACAGTCGAACAAATCTTTTAGCAGCCAAGCACTTTATGTCTTTCTCCATGAGGAACAAGGATCCAACCAGCACCGTCTGTCTGTCTGTCTGTCCGTCTGTCCGTCTGTTTTACCCTTGGACTGTCTGCTTCCTCAAAAACTTTTCCCCAAAATAATTAAGCCCATCTAAAGTCACAATGTTAGTGTAATCTCAATATCCTGAAGGGTAGAGATCCCCGGTTATAGAGTCTGTCTTGTAAAATGAAAAAAGTAAGTAGTACAGAAGCTGTGAAAGACCCGGCCAGCAGTGGTACTGGACAACTTTGGCCAATGTCATCATTTATAGTCAGAGGTAGAGAGTAACTGCAACAGCCCTCATCTAGAATTTCTTGGAAAAGCATAAGAAACAGAGGGAGGAAGAGGGGAATGAGAGAGGGAGAAGGAAAGCGAAAGACAGAGCAGTGCAAAGCCACAAGAGGAATGTAAGGCCTACCCACTCGCAGACGTTTTTTCCTGAGAACAGGACCTGGAGAAAAATGTTGTGTTGCGGAATATGAGAGGTTAGTTTGTGTCTACAGGGACCTTCGGACAGAGCTGCTGGTGGGAATGACGTCAAAAGCCCAATCGGTCATTGAGTCAGAGTGCCGATGCGTGGGAGGATAGACTGAACTTTTGTGTATATTTGGGTTAGGGGAAGATTGCTCTACATTATCACCTTCAACTAAGTGCTGCTGCTAAATAAAGTATTGTTAATTCATGGACATGTCATTCAAAATAAAGAGAATACATTAGCCTACATGCAATTTAAAAAACAAAAAGAGTTGATGGATGCTGACCAGAGAACCCGGCTTGACTAACGTTCATCCTTAACATGCACAAATACACACTCACACAAGTCAAATCAGCTGAATTAATCTCTTAAAAAAGTATCAGTATCAACTTGCCTACCTGTCATCAAAGGTCAACATCTGTAATTAATAAATCAGCAGAGGGGATGACAGTGGGCTACTAGCCAACTACATTCCCACACAAACAAGGCTCATCTTATCCAGTGTGTCAATCACCTACCTGAGAAAGTCATGTAACAATGCCCCTGATGAGCTATCATGTCCTTTTTCCCCTCTATTTTCTTTTGTGCCAAACTTTCTTCCTCTTTTCTCCGCAAGACAAGTGACCGGACTTTAAAAACGTATGTGTCTTAGGTCTGTATTTTACCCCCTCCTCACCCCCTTGTGACAACGTCACAGGACTCATTTTAACAGGCCAACGTCAGGTCTAAAATTACCACACTAGAATAGAGACAGAGAGAGGAAGGGAGAGAGAGAGAGTGAAGCAAGTGTCTGGGCAATGGGATTCGGCCAGAGCCTGGAAATGAGCAGGGCTGCCTGTCTGACTGAGCCCTGATACATTCTTAAAGCAGTGTGCTCCTGGAGACACTGGTGAGCAACACAACACAAACATTTATTATAAAAGCCACAAAGAGGATGACTTCAGTTTCCAGAATCAATCTTACATAATGCCAGTACCTCTGCCGTCTCTGCTTAGATGGTTGGACTAGTGGTACAGTGCGGAGGACAGTTAGGTCACATTACAGCATTGCAGGACTTGCTTCACATTCCTGCAAAGTAAAAAGTCATGAAAAAAAATACATTTCACAAAAACATTACTCCACACACAGTAAATGTTCTCAATATATACATGCAGGTGCTGCCATGGGAGGCATGAGATAGAAGGAAAAGATGGTTTTGTAACTGGGGCCCCAACAGGAGTAAGCAAACGGTAACTTTGACACTCTTTCTGTTTAGTTTCTGTCTGTACACAAAGATACTGGACTGGCCTAACACTTTCATTCACGTCACACCCAAACAGCTCCTGATAAGAAAAAAGCTAGAGAGATAGCAGTATTAATGGACAAAGAGAGAGAATACAAACCTATTATTGTGATTACAGAATCACTTTCTTCACTACTCTTATGGAAATGCAAATGACAGTAGTGGTTTAGAATTCACAATTTTGCAGGACACACCAAAAGCATTTCCCAAAGCCCTGTCATCTACAATGTGATAACTTCAATGTGAATTTACTCAGCTGGAAAATAAAATATTTAGATATGCACTTTGGGGTGTAGACATTTCTCAAATGATGGAAAGGGCTTCTAAGGACACAGCAATCTCTGTATCTATTTTTGCACACTTTAAATGTCTGTCTCACACTCGAATGACAACAAACAGCGGTGGTGTGCAGGGCCGGCTGGGTGAATTACTTACAGTGGTTGCTGCACCTCTGTCTTCTTCTAATGGATACTTCAAGCTCTGTATGATTCATTCCCTACAGAACATATGCATTTCAGAAAAACACTCAGTATTTCTAAGTTGTAAGAGATGTAAGACTTTGTAGAGAATATGCAGCAAAAAGAGTACATTGCCAAAAACTTGAGAGCCTGACCTACTTTTATCCCACCTGTTTAAGTGCTGAGCTGCTTAGGCCTTTTGGAAAGAGATGTGATACCTCTATAAACCAGGAGGCGGCAGAATAGGTCAACTATGACAATCAGAAAATCTGCTTGGCTAACTTTTGTAGTACCACAAAACATTAAACTGTCCCACAATTGCCCATAAAAACTGGAAAATGTAAAGTTCCAATGACACTTTAGTTGGCTGTAGTTCCCTTTGGACGATAAGCGAAAATGATCAGTTGTTATTTATTTTACCATTGTTAGAGAGCTGCAAGACCCTCACTTTTAGGTTGATAACACATTTAGATCATGCAGTATACACAGACACTCAAGGCAATTAGGTACATTTTAGATCTTGTTATATTTTAACCTAGATTCAATTATTCTTTTCTCAATAGTTGACATAGTAACCCCAAAATGATACTTTGAAATTGTGTGACATCGTGTTTGGATCCACCTGATGAAATTGAGTCACTCTACACTCCATTTAGCACAGTTTTGCTCTCCTCAACTTCTGAGGGAAATATCTTTCTCTTCAAGTGCCAAATGCTAGCACTGTGTTAAGCAGCTAGTCTCCAGCTTCACGTGTCTATCATTTGGTGCTGGGCAGGCAGTGTAAAGTGGCTTTCATCAGAGCTTTTCCACTACACAATGAGCTGAAAAGACACTGAAAAGCTCCATAAAGCCGAGGAGAACTGCAGTCAGGTGCTAACTCTCTGTGGCGTGTATCTGACCCCTTTCACATACACATATTAATTTGATCCAATGTTATTATTGAAATAGGCTCTAAATGCAACAACACACAAATAAAAAGGAATCCACTCTGCTTTTGTAAAGACATATTACTCATAGATTTATTTTACTCATTGCCGTGGCAGGATATTCTATTCAGAAATTAGTCCGTCAACTACACCCCAGTGTCCTGGTTTTATCTCCATGTACTGACTCTGGCTGTCTTTATGCTTCAGGCAGAAGGACATCCTCTGAACCTCCTATACCGGTCCCACCACCAGCAGTTGCTTTTAGAGCTGCAGATCTATATTTAGATTCTACTCGAGATCCCAAGGTTTCATAAATGCCAGTTTAAAGTCCAAGCAATATTGTAGAAAATGTTAGAACATGCAGGCATACTTTTCTCCCATTTCATATGATGATGGCTATTGAATGCACTGGAACATTCATAGAATAGAACTTGCTGTAGTAAATTAAAGATTGTACAATGTGGGAATTTCTTTTCTAACTTTAAGGTGACTTAAGTTGAGGAGGAAATTGAAGTTATGAAGGGCTGAAGAACTCAGCTGGTCCGCTGTCATTTGCTTAATGTTTCGAAAGAGGAAATGAAAAAACACATGCATGTTTTTAGCTGTCGATAATTAGGTACTGTTCTCTCAACAGGGAGCTTTCTTTAGAAGGAGAAGTTGATCTAGAGGATGAAATTAGAGAGGGGCAATAACAATCTAGTTAACAGCATCTTGATAACCATAAAACATCTTAGCTGTGGAATTGATCAAAGCCATCATCTTTAAACACATTCAGTGATACTAATGTGAATGGAATTTTTTCAGCATAATTTAAGAAACAGAAATAATTATAACTTAATTAATGTAAACTGATTCTAAACGCTGGCCTCACCACAGACTTGGTTTATGTTGCACGATTGGTGAAGATTTGTTTCTAACATAGGCCAATTACAGTGGATGAGCTCATACAGGTACTCACAGTGTGCGATGGCTAAACATAAATGGGACATGTATTTTAAATTAAAACTGATTTGCATTTTGAGAAAAGATGGCTTAGAAAAAATAAGGGCTGTTTTCCATACACAAGTTACAAGTTATGTTCTTTCAGCATGTAAAAGAATACCCTGTGTTCTGTTTCAGATGAATGATATCATAATGAGACTTTGGGATTAACCCATGCATATAGGTTGCTATTCTTTAAAGTGCCTCATTTTTTTAAAATTCTGACTTTGTAAGACCCACGACCACTTATTAATAGTGAGTATTTTCATTTGCAAGACTTGATAATAAACTGGTTTAATCTGGTTCTTGAGCTAGCCTCCCGCATTTTAGACTTCATGCACAAACAGCAACAGGCCATGACTTCCTGTGAATGGCTATCTCTGTACACCACGCTGTGACAGATGGAGAAATGAGCAGGCAGCCAGGCACTGTGCTGTGCTTTGGCAGAGGAAGTAGCGCACCTAAATCTGAGCTGTTTTCACACAATAACCACAAGCCGTGCATGTGTCAATGACCTGCATGCAATGCTAAAACATGTCATCATTTTAAGGAAAAGGCAGTAGTGGAAGCAACTACAGTATGCACTCAATATATTTAGGTTAGTCTGAAGCTGATCGAGTGGGCTTGGTGGTTTGTCCTACAGATTTATTTATTAGTTTGCCTTCTGGAGGAATTTAACATGTAGAGGAAACATAAGTGGTGTGTGGCTTTCAAATCCCGTCACAAGTCAAAGTACAAATTTTAACTAATTCTTAATAAAAATATGAACCAGTACTTTTTAGAGTGTAAGAAGTCATTGAAGTTGTCAAAACGGTGTGTTGCTGTGCGCCATCCCGCCAACGGAGGGCGCTGGAGAGTAATGAAAGCTTTAAGCCAAGGCAGCACAGAAATTCCCGTCTCTGGCTAAAATGACATCAGCGTCACCTCCCACCAACCAGCTCTCCCATCCCGCTGCAAGCAAAGATTGTGTATGCTCGGGAAGCGGTCCTGTATGCACTCTAACTCTACTAATTTTTAACTGTGCTTCCATTATTGCCCTCACATTATAAAATAACATTAAATGCTTGATCTGGGTATGTTGCTGCCTTGACAGACTGATGTCTGCAGTCCAACTTTTGTGATTGGCAACTTCAGCTCCATCCAGATTACAATCACAGCTGCAAACAAATGTATGACATACTAGTATCTGAAGTATTTTTGTATGGAAAAGACATTATTACTCTCTCGGCTGGCCAAGGTTGTGCAGGATGAAGATTTTTTCTTGTTGTTTTTTTATGGTCTCTTCTGAACGCAAACACTCATATTTTTATTATGGCTATTTTTATTTCCTGAATTTACAAATTGATAAGGATTACCTGAATGCACTGGTGGTCCCCACTATGAGACTGATCATTTTGGTTTATATCTCCACAGCTTCGACTTGCTGTGAACTTGCAACAGATCATGTTTGGATAGATTCTAATGACTTTGTTAATCTGCTGACTTTTTATCTAGCACATCACCAGGTCAAAATTTTAATTTGCCCAATCTAGTTTATGACCATATAGATAGACAGACAGACAGATAGATAGATAGATAGATAGATAGATAGATAGATAGATAGATAGATAGATAGATAGATAGATAGATAGATATGTATTAATCCGAAGAAAAATGGGAAATGACGGTGTCACAGCAGCACACGTGAATCAGTCGCACAACACAGAATATACATGTAAATGAGATACTAGGAAAAATGTACATGCACACAATATACATGAAATAATAATAATAGGAATAAATTAAAAAGATCAAATATTTGGATATGTAAATGGTAAAACCAAAATGTGCAATGCTTGATATAAAAAAATGCTAAAATGCATGCAAAATGTAAATAAACCAATTGTGCAGGTTGCACTACAATTGGTATCCCAAAGTAAAAACATTCATGTGAGCAATTTAGTGCTAAGTAGTAAAATGTTAGCATGCAGCGGGTTAATAGCCTATTACCTGCCAAACGTCATTGTGTTGGCATTGTTATTGTGAGGGTGTTAGCATGCTAATGATGTACACCATTGCACAGCTTCTAGCATGTCTGTGGATTTTTTTAGTTTTCTAGGCTATAAGTGCTACATCTTTCAGAGGAACCTTTGGAATGAGACAATGATAAGTTGTGTCTTTGAAAAAGTGAATTGAGGTGGGTTGAGGTGTGGGGTACCTTTCATATTGGTTAATTTCTGCATAACAAAGCCATGTATTATTTGTACATATTTGGTCCATTATGTGCTGTAGAAAATGCTACATTGTTTATGGAAAATCAATAAAAATTGTAAAAAAAAAAAAAAAAAGTGAATTGAATTGTATGCCTAGTTGAAATGCAACCTTTGGAGAAAGCAGCACTTGGTGGGATGCAGCAACACAACTCTTCCCAGGAACAACATTTCCGAGAAATAAGCTCAAAGTGAGCCCTCTTCGTTATTTTCATCATCTCTGTTTTAGAGTAGCTCACCGCACACCCGCCCCATTAAAGGGTCAGCACCTCAGCCCGGCCATCTCATTGGACGAGAGAGACGTCAATCAGGGGATCATCCGCGTCCGGGTAGGTTGAGGGTTGATTACGGTCTGCAGTGCCAAGCTGAACGGGGCAGTGCAGTACGCAGCGCGTTTAAAACCGCCCAGGGAAGACACCACATTTACGAGGCTAGTTTTGTTTTTTTTTGCTGCCTGCCTGCCTCCCTCCTCCCCTCCTCGCCCCGGGTTGACTCTGTCCGGTCCACAATGAGGTGAAAGAGAGGTAGGCAACACCGCTTTACCTGAGGAAGGGATATTTTTTTCAACCCCACCAAACACTTACTCTGCTGTGACTTTTATTTCATTGGATAACGTGTCGGACTGCTGCGGCTGCTGTTGCCATCCTGCAAGAAATAGGAGGTTTTTTTTGTGGTTGCCTTTGCCAACTCTAGAGTTTCCCGTTGAGTAAAGAAAAGCAAGGTTATGTAGGTAGGCATTGCTGTCGGCTAGCCTACATCGCCGCCCCGTTGTTTACATATTGTAATTTGATTTTCCATCATTTTCAGCTGCAGCAGCAGCAGAAGCAGCAGCGGCTCAGGGTTTCCTCTCTTCTCCTCTTCTTGTTCCTCCGTCTTCTGTTTGGAACTTTTTGCCGGGTCGTCCAGGTTGTGTCGAGGCCGGTGGTGGTGGAGAAGAAGATGGGACTACCTGCTCTGGAGTTCAGTGACTGCTACCTGGACAGCCCGCAGTTCAGGGAGAGACTAAAGTCCCACGAACTGGAGCTGGACAAGACCAACAAGTTCATCAAGGAGCTGATTAAAGACGGCAAGGCGCTGATCCTGGCTTTGAAAAGTAAGTGTAACGTTAGCTGGAAAGGCTTGTGTTTGTGTGTTAATTGACTTGACATTCATCCATGCTGGGTCCATATTGACACCATATTGATGCATGTGGTTTTGTCCGAATGAGTCACAGAAGGCTTGAGATGCCTTCAGGTGTATGTGAAAGAGACTGAGCTGGAAGTCTTATCTTATCTCAGTCACATTGGCATCACATCTGAGTGTGCGTTAATGATAAAGGACATTTCAGAAGATAAGGGGTAAGGCTGGTGAATTTGAGAGAGTTATCTTTGACTAGAGAAGGAGACTACTGGTTTGCTATGTTGAGTTAGGCCTATTTAATGATGTGAATGAACAGGTGGGTACCAGTGCTATGGGCAGAAACACTAATGGATGGTTAGGTTCCAGCATATAAATCAAAATGATTATTTTCATGTATGACAAGACTAGATGTGGTTATGTTTAGGTAGTTTAGCAGTCTGGCTTTGTAAGGATCTGGGAATGTTTCTGCCAAGATCTATAAGAGTGCAGGACTGGATCATATTGTAAGACGTTTCGCATAATTTGTCCAAAGGCCCAGAACAAAAGAAGACACTTATTTATGTAGTATTTAGTGTACTGTTCACATTGCTCACAGCCAGATAGACAAATCCAGTCGGTTAACCTGAACTTTCCACCCTTGTGTTATCGGCTGTACCTTTTTTTTAAACAAACTGCTCAGTTCTCTTGTCACCACAATGCTCGGTCAGCTGATGTGTGGCTATAAAGACAATTCTGCTTTTGTTCACTGGTGAGATCTAGAAATCAAACCGCATGGCCTGACTCGCTGGAGTTGGGATGAGAGCGAGAGTCATTTGCTTGTTCTGTGCCATTGTAGCAGGGTGCTGCCTAACAAAGAACAAGTCAGCAGATTTTCCTAGTTAATCTTTTAACTGTACTACAGTGTTGTTGGCACATGAGATGAATCGGTTGCAAAAGGTCTTTTCTAACAGCACTTTGAAGTTCTCCATGCAGCTGCACTGTAAACCCTTTTTCTGCACCTTTCAACACATCTCGACATCCTCTGCCTTTCTTGAGGCACTCGGAGGATGCGTGACTGTCCTGGGAAGCCACTAGTATTCTGTCAGATACTAATTGCTGCTGGAGGTAGGGGCCCCAATGTCCCCTGACAGCTTTGACATGTGTTTTTATTTAAATTTAACCATGCATTTTACCAGGGAAGGAGAAAGTGAAACATTTACAACGTGCTACTCAGAATGTATACAGTGCTACCGTAGGACTTTTTGAAGCCTGTTCTTATGTTGCGGCCTTCTTTGGGTTTTTTCAGGTTAGTATTAGGGCTGTCAACGTTAAAACATGTGATTTTATCTAAAAAAATGAACACGTTATTATTTACAAGTAATCCTAGTATTTTAAATTTGTGATTAATCACAGCCCATGACTGTGATTAACTTTTTTTTAATCAATTAAACTTTTTTGATTACATTTTTAATCAATTGACAGCAAATATATATTTAAATATAATACAAAATGACAAACGGCAAGCTAATTCTAATCTGTTTTTTTGTCTTTAACAAATAAATTACTTACATTTACTGTATCATATTGTATATCAATATGAAATTAAATACATATAGCATATGTTATTTTATATTGACATGTGCAGTCACTTTTTTAGGTACAAGAACAGATGACGAGAAAGCGATGAGTTTCTGTTATTTAGCCAACCCTCATTGATGTGGATGGGGTGGACGTAATAATAGGAGATTCTGTCTGTATAACTGCAATACAGTTCAACAACAAGCCAAACTGCAGCCTCCAAAATGACCATAGAGTTGAATCAACACCTGTCTACATTTGACCCTTTTATGAAAGTAGAATGTATTGCATGACTGTTGTATCAGGCTGGATTAGTTTTAGCTAAATGTACCTAACAAACAAGCCTGTGTTTCCATGTTGCCCCTCCCTAGAATTTACAGCTCATTTCTCATAAAATTCAGATGACGCTAACAGAAAATATAACAGTAAATGTTACTAAACATTGATTACAAATAACATATTTGAATATAAACAAAAATGAAAGGTCTTCTTTTTGCCAATATGCACATTTCTTCAGTTGTTATTTAAGTCAGAAGTTTTGACATCACATCAGCACCCATCAGTGGAAATAGAGGAAGTTTCACCCAGAGATCACCACTGTTGCAAGTTAGCAGCAGCTCTTTGTGGGTGTCGAACTGGTGTATTTAGCAGTTCAACATGTAGACACATTTAGACACAAACAAACATACATACTGTTTCAGTATAGACTTTAAAAACCACAAAGTCTCCCTTGAATAAGTACTTTTGAGACACACACAAACTAAGATGGCTGATGCATGTGCACACACAGATATACACACTGACACAAATGTGGGTGAGTTAAAGTGTGTGTTAGCCAGATGTCATTTAAGGGCAGCTCTAGCTTGTTATTACGCGGCCTGTTGAAATGTTTGATTCTCTGCTCCACCTCTATCATGACACGGCTCAATCAGTTAAACAAACCCTAATTACCAGCTAGGCATTCACTGGTGCTGTGAGGGGAAACGAGACAGGGTGTTTAGACGGTTTATGTGACACCGACACATGATGTCACTGGCTCGGGAGAATATATTGCCGGCCGTTTGTTTGAGGTGTCTGAGCGGGACACAACCTTTTTCTTTACTATCACCATCCTCAATATGTAATGTGGCAGAAATGTAATAAAGCCATGTGTACAATTACCAACCAGATATGTGTTGTATTACAGTAACTCATACACCCCCTAGCTTTCCAGAAATTAAATCATTAATTATGGATAAATAGGTTTAAGGTACTATAATATTATCACTTTCAAATGTTCTCTGTTATTTTTTATCTGTATTATCCTATGTTTCAGTAGTCTAAATGATGTTTAAGCTTTTTGTAATTTATTTAAAAAAAAATGTTAATGGACAAATTTTAAGACCGTGACCATTTGCTGCATGTATGTCTACTTTGAGTACAGACATGTCAGCTTCAGTTCAACCAAAAGTCTGACAGATTAGTGGTAATCTGTTGGTCAGTGGATCATTTACTCAAGAAAAATAATTTAACAATCAATGATTGCCGTAATGAAACAAAGCTAGAACCTGTATCTATACATATCCAATGCCCATTACCAGCTTGGCGTCTCAGGGCTCAGCTGTCATGGACTAGTTTTTCACAATGAGGTCATCGTCCACTGCACTGACAGCGCTGTTTCCTAGAGTTAGGGATGTTATAGTCTGAGAGCCGTTGTACCATTAAGACGAACATGTAATAATCAAATTCTCAGACACACACACACACACACAGACATTACTGTGAAAGCGTGACCTATCATTCAGTCATTTCTATATTTTTTTCATACCCGTTAAATAGATCTTTTTGGCCCAGAGGCCGGAAACATGAGAGCGCACAGCTGGTTAGTTAGATTCCCCTGTTAGTGTTGGCTGTGTGTGTATGTTTGGTTTTATATTTCTGCATGTATAATGTAAATATGGATACAGTACATTCCTTTAGAAGTATTTATGTGGCCTAGTGACCCCTTTGGGTACTGTATATATGGCCTATAGTGTGTAGTCTGAGAGTGTGTCTTCTGAGCTTCAACGAGCTAATACGATGATGCTAATTGATGGGGGTTAACATGTCAGGATGACAGATACACTTTACAGGGATATAGAGAAAAGGAAAATGCAGACCAAGGAGCTAATGGTGGATGACCCACAAAAACTAGGTGAGCTAAAACATTATTTGTCAAAATGTTTTGAAACATACTATCTCAACTTTGCATCAAAACTAGAACATCATGTTTTAGATGATTTCTCATATATAAGGCTGAGATTAGGTTTAAACCTGAGAAGATGTCTTTGAAGTAGTGAGATAGTCAAATGTTCTTTGTAGAATTTTTAAGGTTTCATATACAGGTTTATTTGAGCAGAAAAAAGAAAGCAATTCCAATGCACTTGGAATCGTTTTAATTTCTCAAAAGCTAGGGCTTTCCCTGGAAGTTAGTCTTTGGTTTAATTTGGACATAAAGGGGCTGGCTGAACCGTACCATTTTCAGCGACTATTTCAGCCCTACATAATTGTCCAGATTTAACCAATAAAACAACTGAGAAATAGTCCAAAACCAAATGACTCTCCAAGAGCAACTCCTATATGAAAATGACATTGTGTGTGTGTGTGTGTGTGTGTGTGTGTGTGTGTGTGTGTGTGTGTGTGTGTGTGTGTGTGTGTGTGTGTGTGTGTGTGTGTGTGTGTGTGTGTGTGTGTGTGTGTGTGTGTGTGTGTGTGTGTGTGTGTGTGTGTGTGTGTGTGTGTGTGTGTGTGTGTGTGTGTGTGTGTGTGTGTGTGTGTGTGTGTGTGTGTGTGTGTGTGTGTGTGTGTGCGCGCCCGTCCGTCCGTCCGTCCGTCCGTCCGCTGTTGCAGGGGCAGCAGCTCCAGCAGGGGACCCCAAACTTCCCTTTCCCGAGCCACATTGGGGAGATTTGATATGAGGGTTCAGGCATGTGTGCCCCGTCTTAATAATGGCTTTGTTTTCAGGCATTTACTCTGGCTTCAAATTGAACCATTAACTGCCCCTAGCAACAACACAAACAAGCTGCGGGCTGAGAGAGCTTGTTAATGTCCCAGAGAAGGAGAAGTGGGAATTCCCTGTGATATTGCGCACTGTTCAAATTCATATCCGTCTCCATCTTCATTCTCCATCTTTACCTTCTGTCTTTGTTTTTCTGCAGCCACCCACAGTGCTGTTAGTGAGTAATAAGAAGGGTAATAGCAGTCATTCCTTGGCTCAACTGTCATTTGTGCTGATAGATGAGAGTCACACACACACACACACACACACACACACACAACTGCACACCACACCATAACTAATTCTCAATTATGGCCGATGAAGGGAGTGAACCCTGTTTTAAAAAGGCCTAGAGCAAAGAAAGAATATGTGCCTAGGGGCAAAAGAAAGAGAAAAGACTGTGTGCGTGAAAGGGGGTGTTGTTGTCTTTCACAGTGGTGTTTAAAAGCCGACATGGCCTTATTTTCTACCCGCCTATAGAGAAGCGGAGCAATGTAGGTTGTGGTGAGGAGAAGAAGAGGAGGGGAAGGGTAGAGGATAGAGGAGCAGAGAAACAAGAATCAGGGAGTGAAAAGCAAGACAGGGTGTCACTGTCTGAAGGCATGCCTCTGCAGACACATGGGAACAAAGAGGAGAGAAGGGTGTGTGTGTATGTGTGTTTTTATGCATGCAACATATTGTTGGCATTTATTAATATTCTGTATGCTATGGACACAAAGTGTGTGTGTGTGTGTGTGTGTGTGTGTGTGTGTGTGTGTGTGTGGCCACTGATGTACAGCACAGTGGGGGTTGGGGGTCTTCCTCTAGCTGTGACGTAGTGTGAAGGAGAAGGAAATTAGGGCACGACTCAGCCTATCTCTGGTGCTATTGTTTGCCCACTTTTGTCAGGGCTGACTGTCTGACACACAAACACACACACACACACAGACTCTTAACATTAAACTAGATCAGAATAACATAAATTTGTCCCCCCCCCCAAAAAAAAAAGAGCACCAACACCTCATTCAGCATTTTGCAACACAACACATTGTTCTTTTTGGTGATCATTTTTTTGCAGAACACTGGACTTTGTAAGAATTAAAGATTGAACAATTTACAATTTGCCTAAACAGTTTGACACAATGCAACTCCTTATGCATAGGATGGTGCTTCAGAGCAAAGCCTTGACTAATAATTATTTGTATATAAAATTTGCATGTTCTCCCCGTGTCTGCATGGACATCACCCATGTGGTATCTTTTCAGTTTGTGGTTAGAAAATGCCAGTAAGTTGGAATCAAGTCTATTGTCGTACCACATTAGCATGTTGCATCATACATGAGCACATTTGAACTTCTTTAGATTTTCAATTCCTTATGTTTCATCAACAGATTGTTTTCATTAAGTACAGTTATGTTGCCTAGTACATCTAGAATGAAAAAGCTCATCACTCTGGTCATCTCAACACCACCTACAGTGAGGGAATTGCTTGTCCAGCACTTACAATAAGTTAATTGCAGAGCTGTAACAAATCTGTGGTGGTGTACCATACATAGATGACTCATGCTGTATATCTGCTCGGCCATAGTTCTGTTTAAAGAGAACGCTGACAAGACAATTTCAATTTGTTTTGATAGAGAAATCTGGGGTTTCTTGTACAGTGACGTTTCTACAGAACAGAACCGCTTTGACCAGTATGCACCTACAGTATAACAACGTTGTTTTGTTGCACTGGCCTCAATCATTTAGCGTTAGTCCGCCAAGTGTGATAATTATGTAATTTTGCTTTACTTGGCCAGGTGTAGCCTCCCAATCAAGGCTGTCATTCTTTAACAATGTCACCAGAAATATTTTAAGAAGTATCAGAATGTTTAAATTAGTAATGTTTTTTTTCACAAAAAAGTTAATTTACCTCGTTTTTGATACGTAATAGGTCTGTAACTTGATCTTTTGTCTTCTTTTTTAATTGTTGTGTTTTTTTATGTCTGAAAACATCTAAATTATGCTGCTGCCTGTCTCATTTCTGGTTAAAAAAAACATCAAAAAACAACATCTTAAAATCATAGCTGCTCCTTCCTCCGACAACATCCCTCGTATTTCACTGAAAAGTCACCTTTTTTTTGGTACAAACAAGTCCTATTATTGCCTGTATGGTCAATACACCAAGTTGTGTTTTTGTCTGTATGGACAGTCTTCAACTTAAACTTAAAGTCTTTTACTAGTGTCTATTTATAGTTAAGTAATGCTTATTCTATGTTGGATGTATTGTGTTGCCTGTTGCCTGTGAATAGATATAGAATTTGCACTGCCAGTCTCCTGCACAATGATACCATTGCACCTTTCTGCATTTTTTCCACACCGCTCCTTTAAACATACTACAATCAAACTTTACTGTAAGGGCACACTATTGATATCTTTCTTTGTATTTTTGTAGTATGTGTGCGTGGATGCATGCATACGTACGTTGTGTATCAGCTATTGGACATCTTACTTTACTTTGGGATGAATAAAGTATCTCTGTCTATCTAAACTGAGGTTTGAGGTGAACACAGAAACACTTCCTCTGTTCAGCAGATGAATGTGAAAACCGTTTTCTAGTGTCAACACACAGTACATCATTTTGATCAATGAAGGTCAGACTATCAAGTATGACGTAACAGTGAGCAAAAGACATTTCGAGGGGAGGGGGACTTTATGGAGATGCCATGGTTGTGTGCGTGGAAAAAAGAAATAGCTGGTTTGCTAAATGATTTGGTTAAAATTATTAAAGAGTTGTACAAATTGAAGTAATAATGTGAAATGTAATAATGTGAATTGTTAGCGAAAGAAAAAATAGGTGTGTGTGTGTGTGTGTGTGTGTGTGTGTGTGTGTGTCACTTAAGATCATTTGCAACTCTATCCTGGCTGTACCTTGTTCCACCTGACTGAGTGTAATGTGTGCCTTTTCAGCTGCACATTAGAAATACCCATCTTAACGAGTTACAGTGATGTATTCATGAACATAAGTAGCTCAGTCCTAACTGTTTCCTTTTCTTAAAAGAAATGAAGAAGTCAATACAATTGAGGTGAGATAATGTCTCTTTTAATCCAATGAAAATCAACTTGAATTCAAGAATGTTCTTGACCTGAGCGTCAGTTTCGTCTTACTGCTGCAGCTGTCAGGCTTGTTCTAACTTAAAGATGGAAATGGTTCTGTAAAACTTGGCAAAATGGGATTGATTTTAGAAAAATATCGCTCCAAAAGTAAATTTGACGCTTGGGGACAAGCACAGTTTTGCTGACTACACATGATTTTGATTACATTGCTCTACTCTTAAGATCATAAAGCACCAGGAGTGAAGCAGGAAGAGAGGAGGGAAAAGTGAACTCCCAAGGAATGCTCTTTAACTTTCTGCACACGGCTACCTGATGACTGCTGTTGGCTCATAAAAGAGACAGCTGCGCATTTCACAGCTGCTCCAAAAGCAGCTTTTACTGCTGGTGGTTATGGACACAAGTTGTTTAATTGGAGCTGTTTTAACAGCAGATGGAAGGTGGTGAATTACCACACTGTACCTGACACCCCACCCTCGTCCTCCTGCACGACAAAAGAACAGCAGCATGACGGAGCTTTTATGTCAAGTGTGTGTTTCACTTGAAAATGTATGACAAATGTAGATGCAGAAGGGCCGTTATTATCTTGTTGAAGATGCAGGATTTTACAGTCAAATGGCAGCTAATGCCAGATAAAAGATTATAAAAAAAGGCTTTTCTATATATGTTTAATTGTTTACAAGTCTGGACTCATTTTACTGAGAATTTGATTAAAACAGAGCTTTAGGAAATGTTTTGTAAGGGGCCAGTAGGCCCCTAGGAAGAATCAAAGGTTACATACATGTTTATGTTTATCGGGTGTGTGCATCGGAGTACATCATGTGTTTGGTGTCTCTGTAGATCTGACCTATGGACCTTTTTATTCTATATGGTTAAGGGGCAATTGTCAGTGTCACACCTGCCAGGGTGTTGTGCTGGATGTTGTTACTGTCCATAAAGTGTCACAAGATCTGAATGACTTTAATATAATTTTTTATGTTTTTATTTGTAATGTAATATTGTAAGTTATGCAAAAAGGGAGCTACTGAGAGAGGACCATTATTGTATACCATGGGAATTAATGCATTTTTTTTTTCAACCTACTCTTTTCTCTAACCTACATGGAGAAGAAATGTCAGAGGAAGACAGGGAAATACGTATATCTACACCCCTTAGTTAGTGAAGTAAATCATCAGCTCTGGGTTTCTCATAACTCCTCGGCCTGCAGTGTTGAGCCGTCATTCTCTAATTCAAGACGCGTGTGATAATGAACTAGACAACGTCAGCCTGTGGTGAAGTAAAGGTGTGGCTATGAGTCCCTTCCCTAGAAACCTCAGGCCAGTGTAGAACTTGCTGGAAGACTTAAAGAAGTAGGTGATTAAGCCTGACAGGTGTGGTTTAAATTAGGTCAAAATACACAAATACAACCACATACGCATCCTGTACTCTCTCTCTCTCTCTCACACACACACACACACACACACGCAGACCCACACGCAGACACATAGCTATTTTACTCCCATATCAAAGCTCTTAAAGTGAGTCAGAGCCAAAGGAGAAGAGCCAGTGTTACACGTCAGAGGCTGGCATGGTGTCCGTATCTAGACCCTTTTTAGGGAACTGTGAGTCTGCAGGGTGTAAGAGGGAAGCAGGCTGTTGTTGTCCAGTAGGGACAATACTGGATAAAAATCCCTTTTGTTAGGTTTAAGAAGTTTTGGTTTCCTTAAATTGGAAGTTGGCTGTGTCTCATGTGATCTTGTTATTTGTACACTCTGTGACTATACAAATCAGAACATGTAAATAGGAAAATGTTGGCGTTATGTTGTCACTTATTGGGAGCATTGGGCTAGATGAAGCCGGTTACCTCCAGGATGTGTGCTGAGCCAGGCTAGCGGTGAGTGCGTCAGACAGAGTTACATCATACACGGAGATGAGAAGGGTATGTATGCACTTATCTAACTCGGGGGATACGGTAAATAAGCTAAAGTCCTAAAAAGTTGGCGTGTTCCTTTTAAACTTCAACAACAGGTCTACCTGGACAAATTACAATAAAAATGCTTCTAAGCCTCAATGCATCAGTATGATGTAATGAATACAGAAATATGATAAAATGAGTACCTTTTGATACTTAAAGGACATTTGCTAATAAATGCTTAGTTTTATTTAAGTAACAGATTGGTTATACTTTGTAAGAAACAAAACTGTTGCTATGATGTTGTACGGGGCATTCTGGGAAATGTAGGACTGCTATAAGTGATGCAGATGTTTACAAAGCAGCTTGAGGGTCACATCAAAAAAAGGTTATGTGCTTGATCTTAGCTCAACAAGTAAGATTGTGGTTAGCGCTTACAGCCTGCCAGGCTCCTAGGACACCCTTACAAAATCCTCCTTGTTGGCTTTCTTCTTATTCAACTCTTGGTGGTTTTGGAGTTAAAAGCTTTTCTTTTTTGTTTCCATGAGGGGAAGATTAATGAAAAAGATCACCCTCTGTAAATGGATTCATTGTTCTTTGAGAAAGCAAATGACATGGTCTTTCCATGAAAAGGTGAATCCGCAGCCTCTCTTTTCATGGTTATCTAGGGAAATCAGGAGTTTTTTTTTTTTTAAATGAGAAATTTCACGTGTGACAAAGTTTCTGAGAAACTTAATATGACTGTACTAATCATGAAGCTTGATGTTCATTTGTAAGTTATTATCAGAAAACCGAAGCCCTCCCTAAAGGTTTTTAATGAAAACATTGAAGCATGGTGTTAAAGCAGATAATAATGACCATGTAAAACTGAATGTCAACATCCCCATCTTCACCTTGAAAAAGGCTTTTTTATCACAGCTTAATCTGCTATCAGCATACTTTAAACAAGGGATGAATGAATGGCAAATACATCTTCATGGCGCTCATTGTGTTCGGCCAGACTGGCATTGAAGGAGACAGTTGACCTTCCAAAACAATGATTCTAATCTCCCCTTCTCCTCTTCCTCTTGCTTCCTCTTTCCTC
The DNA here is from genome assembly GCF_013103735.1 of Etheostoma cragini. Lineage (NCBI taxonomy): Eukaryota > Metazoa > Chordata > Actinopteri > Perciformes > Percidae > Etheostoma > Etheostoma cragini. The sequence continues at coordinate 17,563,565 of NC_048419.1, read as the reverse complement.
ATACACACATTTCCACATATTGAGATCATCCTCCTTCACCTTCTTTTTATCATCCTCCTGTCCCTCCTCATTTTCCTTTTGTCAACCTGACACAGTCTCTGTCATCCTGTCCCCCCCCACTCCCCCATCTAACTCTGTTTTGTGTTATTAAAATAGGATAAGTGCTTGCAGAGAAACCTGACTTGGCCATGTTGAGGCGGATAAATGAAGGTAAATAAAATGAAATGCAGGCGCTCTTAACTCTCCCCAGCGCTCCCATTGTTTCATTCTGTATCATGGCAGACATGACCGCTTGCTGGCCAGGCCTTGTGATGCATTTTGCCAGAGGTTGTGTTATTTTTATAATGAGGAGACATAAGCAAACCCCAACTTTGGTGAAGTAATCCAACCGGGCATCAGTCTACTAGGAGCACAGTAGGCTAGTGTAATGATGTGATTCAGAAAATCTCTAGCAATTGGTACATTGTTGATACCATTTCTGATTCTGAGACACACATAATGAAAACTGTATTTCCATGTGTGATCATACCCAGACAGCCAATTTTCATTCATAGTATGGAAATATAGATTATTGAGTTTTTACCCATCAAATTTTGAGTTTGTGTGCATGCACTTGTTACCTGTATCAGGGTGATCTTTGTTGCTTGGTCGAATGAATCCTCTGTTGATTTTCAGGCTGCATTCTTTGTGTGTTTGTGTGTGTGTGTGTGTGTGTGTGTGTGTGTGTGTGTGTGCGCGTGTGTGCAAGGGTGGACTGAGAGGAAGACTCGTCTCCCATGTTGCCCAGAGCCAACCCAAATAAACCACAGTCCACTGGCATGGAGTGTGAGGAAGTGTGTATTTAACAGTGTGCGTGTCTGTGTTCAGCTCCCATCCTGATCCAAAAATAACCCCCTGCTAAGAATATTTAATCCGCCAGGTTAACACTCTCTCTTTCCTTTTATGCTTTGCTCTTTATCACACCCTCACACATTTGAGATGCCCACAGGGTGGTGTGGGGTGTAGGTCTACTAGTACAAACAGCCAAAACTCAGGCTTAGTGGGGATAATCTAGTAGGTGTGTGCGCTCCCTTTATTGCGTCTGGTTGGCCCGCCCTAATGTCTGTATCCGGCTTTGGCCTAGAGGATAAGGCACGCTCTATATTGTGTATATTTTTGTCTTCCTGAGGATTTGAGAACTACATTTTTCATTTGCATTGATATTTTAGGTCTTTCCAATCTGCCCTTTGGTCTTGATGACATCCGGCAGAGATGCTGATGGGACTTGGGGTCAAGGGGGCCAAGCCAAGATTAATGCAGGAGAGTTGGAGGATGGGGGGAAGGGGGACAGGGATTTACCGTATGTCCATCTCCGCAGGACATTATAGAAAACACTGAACGTATATGGGGTGGCTTGATGCTGGTGGCAGAGGGTGGGGCTCCCCTCTGGTGGACCAACAGTGTTTAGTAGTGTAACCATATCGCTCATAATTGCAGAGGTTTTGACTGTCAAGTTATACTTAGCCATTTCAGGATGTGATTTGTTAAATATGGAAATGACCCATAGATGAGGGGATGTGCAGTGTCCTTTGTAACCTCTGTGAAGTTCTTTTCCCCCACCTCTGTGTAAGAGGAAATGTTTGCAAAGAGTTAGATGAGGCTTGAGGTGGGATGAGGCTTAGTACAAGCCTCATTCAAGGCCAGACGTCAAGTGGGTGATGTGGTCCTGCAAGGTAAAGCTGCAATCAATGAGAATCTAGGCAGTTTAATGTGACTCTGCAATGCAAGCTCTGCCACCCTAGGAACATAAAGTGCACGGTACATGAGGAGCGTGTGTAAATTATTTACTAGAGCTGCACGATTATGGTCAAAATGATTATCACTATTATTTTGTTCAATCTTGAGATCATTAAGTTGTTTTTAGCACATTTTTCTACCTTTTTTATTTTGATAGGACAGCAGAAGATTTGGAAGGGTAAAGAGAGGAGGCATGATAAGCAGCAAAGGACCGCAGGTCGGAATCAAACCCGGGCCCGCTGCGTTGAGGAGTAAACCTCTAAATACTGTATGGGCGTCTGTTCTACCAACTGAGTTACCATGGCGCACTATTCATTGATTTATAGGGACAACATGTTTTGATTGTCACATTAAAATAGACAGAGCACTGCTTTCCCTGTTATGTTGTTCTACATTCCTGCTAAAAAGCTTTGCATCAAAATAAGTAGGGCTGGACCCAAATATTTGACTTTTTGGATATTCATTTGTCTGGTTTTTAATTTTGGGATTTGAATATTCTTGTGTTTTTGTTTTTCAATACAGTAGAATAACAGAATCCTTAAAATGGAATGCCTTTGCTTAAACTGAAAGACGTGTCAACTATGTTAGGTGGGGGAAAAAAAACATGCATGCAGACTTTAAGTAAGTAAGTTAAATAAGTCTTTCCTATATCATATTGATTGCATGGGATTTTAGTTGTGAAGTTAATCAAATTGACTCGCCTTGACTACCTCAACATATACCTCGTATAAAATTGGCATTTGAAAAATAAATTTTAATCTTAAACTTGACTTGCTTTGAGGGTTTTGTCAAGGACAGCGGAAGCTCAGTTATTGGTTTATTATGCATTTAAGCAGTGATTGAGAAGATCAGTTTTCTCTTATATATTACTTTTCATCTTGACTTACTTTTGTCTAGTAATCCCTGGCTAACATTTTGAGTCTTACTGTTCTCTATTGTTTAGTTTTTCTTAGCTTTTACCATCTGAAAAGCGTTGTTCTTTCAAAGGAAAAACAGCTCCTGTTTGATGGATGATAGAAACTCGCTTTCTATTTCTGACTTATTCTCTACTGCCAGGTCTATCTAGCTCCGTGATTACCACTCTTTGAGCAGCATGTTTAGTTGAATGGAGTCTGTCTGCTGAGCTGGCTGAGCTGGCTCCGTCTGCCTGAACGTTAATAGCTGAATAATAAGCGGTGTCTCATTAAGCTTAAATGGTGCTGTAATTATTGTGCTTTTAAGCCGCCTGACTATTACAGACATTAAAGAGAAGTATATGCATGTGTCTTGGTTTAATGTATATTTGCATTATCATTTGGATGCATTAAATGGGTTGGCAGTAAATAAGTAAGTAGGGAGTTGCGTTGGGAACCAGAGGGTTGCTGGTTCAAATTCCCCTATGGACCATAGGGCCAGTTCACTTCCTGGGCATTGCCAAGGTGCTCTTGAGCAAGGCACCGAACCCCCAACTGCTCGGGGCGCCTTTCCATCGGCAGCCCCCTCACTCTGACATTAGTGCATGAATAGGTACTGAGCATGTGTGTGTAATTCAGGCCTGTGTATAATAATCAACACAGAGTTAAAACTTTGTAATATCCCTTGCGTAAAATATAAATGATAATAATCATTACTATTATTAAATGGTTATGTTTTCTTTCTGGAAGCAAGAAATAATAGTACATTCAACTGGGATGTGGGGCAGAACTGAAGGTTGAAGACCTATTTGTCTCTTACTCAAGTTAGTGTGTTAGTGTTGAAACTAAACGTTAATGTGTTTATGTTGTTATGTATTACAGGATTTTTAACAACCTCTAGAAAACTAAGTGAATTTTAAGAAAAGAAGGACAGTGATTCATATGCAGTATCTGGCAGCTGTATTTGATGATGAATGGTTAATCTTTTAAATTATTTTTTTTTTTTCAAACTTTTACAGTCCATAAGAGTGTCACGAAGTCTTTGTGTGGAAGTTTCTGTTGATTTCATCACTCTTGTGGTGTCACTATCTCCTCTGCTGACGCAACACTCTAATTACGTCGGTAATTTGGACAAAGAAAATTCTTCTCTTCTCTGAATTTAGAGCCTTATATAAATGGACAGAATCCTTCCAAAAGTTTGTTGTGGCTTCTTTTTGAAAAGAAATATACGTAAACACCAAGAAAGGCAATGTAAATACTGTAAATAGCATAGGAGTAAACCAAAAGAACATAAAAGATAGCTGCCATTACTCAAATTTTTGGTCTCTCACATTTAAAGTTATCTTTAACAGCTTTCATTTGAATTTGTACAGAAAATGTAATAATTAATTGCTATTACTCCTGCTTTAAATAATTGAAAAATACATGTAAAAATCATCTTGTAAATTGAACCTCGAGAGACATGCAATGGAAATCAAAAGCTCACCACAGGAACTGCAGAGGATCATATGGTGACAAAAGCACATTTTCTGGCCCACAAATGAAATTCCGAAACCACAATAATGTAAAGCTCATTTGTCTCGCTGTATGATGTACTTCCCACAAAGTTAGTTTCCCATCCACTGCCAACAGACCATCACATGTTTGACTTTTTATCTGGTTTCCAGCCAATGGAGTTATTCGTTTTTTCAGTGGCTATTGTTCTAAACCAAATGAACAACAAGGAAAATGGTAAATTAAGTGGAATTCCCTTCCTAGCTTCTCCGTAAACCAGTCCTCTCATTTGTATGTTGTCCAGTATGGTTTCACAGATTGACACTGAAGTCTTGCACTGACTGAGATGTATTTCCCTGTCAGGTTCCATTTAAAAACACTCTTAATTCCTTCTCTGCTAAATTCACTTTGGGGTAATTCTCCGTGATGCCTTTATAATGGGCTACATGTAATTGTATAAATAAGATAAAGACAGGTGATTGCCTAATTTTTCCCCACAACTTCAGAGATTTTACTTTAGCTTATTAAAGTAGCAGCATTCAATGTTTGCACATTAACATGAAATATAAGAATCAGTATTCAATATCCAAGAGTCTGGCTATTCAACCTAGCATTCCTAGATGGGAGAAGAGCATGCTCTGGTTTATTGGCATTTCTTTAACCCAATCACACTTGTCTTGGGCGGTGCTAAGCTAGAGAGAGTGTGCGAGAGAAAACTCAGATTGGACATATAGTCTTGCTAGTTGCTCAATTTATCATGCAGCGAGCTGAGGAGAAGTCAACTGAAGTCCTTGTTTAAAATTCCAAAACAAAGAAACCGGATGGAAACTGACTTGCAAGCATCCGGCGGAATTTCGTGCGACATAGGAGAAATTGCAAAAGTGGAACGTCGGTGATATAGACTACATCCCTCCTTACAACAGTGCATTTTTAGTGAAGTTCAGAATACAATATTTCATAGCATGTTTTGTGACTGAATTGTAGATAAAACATTGGCCGTTTTGCTGTCAGCTCATAAAGACGAGATGGACATTCTTGGAGCATAAACTCGAGGCAAAAAGCGTATAACATGTCTTCAAAGTTAGACTTCGACGTTGTTCCTCCCAAATTCTGCGTGAGTACATTTGGGTGCCACTTCATACGTTATCTCACTCTGTTTTCAACCTCCAACCTTATCATCGTTGTGTCTCTTTCATCTCTGTGTCATGCTGGCTTCAGAGGAAGGACTTATTCTGACAAGCCACCGACCAGCAGCCACTCAGCTGCAAATCCCCCAGGCTTCTGTGATCCGTCCTGACAGAAAGGGAGACACAAGAGAAACTGGGTGAAGAGAGGCAGAGCAAGAGGGAGTAATGGCTACACTAACAAAAGAGACTCAGAGGACAGAACATGTATTCTCTCTCTGTGCACAATGTAATAGCCAATGATCAGAATTGTGCGTTGTGTGCTAATAAAGCATATGATGGTGCCTTCAGGGCTGCTTATAGACTGAGGGGAAGGCAGTTAAAGTGGTCAGTTTCTGTATTTTCTGTAATAAAATCACATATGTGCGTATTAGACAAGCTTATCAGTAGTGCTTTTATTACCATTACTGTTAAGTGCTGTAATCTTCTGTACTGTAGTTTCTGTATTTTCTCTGATCAGTCAAACTAACTCATCTTTCAGGTTATGTCGGTGTCCTGATTTTCTCTCTTTTACTAAATTTAAATTCATGAAGATTTTGTAAAAACTGGTTGTGGTTTATACTGATGAAAGCCTATTTTCCCTCAGACTTGCTATGCATGCTTGGCGATTATAGACGATTTATTGGTGCTTTGAAAGTTGGAATATTTAATATTGCATTTCAAAATTGTGAATTATAACCGTATTACAGCCCTGTTCCCATTTGCTGGATATGTTTCTGAGTTTCTCTCTGTGTTTTGACACAGTGCCATCAGCTCAAGGATCACAGAGATTGATCCATACATATAAAAGCCATTTTGTCATTCAAGTAAAGTAAAAATTTCACAAAAAATAATTAAAATTGGCATTCATATGGCAACAGCTGTATGTTTTGTAATGCTCGCTGCTCTGAAGCCTGGCATCACCACCAATCAGCTTATGGTACGGTGTATAGTGGTACTTCCGGAGCAATCCCAGAAGTGGAACCGACTTGGTACCAAAGTACAGGGTCTTGTGACATCCCTTGTCCAACCATTTTTGTATCCGTCCAAAAACGACATCCAAAATTGACACCCACTTCATGCTGTGAATGGCTAGCCTCGCGGAGGTGATAGAGGCCAGATTTTTTTTTTTTAGCTACTTCTGTTTCTAGCTCTCCTTTTTCGTTCTTGATAGTGTTCATGTGAACCGTTAAGTACAGCACACGGAATTACTTCTAGGAGAGACTCTGTGACAATATGTGCTGTTACCTCATTTAAATGAGTTAACCATATAAGTAACATAACATCATAATGTCAGTGCAACATTACTCGACCGTCATGTAGTGATTGGCTCTCTGCGTTTCTAACCCCACAGCAGCTTGCTCCAGGCTGCAGCAGGTGTCAGAGACAGCTTGCTTACACATGCACGAGTACGCACATCAGGAACAGATTCACGCTGAGACACACACCTGCCCCATTAGTTTGCCATGTAGCTATGGCCACACAAAATTCAGCACACCCACACATTTGCAAATGCTACCCTGAGTTTTCTTCTTACTAAAGTATGGATGCATTTTAGGCTCATGACTAATTCTACTCTTAAAGGTTGGTGTATTAATGGGATTGCCAGAATAACCTGGTAACAGTGGTAACGTGGTTTTCTTGACAGGAAAGGTGTGAACAGGAGAGGATGATGGAAGAAGAGAGGAAAGGGAGACTATAGCTAGGAGGTGCTTGGCCTGTGTGGGGTTTGGCTTGCTAAAGGTTGAGGTTTCAGTGCGGCTGATGGGGGGGGTGGGTGGGTGTTTATGGGAATGACTTTGAGGCTCATTCATTGAGCTAAAAGAATATTAATTTCAGGGCATATTTCTCTGCCTCTAGGGAGAGGGGAAAAAGAGGGAGGATTAAAAAAGATGTTCAGACAGGCAGAGTAGCAGGCTAGACTCCACATCTAGATCAAAGGGAAATTTCTTATTCCTTCTTCCGGATTCTGTTTGAAGCTGGATTTCTCCGAAAACCTCCCGACACCTCCAGCAAATTCTCTGCTGCCACAACACATAAAGGCAATGAGGTGCAGGGAGGGGGTGCAGGGTTGCTAGGCTAGCTGGCTGGCGAATGTCAGATGGCATTAGATACACAACAAGATGACTTCTCTGTGTCCCCTCAGTGGATAACTGGTCCTTGGCCAACTTAAAGGTTGCTATGTGTTGGCCTTTCAGACTGTGTACGTGTTCACTAACTCAGTGTTTTGTTGTCACATATACACTTATGGTTGTATTCCCAGTCCATGTTTCTTTACAGCAGATCCAGGGTTTGTCTTTTGTGTTCTATGTTGATGTGCACTGCAGTAGGAATTATACATAGAAAGAAATTGTAGAGTTGAAGGTTTTTTTTTCTTTAAATTTTTACAATGTGTGATGAATGTTTGTTTGATTTATTTATTTGACTGACAGAAAATGAATCCGTTACATTTGCTGTTTCTTTCTCCTTATAAATGTAAAGATTTCTTGCTTTCCTGTTATCTTATTGTGAAATTAATACATTAGGAGTTTTGGCAGTAATCGTTTGACATGAATAACTAATTAAAACCTCTGCAGTGGGTAAAATAAGTTGTACATGTTGTCAGAAAATTATCAAATGGATCTGACCGCAAGTAATCGGTCAGTCAGTATTGGTTTAATCTGGGGAAATAGATAACAGCCAGATTTGTTATTTATGTGTCAAAAAGGGTGTGAAGCGGCGAATGCAGCAGTCCATTCAGTATGTAACCGTTTAATGATTTATTCTAAATTAACGTTTTGACGCCACAGAACATGAGATATATCCTGTGCTATAATAAAACAGAATGGGTAATGTCAGCGAATGGGTTGAGTTTTTCTGGCTGGAAAACAGTCTGGATGGAAAACCCATTTCCTCTTCCTGTTCTTGTTTGCCACTTCCTAGTTCAAACTTCCCAGAGCTACGACAAAGAAAGTAAAGAAGGTGGCCACTGTAAGCCTGGGAAATCTTTTACTACAAACAACATGCACTGCTGTAGCACTTTGACATAGCAAACTGCACTGTGTGTATACATTCTCAGTCAATCAATCAATTATTTTGTCAATAGAATGTCAGAAAATAGTGAAAAATGCCATTTATAATTTCCTGGAACCCAAGACGACATCTTCAGAGCTCTTATTTTGCCCAGTCAACATTAAAACCTTTTAAAATATTCAGTGAATTATCATATACGACAAAGAAAAGCAGGACATCCTTTGATCAGCTCGCATCAGTGAATGCAATGCAGTTTTGCTTGAAACATTTTTTTTTCAACACGGTGGTTGAGTTAAACAAACTTTACAATAACCAAAATAAAAATGATCATTCATTTACACCGTTTAAAGTAAAAGGTTGTAACACACAAGTGTGTTTACACGCTTACTCTATTTTTGATCCTTCTTGGATCTTCTTCTGGGTCGAATATTTAAAAAATAAAAACCACACCCACATTTATACATTATGCACACCAATGGGCCAAAATCCAAGTAGGAACAAAATGCAAATCAATCTTTGTGGTATGAAGTATGTGTGCAGGCATTACCTTTTGTTCATTGAGACTTCTGATAGCCTTGCGCATATGTGATGTGTGTATAATCGCCCTCCTTCAACTGATAACCTGTGTTTCCCATTTTTACTTCAGTTAGGCTATGACTTTCACTCTTTTTTGGCTTCTGTCTTAATCCTTATCTCTGTCTGTCCCTGAAGAGTTAAAGGAGTGAGGTCAGGGAGGATTTTAGCCGATCCTGTTAGAGACTGATAATTTATTACCTGGTTAATGTTGCACAGAATCTGAGTTCAGATTGGCTGTCCTGTCTTCTTTGATGGAGAAGACTGGCATTCGTACAAAACATCTTCAACACTCTCAGCACTGGCACTCAGAGCATGTTGGCAGCTAATTCACTGGCATTTCATCCAAGTATTTAGTTGTAATTGAGGTTGGCATCCATAGAAAGCAACTTGCCACGCTGTAGAGCCTAATACATTAACCATGTAATGTGTTTAAGACTGGCATGGCAGACATATTAGCTATATTTGTACATACAATACATTTCACCGGGCCAACATGATGCCAACATCTCCTGAATTGGTACCCTGATTTGAGCATTTTTTGAGGCCTTTATTGAAACTTGAAGACTTACTGTGCACTTTTTATTGGCCAATGCAAACAGAAAAGTCAGATTGGGTGATTGTTGATACTTGTTAAGATATCGAGACAGTTAAGGAATTGTTGATATACAGACATTTAAAGATGTGTACCTGGGGAAAAACTTCCTATCCCTTACATAAAGATGAACGCCACACTCAGAATCTTCGATTTGCATGCTGGGTTTTTTATGTTGATAGTTGTTCCATATGTGATTGCAATGCACTCAAAAAAACAGTTAGACAGTTAACAGTAGGGATGCAAGGTCCGTTTCAGCTTTAAAGTAACCAGCAGTAAACTATGCCTTTTAGTATAAATGAGCTCACATGGTCACAGTTAAGCTCTCAGGGAGGGTTGGTGGCAGCGCTTTGCTCCAGGTTTGTGTTGTCGTCTGGAACAGAGGTCAGGCTTGTGTCGGGCGTTTGGGAGGAAGTGGACAAAGGCTATTTGGAGACTGGTGCTAATCTGGTTAGTGTGATTTCCACCCTCTCTTTTCTCTTTCTCCTATCACCACGATTGCCACACTGGTCTGATGATGTGCCCGATAGTCGACAAGTACACAGTCAAGACTCAAGTAGTGGAATGGTTTTGGTTCATTATTTGAGAACACTGCATTCTGAAGATGCAGCCTTTTTATATTTGATCAAAGTTGCTTCAGCATTGTTGCTTTTGTATGATTGATTCACAACCTCTTGACATAAAGATAAAGACTAAATGTTCTTTTTCCAGTGTTTGTATTGCAATGTCATTTTTTTTGTCTTGTACCAGCAATGACCTCAACTGGGACAACTGAGTCTCCCAGGCAGCTCAGAACAACTACAACAAGCCACAACACAAGAAAAACAACTCTGTCATCCTTTGGCTCTAGTTTCCTTCTCTGTGTCCCTCACCTTGTCTATGAGAGTATCTATGTATGTATGTATGTATGTATATATGTGTGTATATTGGTATTTTTCTAGCATCCCGTGTTTTCTGCACTGTGTAAAGGGAAGGGCACGAGTTCTCTTACATTTCCTGTTTTGAAAAGGAAGCCTGGCTCTTTTTTAAAGTTCTGGTCATCATATCATGGAAAGCTATTAGATGACTGCACTATCTGTGAAGTTTAGGGCTGCAACAAATATTATCTTGATTAGAAATTAAGCAACCATTAATTTTCTCGATTATTCAATAATAGTTTGTTCTATCAAATGTCAGAAAATACGGATGTTACAATTTCTTCAGTGTCTTTTTAAACTAGAAGGAATTCACCAAAGTGTGACAGTTTGCTGCAAAAATACCACGTATCACAACAAATATATCACAACAAAATTACTTAATGAATTACTAATTACTTAATTAATATCTTGATCCTCATGTTTAGAAAGCCTGAACAGATCAACTTTAATAATTTTTTAGACAAGAATGTTCATGTGTCGAAATTGTCTGCAGGTAATTTTCATGTTTACGGACTAAACATTCACATCATGAAGTTAAAGCAACACCAATTATTCATTTGTAACTTAACATAATGTTTCAAAAATTGTTTCAGTGATTCATCAACTCGTAACAGGGTAAACGGCACTCCTGCAGTCGCTTTGCGGGCCTCTATCGGCTATACCCGCACTATGCAGTTTACCAGATCAGGTAGCGGATGTGTAGGGAGAATGAGGCGGGAATGGACAATTGGTGTTGCTTTAACAAAAAAGGACAAAGTGGCATAATTAGTGATTCTCTATCTTTACAAATCATCATAAATCACTACACAGTGGATGGTAGTTGCTCACATGAAATGGTTTCCAAAATAAACTGATCACATTTTTTTTCCCCCATTTAATCTTCACTTTTCTTTTTCTGCTAATGCTTGTTACAGTCTATCTCAACATCACCAATACAGCTGTAGAGGAAATGCTACTGGGTATGGATACTTGTGGTGTCTGTGTTCTCCTGTGTTTTTCACAAGAATGTTATAAAACCAGCCAAAAACTTGGTGTTTTCCTTTAAATTACGAGGTTGGTTTTAGCTGGAGCAGGGCATTTTTGGTCCAGTGTCCTCCACTCGGATTCCAAGTCAGATTACCCCACATTCCTGCTGTGGATTTTTCCAGCGGCAGCCGGCAGTCCACTGGATGATTTCACCCCACAGACGCTCTTTCAAACAAAATAAAAATAAAAAAAGAGAGAAAAACCTCTCCGCTTGTCTCTGTTTGCTGTGTCAGCAACAGGCGTGGCAGTGTCAAACTCTGAGTGGGAGAGAGCTTGGAAGCCAGTTATAGAGAGTAGGTGTAGGGGGGGGGGGAGTGTGACAGAGCATACAAGTTGCAAACAGAAAATGAATAGAGAGGAAAAGATTGAAAGAAGTAAAGATGATAGATGTAGATAGAGGAAGAAATACTGTATGATGGACTAACCCTAACTTCCTGCTCCTTGTGGTTGCCTGGCTTCTTTGTTCCTGTTGCTAGGATACAACAGTTATGTGGCCTGGGACAAGAGGAGGGAGAACGTGAAAGCCTCAGTGATATACAGTGTTTCTCTCTTTTATTTCCAGAACCACAGCATTTCTAAACTATTAAGGCCATTTTACAATTATATAGACGGTAATATAATTTGACCCACAAACAGAAAAGTTTTGTTCATTGACTCGTTGAAGATATTATGTGAATGGTCAGCTATTTTAACATTTATATAGACATTTTGTAAAAGCAGACAGTTTGTTAAAGCAGGACCATGTTTTGCAAAAGTAAAATTTGCTTCTTTTCTTTGTTTTAAATATGTATTGTAAATTATGTAAAATTTGAATATATTTGGAGTTTGGACTATTATTGAGACAAATAACCAATTTAAAGATGTTACTTTTGAACTCTGGGAACTGGGTGAAATTTTAGACAACTAAATACAGATCCTAATCACTTAATCCTCCAAAAAATCCTAAAATTAATTGATGCTGACAATTATTATTTGCTGTCCTACTTAAGAGTAAAACAATCTGATACCTATTTGACACAAACAAACATTTTTGATAAGCATATGACATCATACAGTAAATTCATTGCAATATTTGAGGCGATGCCTTGAAAGTAGCATACAGTAGCACTGCACAACAGAATGTCATCTTTATGATCTGAAAATATTGATACATGTTTTATTCTTCCTCCGGGCTTCTCTTTTCCCTAATATACTCTCTCCCCTCCTTTTCCACTCGGATTCCTTAAATCCAGCCAGAAACAGTTAGCATCTCCTTCTTTTCTCAGCTCAGGTCCCTCCATTCCTCACTTTAACTATAAGACTGTCTTCCTCTTGGTTCTCCCTGTTTCCCCTAACTCCTCCTGCCCCCTCTCCACCATCTAACTCTGTTTGTACTAGTCAGGACTCTGTGTCATTGTTAGGACTCTTTTTGTTGCCAGGCTTTATTTAGCCATTGTTGAACACTTTGTTGGCCTCTGACCACAATTCAGACAGTTTCTGATGAGACAAGTACTATTACAGGGCAAAAAGAAAGGCATTGTGCACTAGCACAGATCTACCCTAACTTTATGTCAGGGAGATTTGGAGAAGATGATTTAATCTTGTTTTTCTGTGCTGTTCTTCTTTAAATTCCTTCTATTGGATTCTTCCTTGGGATGGGCAGTTTGACACTCATTAAACAGGTGTGTGTGTGTGTGTGTGTGTGTGTGTGTGTGTGTGTGTGTGTGTGTGTGTGTGT
>NC_048419.1:17526289-17550219 GCF_013103735.1 Etheostoma cragini | reverse complement strand
GTGTGTGTGTGTGTGTGTGTGTGTGTGTGTGTGTGCGTGTCAGACCGAATAATGTATGTGGAAAAGTAAAAGGTTCTGACTGTTCGTAGTTGTCATTGACTTTTTACAGTACACACAGTCACACACACTCTCGTACACACAATCACTTGTCCCCTCAGTCCTCTGACACATTCAGATGTTATAAAAGCCATCTGTTAAGAAAGACAAAGGGAGTGTTTCCAGTGTGTGTGTATGGGTCTGCTTTGTCAACCCTAATGCTGTGTCATGTGTTGGCCCATGTTTGTTATTATAAGTGGTTCCAAATGTGTGTGTGTGCGTGTGTATGCATGTGCTATCATGGCTCCCACATGCAAGGGAGTTCCATCACAGCAAAGCAGTGTTTATGGTCCACGGAGCTGCTGCTGGCAAACACACAAAGGTTTTCACAACATTATCCTTGTAACTATAAAAGCAAATATTTGTAATATTTTCATTGCCTTGGAAATATAAACAAAACAGATTTGTCACCATGTTACATATGTTTAGGAAGTTTTGAAGTTGGAATATGAAAAACCCAATTCAAGCAATTTGGCTTAATCCAGTTTACTAAAACAAATGGCATATACATTAATTAACATACTAGAAAATGAACAGTTGAATAGTTTAATTCCCTGATTTTGAATGTGGACAAATATTTTAAACCACTGCCAAATGTAAGTACTAAATTGTGTCTTTAATATAACCTTATTTCTTTCTTCATTGCCTTCTGTGGATAAATTAAAAATAAAACTGACAGTGAATGGCTGGCATTTAGTTTGTGGGGGGTCTGTGTGTCAGCCTGTAGTTAAACCACCGGCAGGAATATTTATACAAGTGGCGGCAATTAGTGTGTGATTGAGAGGTATGGAGAAACTTTGTGGAAGTGTGTGTGTACAGATGTGCGTGTATGTCTTAACATTTAGAATTTTGAAACCACTAGAGTGGATGTGGTAGAGTATATTTTGGATTCCCCTGGAGGACACATTCATGGGCACCATGCTGCTAATAGGAAGTGGACCTTTGTGGCCTATGAAGGCTGTTGTGTATCTGAAATCACCTTGAACCTCTGATAGATGGCAACACTGTATACAATATTTTGCTCTAACAGTGTGGGTGGCCACCAACTTTTTACTTGATAAATAATGTAAACTCTTACTCATTAATCAACATTGTAATAGATTGGAATAGTGCCAAAATCAGGTTAGAATAGTATTTTTCCATTACTTTGGTTTATGACCAAATACCTGCAAAACTAATGACATTTCCATATTACCTCAGCTGTATTTTGTGTTTATTTCTAACAATTAGCAAATATTTACATGTTGAGGTACTGTGGGGAACTTGGTAAACATTATACATGCCTTCTAAACAGCATGCATTTGTTTTTCATTGTGGGCCTGTTAGCATGCAGACTTTAGCATTTAGCTTACAGCTATGCTGTGCACAAAGTATATTCTCACAGAGTCACTAGCGTGGCTTTAGATGTATACATATATTCATGTATACGGCTTGCTAATTAATAATGTGTAGGGTAACCAGATGTCTCAATTTTTTTCAGGATATCTGGTCAGCCTTGTAATGTGACATACAGCATCAGTATTTAAATAAGAAAATAATAATAATAATTTTACCCTAGATGGTGTTCATATTATTGTGCACGTTCATGTACGCATGCATTTGTTTTACTGTGTGTGTGTGTGTGTGTGTGAGAGAGAGTTAGCCATAGCCTTGTGCTTGTCTCAAGCCTCTTGGCAGCAGCTAGTCCTGATGACATATCTACTGGAAAGGCAGCCAGCTTAGCTGTTGGTAGGGGATGAGATAGAACATAACTCTGAGATATTTTTTTGCTTTTTCTCCCCGTTTTCTCTGCCAGTCTCTCACTCTTTCTTTCGATCTCCAAAATGACGTTATCGTTGTTCTATCCAACTCAAACTCACACAGTGTTGAAACGGTCTTGGATATGATTTCTCTTGTGCCGTAACAAAAACATTTTAAAATTGGACTTTCTTGTTTGTGCCCAGTTGGAACACACACTCGCATGCCATTTTTCAAGTCAACCATAAAATGAACACCACTCATGCCACACTATTTCAATGACTGAAGAGGCTGAATTTGATTCTACTGTGATTAGTAATCCACCTGTAACCTCTAAACATTAACCCATTGCACACAGCTCACAAGGGCTCCAGGACAAGGTATTTGATGGTATGGACATAATGTTGCTGGAAGGTGGTGAGCTTTTTTTTTCTACTGTTCTCCAGCTGTGTTGCTGGATCCTATTTCAGGCAGATGATGGACCTGAAATGTGTCTCTGTAACACAATCTACATTCATGGCCATATTTGACCTTAATCACTGCGCTTCACTGTGGGCACAAGAAGAGCGATGAGGCAGTATAAGTTGTTAACAACGTAAACCGACCCAGTCCACTTCCCAAAAAGCTTGCTGACTAGAATGGACAGGCAAAGGGTGACCTTTGACCTCTGCTTCACCCCCCAACCTACACTCACCATGGCAACGCCTGAAAGAAGCTGTCTCAACTTCCTCGCCCTCTCCCTCACACTTTCCCTGTTTGTGGTGCTTATTGTAGGCATGAAAGTCATGTTTCCTGCCCGCTAAGGGTCAAACGGACCTTGTGTTCTCTGTCTAACAGGAATGCACGGCCATGTACTGTTGGGTCACTTGATGATGTTCACTTAAATTGGGCAATTTTTTTTACTAGTGTTGGAGCGCTGCTGTCCTTTGCCACAGCCAAGCTCCACAGTGCAGCGGTTCACTGCATATACGAGCAGAAATTAGAGTGTGGGAATGTAGACAATGGTTCAAAAAAACTGAACTAAACAGAAATTGGCTTATGTATCATCTCAACTACTGATATTGGTATTGTGTGTGAAAATCTAGAATCTGTGAGGCTATACTAAAAATTCAAATATCTTTTCCAGTACGAGAGTAGAGCACTGGAAACAATTGAGATGATGGCCAACGCACAATACGTAACAACATTAAGATTGTATTGATTTTGTAGCTGAAACCGTGCAAACCAATGTTACATCTATATCTTCTCCGCAAAATATTGTACTCTACTATTATAAACTGTATAGTAAGATTTTACAGTCTTTTCACAAGTTCCTGTACATGCTTGGCTGCTGCGTCATGTAAAGAATTAGATAAGGACACTGAAATCTGTCTTTGTCTCCACAGATGTGCGTGTGCGTGTGTGTGTGTGTGTGTGTGTGTTTTCCCATTTAATGAATAGGGTTTCTATTCACATACTTGTGGAACAAAGCTACTGCAGAGTTCAAGCTACTGCTGGATATCCTGTTGATATCACATAGGCCTATTCTTTCGACTGTGTATGTGGGTGTGTTTGTGAGTTAATACACATAGCAGCCGTTGTACAGTGCTGCTACATGGTTGTGGTTAATTACAGATTCCCTTTTGTGTAGTGTGTGCTTTTGTGAGCAGGAAGCCTCATTCCAGCAGTATCCAAACCCCTGTCCTTCAAATGTCGTTGTTAAGCTGCAGCCAGAGCATGTGGCAGGATTCCCCTCACCGGTATTGATACACATGAGAGGCAAAACAGAAAGGAGTGACCAGGTGTAAAAACTAAGAATTAGAAACCACTGTTTTTCCTCATGCTGACCACCTTTGGCCCTTGTGTCCTAAATTGTTACAATTGCTAAATTCTGGAACATTGTTTCATTACTACAGTGAAGTTCCATTGTCTAATGGACGTTCTCATTGTCTACGCTTTCTTTGGACCTACAAAAAATTGCATCCACCTGGAATGGCAGTAATAATCTCTCATTGCACAGAGGTAGTTGTTTGGCAAGTGTAGTGTATCAAAGTTTAACCAATAAGTCAGTATGTTAACTGGGCATATTTGTTCACACCAGAGAGGTTGGGTAATATTGTTACTCCTTTCTCCTACTTCCTTGATTTTCTTTTCCAAATAAGTTTAAATATCACAAGATCAAAAGATCTTTTTAGCGATGTTGCCACGTTCTCATTCAGTTTGTTTTGTGTATTTGTTCATGTGTCCACTGGGCTTTGTCATCAGCTCAGGAGGGAGTGAAAGGGAGAAGAATGGGGGGGAATTCTGTCATACAAGTGTGAAAGAAGAGGACAGGGAGGCGAGTGTCAACAGGGCCACTTATTTTTAGCTGTCAATGTCCTCAGCTCTCCTTCCTGCGGGACAAGGACACACATGCATTGTCACGCAAACACAGACTCAAACACTAAATGGAAGTGACAGCATTGCATCATCTATGCATTTTTCATCTGGGAACCCCCAACAATGTGGCTTTTTTCCCCCTTCAACTGCAAATCTGATATTACATTTGCAAGACATTTGAAATGTTTCCATCCAATGGTTGATTTATCTCTTCAACAACAGACCTACACAGCAATACCAACAATGGAATGCTGCTGGGCAGCAAAATGTATAATTCAATTGTGTCTGGTGGTTTATTTACAGGGACTGTGCACATTTATGAATATATGAATAGGCTACATGGACCAGAGTTGGACCTAAATAGCCAAGGTCAGGGCATCCCTGGAGCCTAAGAGTTAAGACACCGACCATTAACTTGTGTGTCATCATTTCATGTCATCGCTCTACAAAACTGGTTTGATTCTGTATTAACAAGTCTGCATACGGCAGCCCCAATGAGTGGAAATCAATTCCACACCTCAGAGATCATAAAATATGAGTATGTTATAACTTGAATGTGAGCTTAAACTTGTGAATTACTGCAATGAAATAACTACAGTACCATAAATGGTAAGGCATTAGTGCCCGCTACATCTGTTAGACACTTTATTACACAAAAGCTTGTCTGGACAATGTACTTGTTGTGGCATGTAATTCTTTCTTTATTTTGTAGTAATTGTGATGACGAGATCTTACAAAATGATTTTGGCCAACAATGTGTTTTGGATTTAGAAACCTAGTCTGAGCGAGTTGAGAGCCCTTTGAGCCGATGGGTGCTTGTGCATGTATGAATTTGTGTCTAAATATGCTGCTTAATTGGGAACATAGCTATGGGGAGCGAATATGACATGCATGATGTATCTGCATACGAGCAGAAAACATTAATTGCGTTACCTCATCACACTGTTTGCCAAAATGTCCAGTGAGACACTCTCGAAGGGCAAGTAAGTTTAACACAAATGCATGCTTGCCAGTTCTTTTTTTACTGCCGTTTTGAGTGATGCAACCTAAAACTAATTGTCTCCAAAGGAGAAAAAAGTCGTACTTTTTGTTTATTTGTCAATTTAAAAGTAAAAGTACTTGTGGCATGTGAATACTACTTATTATCATTAGCAACTCTGTCAAGTAACTGACAAACAATAATGCTATCATAATAGTTTATTTTTTTCTCTCATGGTGACTTTTGCAGAATTATTGCATTGCTCTGAACACAAGGAAGGACAAGATTTTAATATACTAATAATATTGTCCATAGTGTAGAATGTGCTACCTTATGATGTATTGTAACAAGACACCACTAATTAATATAAACCATATCCAGAATCAAGTGCATGCATTTTAAAATGATGAGAATACAAGCAACTTGCATAATTACCCTTAGTCTCATAGTTAAAAATGAGAAAATCAAAGTGAAGTGATGATGGTCCATCAAAAGCTTGAAACTATTTAGTTTAGTTTTAAGCTTTTGAGACAACGTTAGCTTTAAAACATCACAATTAAAGAACCATTTTATACTTTTGTAATCCAGAATATTTTAGGGTTTCAACCAGCTCTTTTGTGAAACTGACCCTCTAAAGTCATCATATACACTAATACTTACTGAAGGCAACCCACTTCCCACTTCTCCCAGATCACACGATTACACCATATGACTCTTTACCTAAATAGAAATGAACTGTAACTTCTAATGACCTCACTCTTAAACGCGTTAACCACTTTCTTTTCAGAATCAATGTGAACCTTTTGGATGCTAATTTTACTGGTGCATAAACTGTGGTAAATGCTGTGCTTTTTAATGCCCACATGAAATGTAATGATCTGACCTAATGTGCTTCTAGCCAGCATTTCATATTGGAGGTTAGGGGATACTTCACCAGGCAACATCTAATAAAAATGTTTTCAGAATGTTTAAACTGCTCTGCTTGAGGTGTATTCAAATTTATGTCTGTTTAAACAACCACATACATTTGAGTTTAATGCTAAATTAAAGATATTTGTTTTGATTAAGTTAAAACTATGGTTAACTATGACTCAGCTGTTTAACTATGAACTGACAATATTCAGGGATGTCTTTTTTAGGGGGGGAGGGGTCACGTTGTGCTGGTCTTAATGAGAACAGTTTGTTGTTATGAAGTCACAAAGTTAAAGTCTAGAAACACAATGTAAATGTAAGTATATCTTACATTTCTAGAGATGACTTCTGGTTGTATGACATTTTAAGATGGGTTTTCAGGCGTGTAATCAGTAATTTAAATAACATGTTTGCAGAAATGGGGAAAGTTCCAAATCAGAAGTGGTTTGTTATGTTTTAGCTTTTGTTCTCCACAACCAACTGTTAATACTTAAGATGTTTTCTGAGCTGAAAAAAACAGGAATGAATGAGTTTTTCAGTTAATAGAGGCAGTGTCATGTCCGCCCCGACAATAAACCATGTACTATCAAAACAAACAGGGCGTCAATCTCTTTTGTGTTTAGCGAGAATTCTGGCTGTTCAAGGAAAAACCTTGAAAAACATTTAGTCTACCCTAAAACATTTGAGCTTTGTTGAAAACTTATTGTATTAGTGATGTACCCTGCATTTCATGGGTGCAAAGAATCAGCATCAAACACGTTTTGGGGTAAGTCTCGGAGAAGGAGATTCTCTTTAAACTGACTTTGCACAGACGTTTGAAAGTTGTACAGGAAGAAATTCATAACAGACCAATATCTCCACTCACAGTTCATTAGCAGTCACCATGTCTGACTATTGAAAACATTTAAGGTTGTTTAAAATGTGTGTTTTTTCTCAAAATAAGTTTGTAATGGCAAGATTTGCTGAACAAATATACAAATTTGTTTATATTTCATAACTGCATCAAAGTGTCTTAAAAGTGGAGAAGATGCTCAATCTGGCCCCGTCTGTCTATCCCAAGCTGTAAGATATGGCAGAAACTATCACAACCAAGACAGAAAAGCCCACTGAGTTGTGCCTTTATCCCCATACGTACGTAATAGAAACAAAACCATGCGCTTCATCAAAACGAAGCGCTCCCCGGTACCCTGCCAGTGCTTTTCTGCCAGAAAAAAACGGACACACGCCCTGAAACTGCTATGAAACTGTGCCAGTAGTGGCTGCTACTAGCAACAGAATGTTCAACTGAAATCTACTGCTGTTGGTAGAACAACATGTAAGAAATAGTAAAATGAAATAGAAGTGGATAACTGATGCATATTTACGTGTAGTGTACGTGTGTCTCAGACAGTTTTTCTACACTTTGGTCTGCGGCTGGTTTTGATGTTTATGAAGGAGAGCAGGTGGAGCGTGGCAGAGAGTGGAGAAATTAACAACAGGCATGTTTCACTCACAAGGTGCTGAGAGGAATTGTCAATGGCGATGAGAGGGAGAAGGAGAAAGGGGGGCAAAAATAAATAAAAACAGAGAAGCAAGAGCGAGAAGGATGGTGTAGCAAGAGATAGTTTTTTACGTAGCTCGGTGGACATAGCATGACATCAGTCACACTGAGGCCACCCAGGTTGGTGACAAATGCGTGATAGAAAACGGTTACTTTAATGAAATCACATCTTAAGTTTGATCCAATTAGTATTGGGTTGTTATACTGTGTTATATATGTTGTCAGGGCAACCTCATTTGCTAATAAAACTATGTAAGTGGGCTGATTTTGATAGTGAAAGTGGTATTTTAACCAAATCCATACATAACTACTAATTCTTACAACTAAAACGCCTAAAAGGCTTGTGTTTAATACTTAAATTTTTTGGGGTATCACTTTAACATTGCACCTGTGCTTTAGAAAATGCAAAATAATGATTCCTTTCTCCTTAATATTGTTTCCTGCAACAAAACAGTAACTTACAATGAATTATTAACAAGTATGGCACAGTAATATCCTAAAATGTCAGCAGAGCTTTTCCTGCGTTGTTGTGTCACTGCTAGTATCTCACAGATGATATTGCCAGGTGCAGACATTTCTGACTTTCAGAACTGTGGATGCACACAGCAGCTTCAAAGAGTAGGCTGTACTCTGCTTCTAAAACAGAAACATGAAGACATTTTCATTTGCTCGAGAGTGGGTAACCACACCTGAAGTGAGCGTGAAAGAATGTTTCATTTTGATGTGTTGTAAGTGTCACAACCTAAGACTACTATTGTGGTGTGAAATGTGACAGTGAACAATGTATTGGGGAATTACTGGAAGTAAGAAACTAAAGTATTTATTTACTGTACTGGAGACTGGCACTGTAAAAGGTTTGGAGTGTGGTTTCAGTTTGGTCATACTTTAGTTACTTTGACGCTATGGAGCCGCTGCGACTGTGTTTTACTGAGTCTATCCCAAGAGAGACTGTGTGTGTGTGTGTGTGTGTGTGTGTGTGTGTGCGTGTGCACTTCTGGCAGCACATGCAGGAGCTCCTTGGTCTGTGTTTCATTTTGTCAACTGGCAAGCCGCAGCAGATCTTTCCAAATGTGCGCACACACACTCTGCATGGTGTGGTATTTACATGAACATTGTCAATTACACTCTGTCTTCTCTGTCTACACTCACTGTCCTTTCCCTGACTCCGATCTGTCTTTCCATGATACTCTTGATCTATGCTCACTCTTCTTACCATCTTTTCTCTGCAGCCTTGTCTTCATTTTAAGTTCTATCAGTAGTTTACAAGACTCCTCTGCAAAACACATTGGCTTGTGTATGTTTTGCATAGTTTCGATCCTTTCTCTGGAAAAGTGGGAGATCCCTGCTGGGGGTGTCCACGTCATCTGGTTATTGATTTTTTCTTATTCCTTTGACCATGAAAGCAAAGGAATAAAAAGCCAAAGGGTGAATAAAGATGATCATGATTAAAAAACGTCTTGGAACACAGCATACCTGTTGTTTCTCAATATATGCAATTTCTAAGAAAGTTATGAGGAGTGTCTCTTTCACTCCTATTCTGTACATGTGGCTGACCTCGGCCAGTCTGGCAACAGGGAACATTGATGTGAAGGTGAGTTTAAATGGACGGGAAGCCAAACTCGCTGTGAGTGTCTGTCTCCTAGGAGCTCTTAGCGCCTCATGTATTATTTGAAAGGTATCCATCTGTCCAAGGCTTTTCATCGCCTCACTTGGCTAATATAGGTGAAGTTTAATGGAACTTATTGCACTTCTCAGCACATGCACAGACACAAAAACCTCCATTGAAATGTAGGAGCAGTCAACCTTCCTCCCACACATTACTAACACCCCTGTGGATCCACTTAGATCTGCCTGTCTGCGTATAGCCTCTTTCCACTCACTCTCACTTTCAGTAATGGTATAATAAAAAAAAGTCTAATCAGGCACAGAGAGTGATACCCTTTTCCATGGGTGTATAACATGTTTTAAGATGTGTTTTTTTAGTTTTGTTAATTTATAATATTGTGGGCAATCCCCCTTAACTGTACAGTAAAAGGAGCAGCGTTAGCCTCTAGGGCTAATTTTCAGCTGTATTCCCCTACCAACTGACAATAGGCCTCCTAAAATACAATGGTTTAACATATTCAAATGAGTTACATTACATATATAATGACAGCATGGCTAAGCAAAAATGATTAAAACATACAAAGAAGTGGCCCACAAACAAGCAAGTACAGATGATGGCAAAGACATTAAAGCAGTCCACAGTAAAGGAGACAAGAGAAAGGAGAAAAGTCTCAGAGGCCACATTGAAAGCAAATACAAGACATAACACAGAGGCAGGCAGCAGAGAGGGAGCGGCACCAACAATGACTGTGTTACATCAAACACACATCACATCTGACAGATTAATGTGAATGCAGTATTAGTTGTTGGACAGTCATGTTTTAAGGTGTGTTAAGGTGAAATATTTATATCTTTGATAGTAGGTGGCAATGAATTCGAGTTTTGTGATGCCATAACAGAAAATAATAATTGGCCAAATGTGCTTTTCCTGAATGGAATTAGAAGGTCACCTCATGTGGTCCATGTGGGGAGCTGACTGCTGTTGTTACACTGGGTTATGAATGAAAACAAAGCCTCATATGAAATATGGCTTTTACAAATAATGCATGCTGTCTCGATCACTGGCAAAATAATCATCAGTAAACCTTTTTTTTCTCTCTTCTCTTCATTCTCTCAGGTCTGTCAACAGCCAAGAGGAAATTTGCTGACTCTCTCAACGAGTTTAAATTCCAGTGTATTGGAGACGCAGAGACAGATGATGAGATATGCATAGGTGAGCTTGCTGTTATGAAATATAATACTTAGAGCATTAATCTGAGCCTGTCAGTGGCAAAACGAGAACTTTTGTGAAGGTTAATACAAGTTGCACAATTATTGCCCTATTACCTTACACTGTAGCTTGTTTCGCCACTTCCAAATGCAGCAATCTTGCTTAATACTGGACCAATGCAAAAGATTGTTGTTCCCATTAGTCACTTAGACACAAACACTTAGGTCCAGGTTGAAAAAAAACAGCAGTTTAGGCCATTAAGTCTTTTTTTAAATGTTGCTCTTGTCTGATTAAGTACTCCCCACTCACCAACCAGTGTTATAAACTTCATGCTGACCCAAACATACATGAGCATACTAGGTAAAATTGATGTAATAGTGGTCCATGTATCGTACGTGAGCATAAGATTGAACCCATCCAGGCCTTGCATTGCTCTTTCTGGAACTGTCCAAGCAGCCTGCTGTGAAACACGCAGCAGTCAACACACCCTCTCATGCTGCCTGCCTCTGCCTGTGCAGGCTGCAGCTTCTCACTGGCCTGACCCACCCTCTACTGTTGTTTAACTTACCCAAGTTATCTTTCCTGAACAGCTTGTGTTCAACTGGGTTTCACCACAGCACTGTTGTTCTTAGGAGTCATACTCATGTCAAAACCCGTTTCATCTCTCTGATACAAATTTCTCTCCCAATGGATCTAGATGCCACAAAATTACTTGTATAAATTAAAAAAAAAAGAGGTTTCCTTAAACATTAATGGAAAACTAGCTTACAAATATTTAATAGGTTTACTGGGTCTATATTTCCTTGTTCTCTCAGTATCCCATTTTTAGTATTACAATGGATTGATAAAGAATGTGTGATTGAGCCTACTGAATGGTTTGACCACATTTTATGATCTTTATCTGAGGATGGCACTGTTTTTCAGTGCATTCCTTGCATATTTCGGAAGTTCTGCTCCCTTTAGTTGGATCTAAGATCCAAGAAACAAATCCTGTAACTTGAAGTCTGATGTTGAAAAGCAGAGTAACTGAGTGTGAGTGAGTGATGGTTGGAATACATTTGCATGTGTGTTTTTAAGATGCCAGTGCACATGCTGCACTTGCTCAATATTTACGCAACACGCGGAAGGTGTGCTGCTTTTGATTCTCGGCATGCGGCTGTTGCCAAAACCAGAAGACAAATGTTTCAAAAGAAGCTGGAGTCAGTAAAATAAAACAACCCCAAAACCCGCCGGTTTGTCCCCCCCCACCCGTCTGTCGCTAGCAATGATGATGCAGTGACTAGTGACGATTCTCTCCGACTAATCAGTAGTTTGCAGGTTTTCTTGTCACCTTTTGGTATCGCCTCAGCTCCCTTGGAACCTCGACTGAGGTGGCACTAAAAAAAAGTACATGTTAGCAGATACCAGAGACTTTTTCTGTGGAAAACCACAAAAGGTGAATAGAGTCGAGGCAAGTCAAGGAGTTAACCTGCAGTGGAAAAAAAAAAACGCCATAAGTGTGTTTAGGTGAAGTGTTTGATAGGGACGGCGGCACTTGAAGTGTAAACTCAAAACCCAAAACAAAGCAGCCAGTCCTCCCTTGCCATTCGTGGGGTAACAAGCACTGAGCTGTACTCACTGTGAAAGCACCATAGAAACAAACAATCTCCACTGCGGTTTCATTTTGAGTTAATTACTCTGCTGTGTCATGAATTTAGAACCATTTGTAAATGGTCCAAGAGCAGAATTAAAGCTTTATCCTCACCACCTCTTGCCAACTCTCTTCAAACACTCTCCCAATTTCTGTTTGCCTGTACTTGTGTGTGTCTCTCATGAACACTTTTTGGAATGACCAACTTTCTTCTGTTATGTCTCTCTCTCTGCCTACCAACGTGTTTGTCATCAGCAAAGTCGCTCCAGGAGTTTGCAGCGGTCCTACAGAACCTTGAGGATGAGAGGACACGTATGGTGAGTACCTAACTCATTGTATGGAATGTCATGGGTGGTTGATGAGGGGGTGAGGAGGGGGGGTTTGCAGATAAAGCTTGACTTTACTCAGCAAATACTTTGATTGTCATAGGGCTCACCCCTCTAAGACAATTAGTTAAATCGACTCTAAAGGGCAGATTTTTTTAGAAGATAGTAAACTATCATATTTTTTCATTCCTTTGTCATTGCTAACAAAATTATGTCATCTCTGGCATCATATAATATGTCTATAATGCTTTCTGTTTACCATTTCATAGGGGATAATTTTACAGAAAATTATGCAAAATCATTGTAATGTAATAGATACAATACTGTGTGTGTGTGTGTGTGTGTGTGTGTGTGTGTGTGTATATGTGTGTGTATATGTGTGTGTGCGCCCCCCCAGATTGAGAATGCCAGCGATGTGCTGATCATGCCTCTGGAGCGGTTCAGGAAAGAACAGATCAGTGCAGCCAAGGTAAGGACGCAATAGTGCACAGCACCAGGACTGGTTCCAGGAATGTTTTTTGTCTACACATGCACTATGCATCATTATTGATAAGCTGTTAGTGAAACCTAAATCATTAAATCCATAAAATCTTTTTGTGCTTTTACAGCTCTTAAAGGGACACCATCCCTCTGTCAGTTGTTAACTGTGTACAGCCACACATTGACTTGCACCAAATATGAATATGAGAAAGTGCTTTTAAGTGACTTGTAATAAAAAGCTATATACACACTATTTACTACATGTGTCAGGTCCTTCCTCTACCATGATTATCCATTAATCAAGGGCTGATCCATTGCACTGACCTGGATGGGAGAGTTAAAGGATTACATAATCCTGCCATAAATCATTAGAGGATCTCACAGGCCAGTATGGCTCCCTCATGACATGGCTGGTGTTGTCTTAGTTTCAGTGTGTATGAATGTGTTTGCACCTAGACTGAATGTACAGGAGGGTATGGAAACATTGAACATAAAAAAGTAAGCTAGTAGGTAAACAGAAGGATGTTAACTCAAGATTTACTGTATAAATATCATGTTCATTAACCTTGAACAATAAATTCTACAACCCTCTGAAATTAAGCACCATACTGTACATTTTTGGCTAATCCCTTCCCCAATGTTTTAAATATGCCATGTTTCAATGTTCAAATCTCATGACAGCGGGTCACGGTGCACTTATCCTGTGCAGTCATTAGCCATAGGACCTAAATGAATAGCCACAGGGGTTTCCCCGATACATGCGGTATTTAACATGTTATCAGTGTATACTCTACTAATCCATCCCCTAACTGTATAGCAGTTCATTGTTTGATTGTACATGGTGGCCGGATTAAGAAGTGATAATCCTTGCGTTGAGGTCATAATGAGCGATGTACTAATCCCAGTTTAGCCCTAAAAGACCTGACAGCATCTTCGCCTGCCACACTTTGACCTTGTCCTGAAGCTCCAGAGCTGTCACAAGAGAAGTTTTAGGAGAATCAAAGAGAATGGATAAAGAACCGTAGGAACTTTTTAGCATAGTTTATTAAAAAAAAAAAAAAAAAAAAAAACTAAAAAAAACTTAGGTCCAGGTCCTAACCAAATTCACTGTAGAATTCACACAAATCAAATTCTGGCAGAAACGCTCTGCACAAATGTTAAGATTCCTTTAACAGTCAGTGCAACAGAAACACTGATGCACAACACTGCTTTTAAGACTGACATGAGGCTGGCACTATGAAAGACATAGGTGATAATGTGAGGCGCATGTTTGTGTAAGAATAAATACAGCAGTCCTGCAGCAACAATAGACACCTTATTTTACTGAATAAACGCATTGAACATAAAGATCTACTGCTGTAAAGATTTTGGAGAGGTGTTAGTTAGTTCTGAATTAGGTCAGATCGTGAAGAATTTAAGAAATAAAGTTAAGGAAACATTTTATAATGCAGTAGAGTATATTTATTATACTGTGTGGGAACTTTAGTTGTGTGGTAAACAAAAAATGTACTAATAAAGTGAATGTTCACAAAACATGTGCCATGTGCTGTGTGCAGAAACGGTCAGCAATTGATGATGTATTGGTGGCCTGTTTCAGTGGAATTTCCTAGTGGAGTGTGGAGTAAAACTTGAGTAAATCCGGTGGTAGGTTATGTTCCCGTATCAAAACATATCATTTAGTTTACTCTTCCTGATAAAAGAAAACCATCCGTCAGCATGCATGCTGGGAGTAGGTTGCCACCTGCTGGCTGAAGATGGCAGTAAATTAAATTAAACCAATTTAAAGCCTCTTATCTTTGTTACCAAAAGTTTGGTTTAAAAGAAAACTGTCATTGTTGGCGCCCAGGTAGCTCAGTTGGTAGAGCAGGCACCCACATGTAGAGGTTCACTCCACAACGCAGCGGGCTCGGGTTCGACTCCAACCTGTGGCCCTTTGCTGTATGTCATTCCCCCCCGTCCCGTCTTTCATGTCTTCAGCTGTCCTGTCAAATAAAGGCCTAAAAATGCCCAAAAAATAATCTTTAAAAAAACATGACATTTATACTGGCTGTGTAATTTTAGTTTTTCCCTCACACCTTACTTTCACAAAGGAAGTCAGACAATCAGGCGTGCCTAAGTTGGTTTGTTAAATGTGTTTTTAGTCCAAAATATGTCATGAAACCCATAAGGAGGGACAAACAGGAGAGAACTGCAGCAACATTCGTTGTGGACATGATTTCCACAGTGAATATGAAAAACTAAAAGAGGCCGACTTAAAACAGAGACCTTGTTGTTTAGAGGAACGTTCAACATCTCTGATGCGTTCTGCAGCTGCGTATCCTCTGCCCCTGAGGACTCATCTTGTTGTTGAAACTGGCTTGACAATGGCTGGACTGCGACGGGGGTTGACATCACAGGATTGTTGACATTGATCATGGCATTATTTAGTTTTTTTTACTGATCTGGGAGTTTTATTTCTTTGGCAAATATTTTTCCAAGAGACGTTGGAATAAACTAATTCCGCAAAACAAGAGTAACCAGGCAGGAAAACTGGCCAGTCCAGCAAATTGCATACATGACAGATGAAGATAATTCATCACCATAATGCAAAAAAATCCCATTAACACCCAAATACCATAAAACAGTGCTGCTTAATGATTTACAACATTACCCTCTACAGACGTTCTTCACTTGTTTCATCTTCGTATGCACTATATCGTCATATTCCTCAAAACTACTTTCCAGCATCAGTAAAATTAAGATGAAACAAAATTATAATTGGTAAACTTTTTAACCAAGCTTTTTTGGTTCCTGCAAAACAAATAATGGGATGGCTTATTTTGGGAATAAACCAGCTTTATTTTTTTCCCTTATTATTTTTGGCCTGTAAACCGATTTACTGAATAAAGTGTAAGTGTAGAATGTAGAATAAAAACATCCACCACAATTTTCCCCTTTTTTTGGCTTGTTTTGTTAAATTTACAGCAATGTAAACAAAAGTATTAGGTTCAAAAATATACTTATAGTGACACAGGATTATAATTAATGCATTATAATAATTTATTTAATGTTGCAGCTGGTAAATGTAGAGATCATTTAAATGTATTTATATATATTTTATATATTCCTTTACATACTGTAGGGTAGCATTTTTTATAAAACAATATAATTTATTTATTGGATATATTTTGTATTAATTTGAATCTTAAAAGTTACTAGTAACTCAGATAAAAGTGGAGTAGAAGTATAAGGTAGCAGAAAATAGAATAGAAGTATAGCACAAGTACCTCAATGTTTGGTTGTTTAGTTATGGACAGTACTTGGGTAAATGGACTTAGAGACTTTCGCACCACTGCTGCACATTCAAAAAGCTGGAACCAGTGAATGTTTGGCAATATTACTTGATAAATAATTGAAATTTTTAAGTATTAATGACATAAGTTGTTTTTTATCAGTTAACTAAAAAGTGGGTTCTGAGTGTTTTTATATGTAACGATAGAAGTACCAAATCTTTTAGTATTCCCCATGTTTTGACCTTGTATCTGATGTGCCTGGTCTCGGGATGAGTTTAGGATAAAGAAATGCAATAATGTTAACTAATGTTAACTGGCCTGCGACAGATGTACATTAATAATACCCCAGGGCCTCTCTGACAGAGGGAGACCCACCCTGATCTGCCCTTCCTCTGTTTGTGTGTCCACTTTTCTCCTCTGGTTTCCCTTTGTCTCTCTTTACTAATATCCATATCTCCCCCTTCAACTGGCTTGAGTTGGATTAAAGTTTAATGATCCTCATCTAACGTGACCATGAAAACAGCTGCCGCATGTTCTTACCTCATGTCTGTCTTGAGCTTCTTGACCCTTTTTGGTTTTTCTCAGTGTTTTTCAGTCTAGCAATCTTAGGAAATATACACACCCTGCTCTATCTGTCCCTGGTTTATCATCCATCTATCTGTCTGTCTCTTATGTCAGTGATGTCAGCTGTTCTGAAACAGTCTGTTGTTTAATAAGCAGCTGTGCGGAGGAACGATCTCATATTGGACTCCCTGAAAAATGGAAGATATTATGTGGAGGCAAAAATAAATTCACAATAAGGGAAGCTCACTTCTCAACATCTGCAGTTCGTCTTCTTCTTTCCAATTCCACAAGGGCTACAGTGTGGTTGATTGCAGATGGTAGTCACTGATCAAATTCCTTGTAGAGACCGGGTTGATATGAAGCAAATAAAAATAGATGTTTGGTCTATTGGAGTTAAAATGAAGCTGGATAATTCTGCCAGTCACCCAAATAAAAGCTGATTTCTTTTTTTTTGTTTTGTCTGTTATAGGAAGCCAGGAAAAAATATGACAAAGAGACAGAAAAGTATTGTGCAGTGCTGGAGAAGCACCTTAGCCTTTCTGCAAAGAAGAAAGAGTCTCATCTACATGAGGTAAGATGGTGTGTCTGAGTTCACATTGCTTTTCTCATATTCTCTCCATCATTTTTTTTTTCCATAAATACCAGTCTCTCAGTTGCCTTATCGACCTTCCCTGTTGTAGGCGGACAACCAGGTAGATAATGTACGGCAGCATTTCTACGAGGTTTCTCTGGAGTACGTCTTCAAGGTGCAGGAGGTCCAAGAAAGGAAGATGTTTGACTTCGTGGAGCCTGTAAGACCCTTGTCATTTTTTCTCTTTTATTTAATATACTTGTTTTTTTTATTCTTTTCCCCCCAGTTACTGTGCAGTTATTGTGAACACGTTCAGTTTTTCAGCAGCTGTTTGTATTCCATGTACTTGCTTTGACATGTCCACACCCGGCAGCTGCTCACTACAATCCCAGTCCTCACTTGTTGACACACAGCAGTTTGGAGGTTTTGGTGCCTTGCTAGAGGGCACTTAAATGGTACTTGCTGAGAAAATTTGGCAATTTCAAAAAACATCTCACAAAGATCTTTACAAATTAGGTCTAATTCACTGCTTCTGTTTTAAGTTCTGTCTTTTAAAATTCTGTTCTCTTTTACACACCCTGCTCTATCTGTCACTGATTTATCATCAATTTATCGGTCTGTCTCTTGTGTCAGTGATGTCAGCTCTAAAGAAACAGACTGTTGTTTAATAAGCAGCTGTGCGGAGGAACAATCTCATATTGGACTCCCTGAAAAATGGAAGATATTATGTGAAAGCTAAAATGAATTCACAATAAGGGAAGCTTGTCTTGCTCTCACGTCTCAACATCTGCAGTTCCGATTTTCTTTCCAAATTCAAATCTTTTTACAAATTAGGTCTAATAAACTGCTTCTGTTTTAAGTTCTGTCTTTTAAAATTGTGTTCTCTTTTTCAAAATCTCGTTACTTCTCGTTCTATGAATCTGCAGTTAAAATCTGTCCACCCTTCCTCTACTCGATCTTCATCTTCTTCACTAACCCACCTGTGTCTACTCTTTCTCCTCTTTCTGCACTTTTTTCTCTCTTCCTCCAAATGCTCAACCTTATCCTTCATCATCCTTATCATCATCTACTCACACTGCGTCTACGTCTCTTCCCTATCTGCGTTCATTGCCTTTCCTCATCTTTCTCATTTTCGGTTTTCTATGTTTAGCCCTTTCTCTTCGTTCTTCATCTACTTAATTTTCTCACTGGTTTTGCGTCCCTCAGCTGTTGGCCTTCCTCCAAGGTCTTTTCACCTACTATCACCACGGCTATGAGCTGGCAAAGGACTTCAACCATTTCAAGACTGATCTCACCATCAGCATACAGAATGTAAGTTGTCTTATACACACACACACACACACACACACACACACACACACACACACACACACACACACACTAACTGTCGGCAATGTGCATAAATATCTCAAAGAAAACAATCCCCCTAATGTGAAAAGGCTGAAGGCTAAAAGAAGTTCAAAGGTCAAGGAGTTACTCAGTCGTAGAAAATTGAAATCAAAACCTAAAGGATATCCAAAAACCTCACAACAAAAAAGGGAGCTAAGGATAAAAGGAGGAAATTATCATATTCAGAATATTTATTTAGTTTCTGTGACATAGCTTTTTTCCCCCAATGTATTTCTCCTTTTGCTAAAAAAAATTATTTAATAAGTTAAGCTGACTCAGTATCAGACCATTCAATAAAAGCCTCTGTGTTTGTTTTGACAGACGAGGAACCGTTTTGAGAGCACGCGGTCGGAGGTGGAGAGTCTGATGAGGAAGATGAAGGAGAATCCACATGAACATAAAAGTGTCAGTCAGCACACCATGGAAGGATACCTGTTTGTGCAGGAGAAGCGTACGTATCAGCCCACTTCTGTCTGTCTGTCTGTGTCTGTGTCTCTGTCTGTGTGTGTGTGTTTGTGTGTGTGTGTGTGTGTGTGTGTGTGTGCGTGCGCTTGTGTGTGTTGCATCTTAAACTGCAATTCCATCAAAAACTTTTGGTGTAGTGCATTTAGAACTGTACATAACCCATATGGTAAATACCAGATCTTTTCTGCGTTTCCACTGCAGTTGTTACTAATAAATGTAGGCAGTGTTGTTACTGTATGGTTATAGCCGGGGACAGCCATGCACTGAGAAACCAGCTGAAAAACCTATTTATTCCTCACTGCTCCATCCATTTTCTCACTGTATTTCCTCTTCTGACAATGCAGGAGAACATCTACATAAATCACAGACTCCAGTCTTTCTAGCTCCAGCTTTTAGTATCGCATCAGTGTGCCAGGTACCTCAACGATTCAGTTCAAATCAATTTTATTGAGTTTACAATTTTATTATAGTATTTATTATAGTATCAAATCATAACAAGAGTTTCTATTTCAACACTTTACAGATAGAGTAGGTCTAGACCACACTCTATAATATCCCTTGACCCAACAATTCTAGTAATGCCCCCAAGAGTGAGCATTTAGTGTGTGGGGGGGGGGGGGGGGGGGGGGGGGGGGGGGGGGGGGGGGGGGGGGGGGGGGAGAACTCCCTTTTAAGGGAGAAACCTTGGACAAACCCAGGCTCTTGGTAGGCGTGTTCTGATGGTGCTTGTGGGGGTGTGATAAACAGTGATAATTATAGTCACAATAAACATAATGGAACAATGACTTGAAAGAGTAGTAGTAGACAACAGAAATGAAAAAACAGAATGTAACGTAGCAGTTCTTTTGGCACCATCCACAAGTTTTAACAACGGAAATGCAAAAATAATCATTCAAATTTGTGGTGGAAACGAGGCTTTACCATGAGGGCACAATTTGGCACATATTGATAGTACCTTGGAAACATGAATGAGTATGTGAGTGGGTTTGGTGTGTATATTTTGGCACGGTATGGTAGGTACATGTTGTCACACACACACACACACACACACACACACACACACACACACACACACACACTTTCTCTCTCCGTCAGAGCAGCAGGACAACAAATCCTAATAAACCTATGGTTGAGGGAGACAAGTCTGATCCATTGGAGACGTGACACCAGCTCTGACCGTGTGCGGTTACCATGGTAACCAACTAGCACTAAAGCAGGCATGACTAAGACTCCTATCTTTTCCATCTTCTTTTTATTTTCACCCTTTCTCTCCCTCTAGCTTCTGTCTCTGTTTTTCTCTGACTGTTTGACATCACAATTTTCTTTTCATGGCTCTCTTCTTCTGTGGTTTTGTTTTTAACTTTCTCTTCAACTGTCTCTATTTCTTTCATTCTTTCCCCCAGGCTCATTTGTATCCACCTGGGTGAAGTACTATTGTACGTACCATCGCGAGCCCAAGAGGGTCACCATGGTCCTGTTTGACCCTAAATCGGGAGGGAAAACGGTGAGTTACTTTGGCCATTTAAATATACAGATAAGGTAACAATGTCACTAAACAATGCTTAATGCATTAATGCTTAATTCTTTCATTTTAAATAATTTATGAAAATCCAACCTTTTAAGGACACCAATTTTCTTTGTGAAGATTGGCCTGGTTTTATTTTAGTTGGCTTAATAGCTGGTTTGATTTGGATTGAGAGATGATCTTATGGAAAGTTCCCCATGCCTATCGCTATGTATGGTGAAGGCTATGTGACGATGGGGGGTTATTTTAATTTCAAAGGCCAAGGGAACTTATCAGGACTCATAGTATCCTGGATCCATGAAATAACTGGCCTTTAAAAATGAACATCTTCCTGCCTCTATGGCTCTAATTTAACATAGGGGTGTGTATACTTATGCCCCCTGTGTTTCAAGGAAGAACATTTATTTACTTACGATACATTATTCATTTACAAAAAAGATTGGTGTCTTTAAAAGGTTGGATTTTCCTACATTTTTTGAATTGAGGCATTAAGATCGATTTCCAAAAGATATTTTTTTGTTCCTCTTTTTAATCAACTTTAGCCTGGGTGTGAGAGCCACTTTACAGACACAAGAATGTCACTTCAGTCTACAACACAAAAAGCTTTCACTGCATGTTTGGGTTTATTTTTATTGTTCCCAATACACAGCACAACGTCACAGGATATTTCAAGGGAAGCTACAATGAAAATTTGTGAGCAGAAAACTGGTAAACTATTTAAAAACCTTAAGGGAAAATGCCAAGTTATGCGTCAGTCCAGGCACAACATTCTGACACATGGTGTCATTTTACACCATCATACAGTCATACAGAGAAATATCAGTTTTAAAATAGAGCGATAACGATTTCTCCTAGCACTGAAGACTCATTAGATGAAAATGCAGCGTTGCCAAAGATGTTGTGATTAAGCAACATGACTCCAACTAATTTCTTAGTGTTTTCTGTATCACTCCGTAAAAAGCCAAAGCGGATGCAAGTTTGGGCCTGTTTTTATGAGGGTTCGCAAGGAGCGTTTTGATTGGTCAACTCAAAGAAAAGTAGAAACACTGAACACCACAGAAAGCCTTTCAGTATCCACTATCCACACAGTAAGGCAGCAAGAACATATAGAGGATCAGAGTCAAGATGATAACATCAGATCTGGGACCATAACTGTTTAGTAAGAGAATTAAACCTCACGGAAATTCTTTGCATGTGTGTTGAATGTACAGCATATGTAAATAAAATATTTAAAACAAACATTTTAAAAAAAACTGATGATACCCACAGCTTATGAAAGGCGGAGAGGCTGAACATTTTCACAGTTAAACACATCCGCGTATGCTAAATACCAATATTATGAGGGCCAGAAGTGGAACCACCCAAATTGTCCAAGTATATGTAACCTTAACTTAGTCTGGAAATCCAGACCCAAATCAGAAAGATTAAGGGTCTGGAAATCCAGACCCAAATCAGAAAGATTAAGGGTCTGGCATAGAGTGATGGAAGGAGGGGCAGCACCAAGTTTGCATTTGATATCTCACTGCACGCAATTGGGTAACACTACGACCAATTACAACAACACACAGGGTGACGTATCCAGAGCCCCATACGCTTAGCAACCAGCGGAGCTAACTGGTAGAATAAACTGTTTTCATTGGTTTAGGTCGCCTCTGGCCCGCCTTTATCAGATACACCGATGTAATTGGTGCAGCTCGGCTACACGGGCAATGTTAATGAGCAGCATTACTCGCTCGATGCCAGAGTAACTCGCTAAGCAAATTCAAATTGTGCTCTCACGACAACTGTGGATTTTCAGGGTAATGTATACCCTGTTTGTGATGAAATTAACAATACATCAGACAGCCACTTACATCACAAGTCACAACCGTAACATTTTCACTTGAAGAAAGGTTTTAAGCAGATGTTGTTCTTGCCTGAAGCTAAAGAGCTAAGGGCCACATGAAGAGGGTGTGATGGGGTTTAGTCTTTGATGAGGCAATGTTCAAATCATTTCAGTTGCTTCTGTCTGTCCAACATAATCTCAATGTGCTTAGTTAGGCAAGTTGGAAAATCTTCAGTTGGTCACCAACATGAGACGAAGGAGAGGGAGTTCTGTCCAAGTGTTGTCCAAAACATCCTTCATCATCTCAAATGTTATCCATGGTGTGGTTAATACTCTGCAGTTGGTGATGCTTGCATCAAAATGATAGGAATACACTACAATGTTTTTTTATCTTTTACTCTTGTTGTCAGGGAGAAGAGGAGAGCTTCACCCTCAAGTCGTGCACCAGGAGGAAGACAGACTCAATAGAAAAGAGGTTCTGTTTTGATGTGGAGGCTGTGGACAGGTCAGTGAGGGATTTGACTGTCTCTGGTTCAAACCACGGACCTTTCCAGACAATCTTCCTTCGACCCACCTCCCAAATGCTTCCTGTCCACTTTGTTCTTCTTTATCTCTTATCAATACAACACATTTCATTTCTGTTTATGGTACACACCACATCGTTTGGGAGTCTGATGAATTCTCTAGGACTTACAGTGACATGAATAAACAAAAACCACACAAAGGACAAAAGGTAGTGATTTTCAAAAGGTAGTGATTGTTTCCCCCAACCCCCCAACAGCTTTCTGAAAAAGACACAAGCAAGCAAGGGGAGAGTTAAATATGTAGGGCTTCTGACTTTGTTATAGAAGGTCATGAAAGCGTCGTGAAATTTGACACAAGTGAATTCGGTCTTCATGCAACTAATTACAGCTAATCAGGCCACCAGTTCAGTGAGTGGCATCAGGGTTTTGTTTCTTACTTGGTGTTGTTACATCTAATAGACACATGGGGGTGCTCAGTCAATTTGGACTTGAAGGCAAAACAGTGTGCCTGCATGTCCTCTCAGGCACTACCTGCCTGCTGTGCTTCTCTTCCTACACTCCTCCTAATAACCCTCCTCCTTCTCCCTCCCTGCTCCTCCTCAACAACCCTTCCTCTTGCAAAAATACCCAACTCACCTACTCATTATCACATGCTCTTGTTTCCTGTTTCCCCGTTGTGGTTTTATTTATAGTTCCAGTGTGTGTGTGGTGTGCATCTGTCTGTTTGTTTGTTTGTCCGTCTCTAAAGTAGTTTAAAGTATTATTTCCTCAAATAGTGTGTCCACACATAATTTGGGTGCTGATGTTGCACATAAATACATTTGATTACATCCGTTTTGTAAACGTTTTGCTTTGCATGTATTTGTGTGTGTGTGTGTGTGTGTGTGTGTGTGTGTGTGTGTGTGTGTGTGTGTGTGTGTGT
>NC_048419.1:17451463-17526005 GCF_013103735.1 Etheostoma cragini | reverse complement strand
GTGTGTGTGTGTGTGTGTGTGTGTGTGTGTGTGTGTGTGTGTGTGTGTGTGTGTGTGTGTGTGCGCGCGCGCGCAAGTGCAAATTTTTAGGTAAAATTCTTAGTCCTTTTTGTGATCCTTTTTATAGTGAGAAAACTGTTGATCATCTGTTTTTACAGGCATCCACAAATCAATATGCTTTGCCCTTGAATATGTATGAGATTTGCATGGAGAGATCTTTTTACACAACTGTGTTCATCTGAGGAGTGGCTACAAGGAATTTCTTTGTGTGATGTTATCATTGTTATGATGAAGTATTTGCATGTTTGTCTTTGTGTGTGTTTCACAAGTATTTGCGAGTTTTGTTGATAGTCGTTGACACAGTTTCCACTGATCTTGATATTAGATAAGCTAATTGTACCTCTTGTGTGTTTTTGTTTGACCAAGACCGGGAGTAATGACCATGCAGGCTCTGTCAGAAGAAGACCGCAGGCTGTGGATGGAGGCCATGGATGGGAGAGAACCGGTAGGTTACCAAAGTTACCAGTTAGAACATGTCAGCAGAGCAAAATAAGAGCTCAAATAAATTTTGCAGCATTGGCCGGACTTTAGCAGCCCTCCCTCTGTACATACCGGCAGGGCATACATGCATAGCGTGACGTTACCTGCCAACACAAAGGTAAATCAGAGGGGACAACAGATGAATAATGAGATAGTAAAGGAGACTCATATACAACATGGTTCTCCAATCTTTTAATAATCTTTTAATAGAAATACCGGGTAATTTAGCTACTTCAAGCTTTAAACAATGATACAATCATTCTATGGTGCCGTTGTTTACAGCTCTACACATACAGTAAGCAACTTGTGATGAGGGCTTAATTTAATAATTTATACTCTTTATTGATCCCCAATGGGGTAATTACAATTTACACTCTGTTGATATTACACACTACACACAGGCCTGAAATACTCACAAGCAAGACAGTTTTGGGAACCACTGGCATTATCCCATGGACAATGTTGGTGTTCATGTTTTCTAATAGAAAAGTTGACCGACAGGCAGTTAAACCAACTCTTGGTTTATGCCTTCTTATTATACAGCTTTGTTTGCCTTAAGGCTGGAAGTGCGTTAGTGCTTTGTTTCACACTCTTCATTTAGTAACGTTCATGTCCCAACACCTCCCTAATCCTTGTATCCACATTCAAACGTGCAAAGGTAATTACAATCCACAAAGCCAATGCAAGTTTCAACAAGGACTTGCTGAGCACAGGCAATCTGTAATTAAACAAGACATCTTTCACTTAAAGTGCTCATATTATGCTCTTTTTCAGGTTCATAATTGTATTTAGAGGTTATATCGGAATATGGTTTAATTTTCAAAAACACCACATTTATTTTTACCCTGTGTGTTAAACTTTCTGTTTTAGCTACCGAGTGAGGCATCACACTTTAAAAAAAAATGATAATGTATACTTTTTTAATCCCACAAGGGGAAATTATAATATTATAATAGTTTATAGTTTCTTCAGCTTCAGGTTTGTTTTTAACTTTGGTTTGTAGTACTTACATAGTAACCAGTAGATTTCTGGTGAACGTGGGTTTCAGACAAGCTGCTTGGTTTAAATGCAACTCCCGTTGCGTCTCTGCCATCGGAGATTTGTTTTTTTTGTAC
Organism: Etheostoma cragini; assembly: GCF_013103735.1. NCBI lineage: Eukaryota > Metazoa > Chordata > Actinopteri > Perciformes > Percidae > Etheostoma > Etheostoma cragini. The sequence goes on along the minus strand of NC_048419.1, from coordinate 17,524,350 downwards.
AGCTGTCCCCCGACCCCCGCCCCCTCTCTCTCTGTGTCTCTCTCTTACTCACACAAACACACACACATACACACACACACACATATACCTGGTGTGGAAATAAAAAAAATAAAAAACAACCAAAAACAACAAAAAATCACACTGATCATAAAAAAAATAAAAAGTTAAAAAAAGAAAGCTATACTGAGTATGAAAACTCTTGTTCATTACATTTTACTTTATAATTGCAACGGCATGTGTTGTATTCATTGTTGCAAAACGTTCTGTATATCGTATGTTTGTTACCATGACAACTCCATTGATCTGAAGCTTGATGCTGTCATGTAAATAGTTTTCAAATCAGCAATAAATATAACAATTTTTGATCAACTCATATCAACACATATCAATTGCATGCTTAAATAACATACCGGTTAAAGACCCTAACATTTCAAGAGAACCCGACCCACTTCCGGGTTAAATCTGACCACTTCCGGTTTAGGCCCCGCCCAGTCCGAGTACAGATAAGGATACAGATAATTCATGTGGTAAACAGATACAGATACAGATAATGCTGTACTCGCTCATCCCTAATATACACTCTATTGTTATTACACACAGGCCTGATTTACACATACATGCGCAGTACCTATACATGCACTAAATGGAGAGATGTCAGAGTAAGGGGGCTACCCATGGAAAAGCTCCCCGAGCAGTTGGGGGTTCGGTGCCTTGCTCAAGGGCATTTCGGCAGGGCCCAGGAGGTGAACTGGCACCTCTCCAACTACCAGTCCACTCTGGTCCGTATGTGGACTTGAACCTCCAAACCTCTGGTTCCCAACACAACTCCCCCATTTTTGTTGGGATTCGCACATGCACGGACACACCACAGGTCAACACCGCAAGCCAGTCAGAAGCAGAGTATGAGGGCGTGCCACGCTAGCAGCTAGCCGAGCATTATAATGTACGTTACAAAGTGATGCACGTTTGTCACCGAAGTAAAGGCTGGACTACAATAGAGCTGTTTAGAGCATTTTGTGAACACTGTTTTGAGTTTGAGATGATATCTTTGGACTTTATCACTTTGTAAACCTATTACATGCACAAAAAAGATATATAGCACAATAGAGGAAAGGGAAACGCCAAAAAAGCACTTTAAGCACATCCTACCATTTGATGCTGTTGTTGAGACCTCTTCTTTGTCTCTTACTGCACCTTCACCTTGATAGTCTATGCAAACTCTCCACTGACCACAGCTAAAAGATGAACACCCTATACAGTTCATTCTGAACAAGGCCAGGCAAATGGGGTGGATTTGAGCATCAACACACACAGTCATATATAGTTCAGGCATAAAGGTGTAAACACCATTACCATGGAAACAGAAATTATGTAGTTGACTACAGATGAGATGTACATATATCACGGCCCCAATAGGCTTAACTGTAAATTGTGTGTGTGTGTGTGTGTGTGCGTGTGTGTGTCTGTGTGTGTGTGTGTGTGTGTGTGTGTGTGTGTGTTTGCAGGTATACAATCTGAACAGAGACAACCAGGCTGAAGGCAGTAAGTAGCTTTGATTTGTGTAAATAAACTGTTTCCTCAAAGTTTCAGTGTTATTTGACCATATCATCTGACTTTATGTAATGGCAAAGTTAGGGTTAGCTTAAATAACATGGATACTGAATTTATATGAATATTAAAAATGCTCTGAATGTTTTGTTTTTTTCAAATATATTCAAATCTCATAAATCAAACACACTTATTCTGACTCTGTAATCATCCTGTTTGTCTCCCTCTCCATCAGTGGCCCAGTTGGATGTGATTGGGTTCAACGTGATGAAAAAATTCATATATGCAGTGGAGACTCGAGGTACATTGTTAACTCAGATTCTTGTCTGTGGATGTCCCGCTTCTTTAGTATAATGCACTCAGATCTGTACTTTAAAACATAATTAAAACAAACACTAATCTTCAGCCCTAAATTAATACTACAAATGAGAAATTTTGAAACCCTTTCTTATGTAGACAGGATCTGTCAAGTCTTTACATAAGAATGCCCTCTTATAAAAAATGTGTCTATGTTTGCCTTGTAATAGTGTGTTTGATGTATAACCAAACATATAAACTGAACACAATTTTACATCTATAAACTTAAAAGTATATGAGTATTTAGTTCATATGAATACCATATATATTATACCAGAATATTGACTTGGCTATATTAACAAATTAATCATGTCTTTAATGAGCTTATTAGGTGAATATTAGGATATTGATAACACCTCATTACATAATATACCATAAAGTTACGTTTATGCAGTATGTATACATACTATGTACTAGGTGCACTGCTATGCAGCAAGCGAAAATCACTAAAGCTTTTACTCTGACCTAATATGAAACTGTATAAAATAGTATTGGACAGCAAAGTCAATGACAGTAAAACAAAGTATCAGCTGTGAAATATCAACATTAAGTTCAATCTCTAGAGACATCTTGGTAAGGCGTGTGCATGGTTGAAAAGGAATTAAATACAAAAACCTCAGCATCGTGGAGCACAAAAGCTGTTTGAGGTTATTTTTCAGAGCTTCCATGCAAGTTCATGGGTGGGATTTAAACCGTCTCCTCTGAGTATGTTGTCTTCTGATGCACCTGAAAGTATTTCTCTACGGACTTCCATCTAGATGTCACCGTAAAAAGTGCCAAATGTGCAATATTACTCCCTTTCCTTACATCGACTCCATTAAAAGCATCTATTGTAGAAAATTCTTTGGCTTTTCATTGCTCTGCAGATGCATTTACATTTTGATGTAAATAATGATAGACCTTGTGTTTCTGAGATGCCCGGGTTTTTCTTCACATGGAAGACATGTATAAACAGAAAAATGGAACAAAGAAAATTCATGTTGATAAATAAAATGTCAAAGCAAATGTACATGTACTTAGATGTTAAATCTACTTTTATTAAGCTGTCATTTCAGTAATCCTTACTCACTATCCTGCTCTTGGTTCTCATGAAATGAACTCTGAATAATAGTCTTCGTACACATTCCAACATATTTTCTGTGATGTCAGATTAATTGAATAGCTGTCTTTGAGTGGTACCAGGTATTATAAACCTTTCTACGTAAGCAGGGAGACGTGGCATCTTATTACCATTAATGCCTTCTTCCTGATATTAAACCAGAAGGCTACCTGATTTTTTTTTTTTCTTTTTTTTTTTTTTTACCAACACCATTTATTTTAGGATTGCTTGTAAGAAGATACATTACCATTTGCTTGGTAAACCTCTCTTTTGCTAGTGCACTTTACCTTTTATCTTCAGTAATTTCAAATACAGCAAGTGTACAAGCCTAACCTACAATTAAGTTACAATTACAATGCTTAAATGCAAACCTGTCTTCTCCAGGTATCAATGATCAGGGCTTGTACAGAATCGTTGGCGTCAACTCCAGAGTACAAAAGCTACTAGGCCTTGCTATGGGTAAACACACACACTTACACAAATTTGGTCAAACTGAAAATAAAATATATTTTCTCTTCTGTAAAAAGTATTTTTTTGTTTCTATCTTCCTTTTTTTCCATCAGATCCTAAGACGTGTGCTGATGTGGAGCTGGAAAACTCAGAGTGGGAAATCAAGACTATCACGAGTGCCATCAAGCACTATCTCAGGTTTGTGTAAAAGTTGACAGAAATGCATATATAATATAAAAATGTAAAACAATCTATAGATGTAGATAATACAAAAGTAAACCTTCTCAAGTATTTCTTATGACCCACTATGTTCACAGACTGTCCTGTTCCTGCATTTTCTCTTTTGTTTTTATTTTGGTCAGTGGGGACGTTTTGGGCAGTCAACAAAGAGCCTTTGGGCCCCAAGTTGGTGCCTAACCCCCAGCTAATAATAGCCAGCAGGTTGTGTAGACCCTTCTCATTTCCAACTGCCGCTTTGTCGGCATCGACACACACGTTAAACTGACACAGACACACAGAAACAGACAGGTTGAAGCTCTGCATTCACTCATAAACCAGCAATGTGGCACCTTCCCACAGAGGTGTGTGCGTGTGTATATTTGTGCTTTAGAACATAACCCCTGTAAAAAAATAATTATAAAAAATAAGCTTTTTATTTCTCGGATTAATTCACTTTTTTCAACGCTCCCTTTCTTTATTCATTCTTTAGCTTGCTCAAACACTGCTGCGTTTTTTCTCTCTCCCTCTGGCCGTTAAGTAGGACTTTTTGTGTGTTAACAAACAGTTAGGGATACTCATTACATAATAGGCTTTTCAAAGCAAGTTTATTGACATGCTTTTATATTATTGGCAAGAAGTCAAACATCTTTGACTGTATTATTGCATGTCTCACATAGCTTTCTCACTACAGTTTGGTCAATATAAAGCCCAATAAAGTCAGCAAAAGAGTCCCTTAGCCATCGTAGAATTTAGTGAATCAAGTAAACATTTTTACAACAACCTGTTTCACAGCTCAAATATGAAAATGCTCTGGTTCTGTGGGAATTACCCAAAAGTCTCACGTGTCACGTAATTACAGTTTGAAAAACAATTTTCTTTATTTATTGTGAACCTAAAGTGTTACGCAGGCCAGATCAAAATTTGCAAGTGGCCGGATTTGGCTCGCAGGCATTGAGTTTGACAAATGTGCTTCAAGGCCTAGTCAACACGTACATAAGAAGTTTTAAAAAGGAAGCTTTTCTATGCGTTTTGGCCTTTTTTTCACACACAAATGCCGTTTTAGGTAATAGTAAAATGAAAAAAACTCTAAACTTGAAAACTCTGGCCAGGATGAAGACTTAGAAACGCTGTTTGTTTGATGTTCTGTTGAAGGGGAAAACCGCATTTTTAGTGTGCGCCATTATTTTTTTTCTGAAGTGTCACAAATAAGACATTTCTTGCAATGGCAGACATGGCCAAAACAGTAATGGTAACAGGATTGCTAGCAGGACCTTTTACATGTTTACACAGTTACTCCTTCATTGTATGGTGCAACGGAGGCACTTAGCTCAAATGCAAATCGCAGCATTTTGTCTCTCTATTTTATTATTTTTTGGGTGCATTTTCAGCCTTTATTTTTAACAGGACAGCTTAAGAAATGAAAGGGGAGATAGAGGGGGAATGATATATAGACAAGGGACCGCAAGTCAGAGTTGAACCCGGACCTGCTGCATCGAGGAGTGAACCTTTATACGGTGAGGAAAATAAGTATCTGCCTTCAAAATGTCCACCTCCACTCCATTTATTATCCTAAATTAGATGCACCTGTTTGAGGTTGTTAGCTGGATAAAGACACCAGTCCATCCCATACAATCAGTAAGAATCCAACTACTAACATGGCCGAGACGAAAGAGCTGTCCAAAGACACTAGAGGCAAAATTGTACACCTCCACATGGTTGCAAAGGGCTCACCTCAGCTCAGGCCTCTTTGAGAACCAGAAGGAGTCATTACACTGCTCAGACAGAAATGATGAACTGATATCCAGCTGTGAAAGCTTGTATGGTGGAGATAAAAGACGAGAAGGAGAATATAGTCAGATGAGTGCCTATCCATGACTGTCCAGATTCATTGATTTTTGCAAAGCTCCATTTTTCAAGCCGCATTCTCCACCTGACGTCTCTGTCTCCTGTGTTTCCAGAGTGCTGCCTGCACCTCTCATGACATACCAGTACCAGAGGAGCTTTATCAAAGCAGCCAGTGAGTTTTTTTCCCCTTTTTTATGTGTCTTATTTGCCTATCAAATGTGAGTTCAGTCTGCAGAATACTAAATGGAGTCTCTTGTAGTTTGAGGTTGTTTGATTCACACTGATGTTGACCATGTAAAACACTGCCAACAGTTATTCTAAGGCCACCTTGGATTAAAAAAACAAATACTGTAGTGAATAACGGATCATACGGTTTACACAGAGTCCTTCAAACAAACTTCTAAGCAGGATAATCCTTAAGTCCTTTGGTCTATTGAGTCATGTCATGTTGATACAGTATGTGCATTTTATTAATGGATTAAAGATCGGTTAGTTTTTTTTCTCTTTCATTTTTGTAATACTTGAGACAGAGATTTGTTGTCCTATTCGTTCCACTCAAAATCAATGTCTGTTTAAAGCAATTTCTTAAACATTCCTCCTTGGTTTAACTTGGAGAATGACAAATATATCTTTATAAATCATTGTGTGACTAAGGCCACGATTTTCTGTTTTGTCACAAATAGATGGTTCACCTACTGGGATAACAGTGCACCCACTGTGCCACCATGTGTGTTTCTGACCTTCTGTGTGAAGTTTTTTTGTTTTTGTTTTTTTTACAATATGCAACACATATATGCGATTCAAGGGAAAAAAGCCTCTTCAGCTGATTTAAAATTGACAACCTAATAAAAGTGTCTGTTTAGCTTAAACAGCTGCTGCAAAATCTGCTTTTTTCACCACCACCTGGTGTAGTGTATTGAGTCAGGATACATAACTTGATTGCCACAAAAAACACTCGGCTGTCTTAAAGACAAATTGCCTAAACCCTCCCAACAGTCACTGCAATCATTGTAGTGTATTGTATTCTTGTCACGTGGCTCATAGGCTACAAAAAACCCTTACAAGCACTTATTGATTTAGACCACTATAAAAGAGACTTTGCATGATAACTCTTCACGGCAGAATGTCATAGTTTCTATTCCAAGTTTTGTCTTGCCTTGTTTGGTGTAGTTCATTTAGGCCTGATTATCCTGGCTTTATATGGTCTGGTGTATTTTTGTGTAGCTATTCTATCTGCCTTTTGCGGAATTTTGGAAAATTGGTCTTATTCTAGAGAGCCCCGGTGCAGTTAAGCCTAGTCCGGTCCAGTCTGGTCTGCTTTGTTACAGGATGTGTCAGTGACCTATTTGCTTTGTTTGTCAGTAGCTAAGCCTCTAGAAGCTGAGCTGACAAGGGTAGGAACTCCAGGAAATGACCGTATGTCTCTGGCAACACTACCAGGAAATGGCTCCACATTGAAGTCAACTGGAGAGAAAATAAGAAAACTGGTTTAAAGTGTGTGTTGGGAGAAACTGTGACAGTTAACATTGCCAAAGTAGCTGCTTGATGCTAACTTGTACCACCAATGCTATAATGCTTGTATTCATGGTTTGGTAATAATCATAAACTATGTCACATGCTTGCCAACTATTAATATAAGTTTACAGATTTATAGTCTTTTCTTATGTTTAATGTATTCTGTCTCGTTTTCCTCTGCCATTCATTGGTTTCTGTTTACGTGGCTGTTTGCACTTGCATGTCATACATTTTAGGGTGAATGTGCAGATTGCGTGTCTGCTTCTGTGAGAATGCTTTTGTATTTTTTCCAAGGTGGAATTTTGCAGAAGCAGTGGGGTGTTTTGAGGACACCGTCCTCGGTTGAACTCCCTCTTTCAGTTTTTCCCTTTCTCCTCCTTTCTTTCACACATCAGTTCCAGCTCCTCCCACCACCTTGTTCACAAACCTTCTCTTCCCCCTCCTCCTTCTCTTGTTTCGTCTCGGCTTATTCTCTCCCATCCCATGCCAATCTGGTTTTGAATATCTGGTTTAAATGGAGAGCTTAGTGTTTTCAGGTTTCTTGGCTCAAACAACAACTGCAAAGCCTTCCTCTTTTTCTTCTTCTTTACCAGCACCTGATGACTATGGTGTATATTGAGTCAGGGTAAATACATTTGTTTTCGAAAAAATACTCTGCTGTCTTGAAGACAGATTGCCTAAACTCTAAAGTGTATTTGATTTTTCTCATGTGGTCCCTGGTTATAAATTTAGTTTTATAGCACTAACTGATTTAGACCATGAAATAGAGACTTTGAAAGAAAGAAGAAGAGTATGGCGAGGAGTGCTACCTGGATTTCAGATACCTGCATAAGGCATGTGCCAGCAAGAAAACACTTACACACACACACACACACACACACACACACATACACACATAGTAATTATTCTGTCTCCAAGCATTAGGTTTAGCTTTAAGTATCTCTTATTAGTTCATACATTTTCCCCTTATATTTTACCTTTTTTTTCCCTCTATTTTCTTACTCGGCTCCTATTTGACATTTAATTTTTCATTTGGCATTATTTTTCACTGCTGTGAGGTGAAGGTTTCTTGTAAAGGTACTAAAAAGCTGAACCAAACATTATCCACTTTTATATAAGTTTATCTTCATAAAGTCCATAAAAGAAATAGATAAAAGTATGAGAGATGATACAGGGGTGAACAAGTCACCGTGTTTAATACAAAGTCAATGTAAAGTTTGACATTATGACAATTGAGTCTTACCTGCAAAGCACATATTTCACAGGCTTTAAAATATCCTTTTCCTCTTTTCAAGCAGCCAGGCTGACACAAAAAGAGTACCATGACTCAAAAGCAGTCAGTCTCCTTGTTAAACAGGTAACAAGATGGATACAGAGTTTTCCTCTGTTATCAAAACACTGGTTTAAGTTTTCCATCCATCATCCACCCATTAATTTGCTGCTGCTTATCTTTGTCAGGGTTGTGGTATTAAGAGGCTGAAGGCATCAGTATGTTTCAAACTCAGTTCTTTTTAATTGTTGAATTGAGTCACAAACCACGTACCCCCAAACCCTTTACGATGTCGGGATTTGGGTGGCTGCATCTGGGAAACTTGTAACTTTCCGAAACTGGCAGTCCGTCATGCAACCCACTTCATGCAGTGATTGGCCAGGTGTGGGTAATTGAGAAAGTATTCAGGATTTTAACTTCTCTCTTAAGCTCTTTTTTCCATTCTTTCCAATCTCTATTTTTTGTCACTTTTTGTGTGTTCAACCAATTTCTTTCAAGACTTACCTGAGAGTCCCCGCTTTCAGCTTTGCAGCGTTATCCCCATTTGTGTGCGCAAGGTCTGGTCAGGTATTGGTAATCAAAATGACCGCTCACCTTTGTCAACATTTTTTGTGCCTCTGATTCATGTCCTTATGTCACTCTGCAAGTAGTCCATTCACTTGTCACGATGGAACTTCATTCAAAGCACAGCTCCACCAAAGATCCTGCAATCATTGCAGAAGTTTTTCTGACGTGTTTGAAGAATTTTGGACAAATGGGGGTGAACTATTTCTTTCTTAGCCGAAGCAGGCAACGGGAATATTTTAGGGAGCACCATTTTTGGCAGTGCAAAGAGGTAGTGCACCACACTAACTTTAGCTGTAAGTGTTAGCCATTTGCTTGAGCCAGGAACATGAGCTCTACAGTGAACAGATGTGCTGGGCAAGCCGTCAGTTGGTGGAAGATAACAGACGCATAAATCCTTTACCCTTTAACCCCTGATTTCCACCAATACTGGGTGTGTTGCGGAACGGCTGTGGCCATGAGTGACAGCTGAAGTCTCAAGGACCCACACAATCTCCCGAATTTGCATAAGATCGCGCGATATAACAAAACATAACGTGATGTAATTTCTATAAACAGAACCACAAAACCTCTGACCTGTTGACTTCAGGCCTATCTCCGCCCATCATGACATTTTCAAGGTGTAGTGCAGGGAAATATGATCCACCGTGAGCACAGTGTATTTTATTTAGAAAATTAACCGGATGTTTTATTTTTGTTTCTGTGCTTGACATCCGGTTCCGCACAATCTGCCCGTGCTGAATTGCTGCGGGGCTCTCTGGCATTTGGCAAAAATAGAAGCACTGTTTTTAGTAACAGCAACCTGAGAGAGGCTTGTGCCAGAGGCTCAAAATGAGGGTTTCCCAGAGCTCGGAGCATCAAGGCAAGGCAGTTTTATTTAAATAGCAGTATAATGAATTAAAAGGCTATGTAAAAAAAAAAAATGTCTTCAACTCCTCTCTTGTTAACTCTCTTCTCGCTCATACAACTGAAGCCAGTGTGGATTGGTGGCTGGAGAGATGCCACTTCACCTCCTGGGCACAGCCAGGTGCTGTTGAGCAAGGCAACGAACCCCCCCCCCAACCGCTCAGGGCGCTGGTTCGGCTGGCAGCCCACTCACTCTGACATCTCTTCATTAGTGCATGTATAGATCCTGAGCGTGTGTGTGTGTGTGTAGTTCAGGACTGTGTGTAAACTAACAAAGTGTGGACACAGAGTGTAAATTGTAATTTCACCATAGGGGATCCATAAACAGATAAAGAAATACAAAATTTTAAATAAAAAATTAAAATTAAAAGAGCTAAGAGTAGGTGCTTCCCCCTTTTGGGTTCTGATTCTGGGGATGGTAAGCAAACCTGTCCCAGATAGTCTGAGAGGTCTAGGTGGTTCATAGTTCACAAGCATATCCGAAAGGGATTTTGGCCCTAAACTGTTTAGTGATTTATAAACCAGCAGCAGTATTTTGAAATCTAATCTTTGAGGGAAAAGAAGCCAATATAAAGACTTCAGAACTAAATTGATGTGATCCACTTTCTTGGTGTTAGTGAGGAATCTAGAAGCAGCGTTTTCAAATCAGCTGCAATTGTCTGATTTTTCAGGGAGACCTGTAAAGACACCGTGACAGTAGTCAAGTCTACTGAAGATAAAAGCATGGACTTGGAATTTGGAAGTTTTTTCAAATCTTGTTGACACATACAGTAAGTCCTTTAACCCTTGATATATTTAAGGTGATAAAAGGCAAACTTTGTTATAGTCTTTATGTGGCTGTTAAAATTCAGGTCAGAGTCTGTAATTTAACCAAGATTTCTGGCGTTTTCTGTTGTTTTCAACTTTATCATTTGATGCTGAGTGCTGGTTCTTGATCATTCCTCTTTCACTCAGTTTCTTTCATCTGAGCCAGTGGAAGCATGTAGATATGAAACATGAGACCCCAGGACAGAGCCTTGTGGAAATCCACAGGTCATATCTGTGTACTCAGATGCATAATTACCTATTATTTATAGTTAATCATTTGAAATTGTGTCAATTTGGGAGTTGTTTTGCCTGGACACATATCCTGAACTTGATATGGAGGCACCGACTGTTTTTCAGATTTTTTTCTCTGAAGAACATGGGGATTGTAGGCCTTGGTGGATAAAAAAGTTGAGATGCTACTGGGATTGGAGGGTTTGTTAACCTATAAACACTAGCAATATAGATTGATTCTGCTCTCTATGATCATTCCTTTGTTTTCTTTAATGTCTCTGTCACCACAAACTTGGAAATGTTCAGACCTTTAGAGATTATTAAATCCAAAATGTGTCCCTTATTGTGCGTGGGCTCCTTCACATGTTGTGTTAGCCGATACTTATCAAAGAAACTGCAGAATTCCTTGGTTCCTCTATCCCGGGTATTGTCAACGTGAGTGTTGAAATCACCAGCAACAATTACACAGTAATTCATCAAAGTCAACACAGACCTTAGACAGCTGTTCATTAAAGTCATCGAAAAAGGCTGCACAGTACTTAAGTGGCCTCTAGATATTTAGAAATTTAGTTCGGGAGGCATACCTTAGCTGAAGAGCCACATATTCAAAAAAGCAAAATTTCCATAAGATATTTGCGTACATAGTAATAAGTCCTACAAGGAAATATTGACTCCACCTCCTCGCTTGTTAACTCTCTTCTTGCTTATACAACTTAAGCCAGGGGGAGCTGACTCGATAAGAAAAGCAGCACTGTTATACTGATCTGACCAGGTTTCTGTTAAAAATTAAATCAAGATTTTGTTTAATAATGTGTTGAGGGAATTATTTACCTCATATTTCAGGGCTGGTTGTAGCTGACGGGGAACGGATGCCAAATTGACTATGTTTGCATTTGAGTGCTTCTTACCACTTTGCCGATCCTATTATTAGTAATAATAATTGAAATGTTGTAGCTGTTTTGTGGAATAGCAGAGTTATCCGTCGCGAAAGAGGAGGTTATGGGAGAGTGTGTGTGGGAAATGTGATTGGGCATATGTTTTAACAGTCAATCATAATCATCATATTCCCACATAGTAACTGGCTGCCGCGCGGGCACCAGGGCTAAATCCCATTGATGTGTGAGAGAGAGCGCACAGCAGGTTTCTGTCAACTGTCCCCCTTTAAAAAACCTTTTACCAGGGAGTGGGCAAGCACTCCTGCTCAAGGGCCGGGCCCATTTGTTTTGGTGATTTCATGATAGTTGCTGACAATAAGAAAAATCAAAAATATTACGAGCCTAGTCCTTCACATCTTGAGTGATGACATTAATATTTGTGCTATAGCTAAGAAGATCTCTGCATAATTGTGACTGAATCTGAGTGATATTTACCTTGTAAAAAAACTGATATTTAACTTGAAGACCTTGAATGCAATTGTTTTTTATTTCTGAGCTCATGCTTACAAAGCTTGACTTTATGTATGTGTCTACTCCAAGGTTTTTGCAAATGTCTTTGTGTCTAATGACCAGTTTTTACAGTGTCGTCTTTGTAATAAAAAGACTGGTTGCATTGCTGGAAAACACTTTAGTTTATCTGTCTTCAACAGTCTCTCTCTCTGTCTTCATATCTCTCTTTGTTCAGAGTTGGACAACCAAGAGGGCAGAGTGAAAGAGATCCATGCCTTGGTGCACCGGCTGCCTGAGAAGAACAGACAGATGCTGGAGCTGCTTATAAAACACCTGGCAACGTAGGTGGAGATGTTACACGCATGGACAACTGTAGTTATTCATTATGCTATATCAAACATTGTGCACTTAAAAAACAGCAAGTATTTATATTTAACAGGTTCTATGGAATGCAAAGGGAACTCTCTCTTCTCTTTTTCTCTCCTTTTTCCCCATCCACATTGCTGTCGTACTCCTCATCTTTATTGTTGTTGTTAATCATTAGGGAGCATTAGGGCTTTGTATAATGCATTACAGTAAGTCAGTTTGTTTCTAACTAATTGAGCCCAGTTTTAACCTAGATGTTTTTAACATGCAAGTCACCAAATCAGTGCTTACTGGCAGATAACAATATGCTAGTCACCACCGATTAGAACTCAGTGTTTGCTGATGAGCACTCCAGATGATTAACTTCAACAAATTAGTCATAAGACTCATGCAAAGATCTGTTTTTTTTGTTTCTTTTTTTTTTTTTTTATAAAGGCCACCCCCTGACAATTGCCTCTTTTTCTCCCAGGACTTCAAATCCCACCTTAGCCTTTACATTTTGGATTGTTTTATACTGTACATATGCAACAATATACTGTATAGACAATAATATTTGTGAATCAACCCAGTTGTCTGTCTGTAGATTACACAACCCTGATCTGCTGCAGCCCATAAGCTAAAAAGCAGGGCATGGCACATTGTCTTATTTGCAATTATTCCTCTAATCCAGCTGACTGGCATTGTGTTTTTACTCAAAAGCCCCCAGCTCAGCCCTCAGGCTTTGTGGGGCTTTTCTTCAACAGCAACAGCATGATATAAAGTGTGACAAATGGGACATCAGCCATGTGTATACAACGTTTAGGCAAGCATGAAATCGGATCATCATTACTGGCCTATGGCTGGATCCCAATAAACACACCTTAGCTCACTGTCTACTAAACTGATGGAGTCTAATACAACAATAAATCCTACCTTAGTTAGAATGTTTGGTTTGTGTTTAGACTGTATTGCTTCATTAAGAGGTGTTATGGTATTTAGCATGTTCTTGTTGAAATGAATGGGACACACTAAGTCTCTGTCTACCCCCCCCTTAACAGTGTGGCTAGTCACCACCAGCAGAACCTGATGACCATCGCAAATCTGGGTGTAGTCTTTGGTCCAACTCTGCTCCGCCCACAGGAGGAGACAGTGGCAGCCATCATGGACATCAAGTTCCAGAACATTGTTGTAGAGATCCTCATAGAGCACCATGAGAAGGTAACAGGGAACATTAGTGTATACCTATACATATGAGTAACTTAAGCAACAGAGTTTGGTGACGTGGTTGAAGATTAAATGAATCCCTTGGCTTTGTCAAGGGGATTTATTTATATCTGAAACAGTACATGCTACAAACACACATGATCAGCCAGCAAAGGAAACATACAATCAGACACACACACACACACACATACCTTTGTAGGTAAATTTTATTTAGCTTTTCTGCAACTAAAAGAACAATTCCATTGTGTTGAAATGGGTTCTCTAGCCCTCCAATCCTTTTTTTTCCTCAATTTGTTCTTTTCAAGTGGAGATTAAGGTGTAGAGCTGGCAAAAAGGTGATGACAGATGATTGGATGGTTAAGTGATTAGATTTGAATAAGGCTGAAATAACCGACTAATACACAGAGTAGCATTACTAGAAAAAAAAACATAGAGATACATAGTTGACAAAGAGAAAAACAACTTGAAACAGTGTAGTATATTTTTATCACAGCGGGGGATTTTCTGCATCTTGCATAATTGTGCTTCAGGGAGTATAAATAAATGTCACCAATGTTACAATCAGTGCCACAAATCGCACACTGAAGCCCACAATGTCCCCTGTTAAGTTAATGCATATTAAGCTGTCTAAGCTGAAGGTTGAAATTTAGTGGCATGAATCCAGGAATTAATATACACAGTAGATACTGTGTGTGTGTGTGTGTGTGTGTGTGTGTGTGTGTGTGTGTGTGTGTTGTATTTCCACCGGTGTGCCTTGTTGATTTTGTACTGCTTTTTGCATCAAATCACCATCCATCCATCGTCATCCGCTTATCCAGGGTTTGGGTCTGTGGGGTAGCAGCTCCAGCAGGGGAACCCTAACTTCCTTTTCAAGAGCTACATTAGCCAGCCCTTACTGGGGGATCCTGTGGGATTCTTTTGACCCAGTCCTGGGTATTCCCCGTGGCCTACTCCCAGTTGGATATGCCTGGAACACCTCCCTAGGGAGGGGCCCAGGGTGCAGCCTTACCAGATCCCCAAACCACCTTAGCTGGCTCTATTCAACTCAAAGGAGCAGCGGCTGTACTCCGAGTTGACTGAACATCTCACCCTATTGTTGCATGGGTGTACATGCTCTTTTCTTATAACATTTAGGCACAACATTGTGATAGCTGTTTCTGCTTTAAATCCATTATTATAAGCCACATTTTCCTGTAGTTGCATATGAGACCATACATTGCTTGATGGCAGCAGCAAGAACATGCTGTAACGATGTTGTTTAATAATAATGAAATATGTGCAGTGTGTGTGTGTGTGTGTGTGTGTGTGTATATATATATATATAATATAGTTTCTTTGGTTATACTCAAACACACAAGAGACTGTCTGTCTTGTTTGTGCAGATATTCAGGGAAGTGCCTATTTCTGTAGGCGGTCCGACCAACATGCAGTTCAACATGTCCAGGAGGACAAGCACAGAGAGCAAAGCCCCGTCCTGCAGCGAGAGACCACTCACACTCTTCCACACACCAACACATTCCCAGAAAGGTGAGCTGAACATCCTAATTTACCTGATAAAAATAATCAAATATATTTATTGTTTTCCTTCTGTAATTAGTTTTTTTCATTTGCTCACAACTGCTATGTTTTGCTTTATAGCAAGGCGCTTAGAGAGAAAAAGACCTATAACCACCACTTTTTGTTTAAAAATCAGTTGGTAGAGCCGGCACCCATATATATGTTTACTCCTAGACGCAGCGATCTCGGGTTCCACTCCGTCTTCAACTGTCGTATGAAAATAAAGGCCTAAAAATGCCCCAAAAATCTTTAAAAAAAATCTTTGCAGAGAGGATTATTGGGACGAAGTTTCCTTCCATGGACACGATATACACACAGCATTTCTGGGACAACAAAGGAGAGAGCATCATTAGACTCAGTCCACCCAGCTCACTCTCTGCTCAGACACAAACGCTGCACATACAGACTCCAACACAGCAGAGCAGACAGTATCACTACACATATAACAGTTTTTTTCCCTGCCACTGTCAGACCGATGGCGAAAAAATAAAACACTGAACAATTCACTGTAAATGTAAATATTCAATAATTCTCACTACTTCACTCTACTTTGCAATACTACTGTGCAATAATTGCCATATTTTTGTGTGTGACAAACGGAATTGTCACCCATAGTTCTATCCTCCAGTTACAGTTTTCATAATGTATTATAGTGTTTGCACTCTTTTGTATAGTATCTAAGTTTTTTCGGCTTTTTTTATTTAAATTTATTTACCTTGTATAAACTATTTTTTTTATTATAGTTGTGTGCTTTTCTTTGCCCTTAACTCTAAGAGTCTGCACAAGAATTCCAATGTGCCTGGAGTTTTTGTCTATGCACAAATGCCAAATAAAGATCTTAAATATTGAATTCATTGCTTTGAGTCAGTTAGCTAATAATCAGAGAGAGTGGTCAACAGACGTATGATTTTACAACAAGAAAAGGCATGTCAGTATAAAAGCTCACCAAGAGCCTGAGTTTGTCCAAGGTTTCTCCCTAAAAGGGAGTATTTTTTCTCGCTACTGTTGCACTAAATGCTAGCTCTTGGGGGAATAATTGTTGGATCTTTGTAAATTATAGTGTGTCATATAGACTTACTTTATCTGTAAAAAGTCCTGATATAACTCTTGTTATGATTTGATAATATGAATAAAATTGAATTGCCTGAAAAATCCAAAGAGCCTGTAAATCATTCACTATTCTCGTAGGTGAAAAGAAGAACAGTGTTGTCAACACCACAGTCGCTGAGCTGCAGCAGCCGGTTTCCTCCTCTACAAACTGTAACAGCAACAGCAGTAGCAGCAGCGCCAGCAGCCAAGGTCGAACCCCGAGACACAGCCTGACCAGCAACAACGGAGAGCAGGACACCCGGCAGATCCGGCCCAGCTCACTGTAAGTGATTATGAATCTGCTGGAGTTCCTCAGAGATACTCTAGGCCCTATTTTTTGGACTATGTATATATACTTTACCAGGTGGTTGACAGAGATGTTTGGTTGCATTTATGTCTTAAGGTTCACAGCCCATCCTTCTCATTGTGAGAACACTGTTTATTGTTTATTTACGGGTTGTCGTTGTCCACCTCCTTTTTTCCTCCAACATATGACTTACTTTTGATAGAGAGCGAGATCAGGGAAAAGACTTGAAAGTCTCCAGGCAGAGGATTACGTGTTCCTTACGTGTCTTTATGTAGACAGTAACTTAAAGCCCAACCTATACAAATTATTGGTCATGCTGTACAAGCATTACTTAACCATTTGTCACTTGATTACATTTTAATAATAATGAATAAGCATTACTAAACCATAATTATACTATTAATGCTCTTTGATAGCCTTATTGTAAAGTTGAGAACTTAAACGTAGTTAACTTGAATAAACATGAACATTGTTTATAAATCTTAGACACTTTAACTGTAATTAACAGTTAATTAATTATTAGTAATGCTATTTAATTTATCCTTATTGTAAAGTGTTATCAAGATATTTTAAATCAAATTATCTTTATTGGCTGCACTGTTTCTTTTCTTTAAATCAGCATCAATAAATACAAAGCAGAATTCTATTAAAATGAAACATAAGAAAGTAAATGTTCCAGTGCTTTATAGTGAAAACAGGTTACAGGTCCTTTTTATACTAAATAGCTTGTTTCATCCTTTTAGTTATTTGTTATCATGTTCCAGTATTGTGATCTGTCAAGGGCCCCCAAAAAAGGTCTGTTTCTAAGTGTATTGCTAAGTTAAAAGGATTCCACTTCGAATCAGTTTTTCATATTAGTCAGAGTCGGTCCATCTGCGTAACACTCAGTTCAAAACATTTGAATTGTTGAGAGTTTCAAACCATAAGATTCATTTTCTAATGTAATTTCATAATGTTGATAGTCTTTCGAAGACTGACAAAATGCTGTCAACGCAAACTTCCATCATCCATATAATACACAGGAAAGCTCCAAAACATTTAGTAGACCAGAAGTGAAGTTCTTTTGACAATAAAGGTCAATAATTCCCTTTCCACCTCAAATCCATCCAGTCCATATGCTTGTCACCTGGTGACGTGTGATTCCACTGCAGAGTCATAGCCAATGTTTTCTGCTGGAGTGCATCGTTGGCATCAGCAGACGGACTCCTTACAGCATGTACGTTAAGCTCTTCCTTTTGTGTTGTTGAATGAGTCACAGTATTAACAATGATTATTGAAGTGGAACATGCATTTGTTCCCAAAGAAAGACAGACCATTATTAGCCCAAATCTAGCCTTAGGATATAGCTGCACCACTATGACAGCCACAGTTCATCTCATTAAAAAAGGCAAAGTATGCTATAAAAAAGGCCCTGCTGTGAACGAGTGGATGTTACTCAAGGTGCAGAGTGGATAGGAGAACAAAGCACTTATGGCCTGACTCACCTATTTGCTGTAAAAATATATATAGGGAGGGAACTGTCTAACACCGGCAAGTTAATTGAGAAATATTCTGCCTTTGCTCCCAAGTGTTTTAGTTTTTTCAAATGATCTACCTTAAAGCTGCTGCAGTCAATATTTTTATACTAACAATGGATGAAATTACTAGGTAAACTAACCTACTGTATGTCTCTTGACTCTGCAGTTCCCTTCCATCTTGTTTCGGCAAGAAAACCATTCTGCTTTTTCGCAATATCACATTTTGTATCTGCTTATTTGGACACGTCATTGAAACTGTGTGCTGAAATATTCAAACCTTCACCATGTTCTTGTTGGACTCACTTTTAAATTAAAAAGTTATATACGGTATTTTCCATCATGATATTTTAAAAACTAAATTTCACATGTTTTTCTTTGGGGGGGGGGGGGGGTCACTAGAGTTACAATACACCACAAATTTATTTAGCAAACATCATCCAGTTGCATAAACGTACAAATCATTTAGAGATTTACACACACACACACACACACACACACACACATACACACACACACACACACACACACACTGTATATACAGTACAAACAACAAATCCTCATCTAAGGATCAGCTTGGTAAAGACCTTTTTTTTTTTTCTTTCAGGCATTAAGATAAGAGAACTGGTTAATTTATATGTTTTACATCTGAACAGCCATCTCAGTCTTTGAGCATCATCCATATTTACCAAATCAACATCTGCCTTTATTTTATTATACAAAAAGGCACGCTGTTCACAATAAAAAAGGACGGTAGAAAACTAAATGAAACTAATTTTCTATCATTCAAACCCATGGGACAGATCCGTTTTTCCTCTTCTACATTAACATATCGTCCTGTTTAAAAAGTCAAAGATAAAACACCACATCTCAACTGACCACATAGAGATGTTTTTGACAAATTATATATAATATAGTTCTCTGTGCCATATTCAGGTTTTATTGTCATGAAAATACGCCATTTCTGATTAGCCAATATATTGTCGGCCCACTGAAATAAAAATAAAGATTGGTTTAAAACTTTAACCATGGGGTTCTAGCAATAATCAAGGCAACAGAATTCCTAATTAGCAGTATCGCTTTTTACTTTGGAGGCAACAGCTCTTGGAGAGCTCTTGCCCATTCAGTACTTAACGTTATGGCTCCTTTGTTGGATGGATTACTTCTTACATCTTGCTTTTTATTTCCTCTTGTGTTTCCAGGCTGAACCCAAAGGGTCGTGGCAGCATACCAACCAGGTCAGGAAAACGTCTTTATTTTTTGGTGTCATCCTAGTCACAAAATTATATATATTTTGATCTGTATAATACTGCATATGCTATAATTTGCAGTCTTTATGTGTATGTGTCCATCAGCCCAATGTCTCCCAGCCCCACCTCACCACGTTCTCCCTCCTGGCCGATGTTCTCAGCCCCATCAAGTCCACAGCCGACATCTTCTGCCTCCAGTGACTCCTCTCCTGTCAGGTTTGTCCACATTGTTTGTGTAATGATTTAAACACGGCTTTCTACCAATTACAGTGAAGCATTGGGCAATCTTTCTCAAGAGCAAATCTGTGTGACAAATGCAAAAGAGAAAAGAAAAAAACGGGATATTTGTTTTTCTTATTTACAAGACGTTCTACTTCTTGTAGTGTTGGAGTGCCTGGTAATTTGACTTAAGCACTCGTTGAGTACTATTCTGTAAATTATGTCAATGATGTTAGTAATATGCTAATATGCTTTAATACACTTAGGTAACTCATCAAAAGGTGATGTCTCAACTGTTGCCAGTTTACTTTGAAACCATGAAGAACAGCAAGATAATAAGAAAAGACTCTTTAACCCAAAGGCTTATTAAGTGTCTTCCTTACCGCAGTGTCCTTGATCAAGACCATTTCAACCCACAAGCTTCAAGGAGCCATCATATAGTGGCCTCTGATCTTTCCAATGAAAGGAGGGAATTTAGAAGGCTGAATTGCTTGTCATGGGCTCAATACAGACATGCAGTGCTTCAAGTTTCAAGTTTGCTGCTGCAGAAGCTGCTAGCTTCTTGTCACTGCTTTGTAACCCCCAAAATCCCAGCCACTCCAAATGGTTTTAATTTTCTCAATTCTGTGGCAGACCCTGATTCGGTAAATGGTACAGGGACATAAAAGAATGACGTGTAAGATATGTCTTAAATCTGTCTCAAATTTGAAATGGCCTTTATATGTACAATATAAACGCAAACGCAAGAACTGGAAATGTTTTATCATTTGTGAAAATAGCCACTTGATACCTATAAAACAGTTTGGATCATGATTTTTTTGTGACGATTTTTAAAATCAACGCTTTTCCCTAGAATCAATATTTTTTATTAATTCTTTTTACCAATGGTTCAGCTAAATATTTTTCTGTGTATATAGAACCGCCGACGGCGACTACATCATATCTGTTTCCAGCTAAACAGACGAACAGTAAATGCAGAAAATACATGTTATCTACTGCGCATCGGAGTGTGAATGTATGTGAGTGTTTATTTGATGAGCAGGTGGAACCTTGTACGGAAACCTTGGCCAAAGTGTGTGAATGTGAGTGAATTATGAATGGTTCCTGTACTATGTAAAAGCGCTTTGAGTAGTCGTTACGACTAGATAAGCACTGTATAAAAACTGTCCATTTACATTTACTTCTCTACATCAGACTGACTAACACGTGATGCACATTCTTTTTAGAAAACATTTAGAAATGTCTAAATATACAGTATTTTCTCTAGAAGTGTATTATTGAACTTTTTAGTTTTTGTTAAAGAAGGAAAAGAAAATTGCAAAACTCAATACAATTGAATCACAATACCTCTAGAATCGCATGTATCGTGAAAGAAACAAATCTGGATAAAATCAAATTGTCCCAGCCCTAATGTCCTGTGTGTGGTTTGACGTGCCTAAATCAACCATTGTTTCAATCTGAAAGCTGTCAATTAGTTTTTCCCCTGAATCAGCCTAGAACCGACTGTCTCACTCTAACTCTCTGATTCTCTCTAGTATTGCGGGCAGGAAGGCTCGAGCGCTGTATGCCTGCAAGGCAGAGCATAATTCCGAGCTGTCCTTCATCGCTGGAACTATCTTTGAGAACGGTGAGTCAGGCTCTGGATTTGACAGCAGAAAAGAAAGAAGAAAGAATGCGGGTTGGTGTTTGAAAAAAACAATTACTGTCAAAAGGAAAAGTCAACCTTGGGAGTTTGGACTTCATATAGCCGTAGTGTTGGATTTCATCGTTGGCGATGACAACGTGTTCAAACGTATCCAAGTTGATGGATTTTCTCAAAATATTAGAATAATATAATACCTGAAACACTATTTTCCCTTGACTAACGTTTTCATAATAGAATTGAAACGGCTTCCTGTCATTTCTCTCTAATGTTTTTCCTTTTGTAAAGTCTGAAACTCATGTGGCTGGGTGAGCTCAGTTGGTAAAGCAGACGCACATATGTGGAGGTTTGCTCCTCGGTGTAACAAACGCGGGTTGGACTCTGAAATTCTGCCATTTTGCTGCATGCCATTCCCCCCCCCCCCACACACACACACACACACTCATGTTAGTGGAAAGAGGCAATGCACTGAAGTTGCACAAAGAAGCTTTTTATTTGACACTTTGCTGTTAGTGAGAGCCTAAATCCATGGGGTGTGATATCTTTTTCCGTTTTATTACTGTAAGTGTAATATGGCTTTAATATAACCATGGATGTGCACTAGTTCTTGTTGCACACGTCTCCAGAGAAAATTAGAGGCCGACGAGCAGACTGGAGTATAACGGATGCAGTTCTTTGCAATGCCTTGCTTTTGCATGCAGCCAAGCACTTATTAATCTGTCAGATCTAAGGAGTAATTTGCCTTCTTTTGGGAAAAAAACAACTATATACTTTATGAAAGAAACCCTAAAACCCTACACTCACACACAAAGAACACAGGAAAGTTTTCCTTTCTTTTTTTCATTCCTTTCCCTTCTGCATAAGAATCTTGACACAGGGTACAGGTACAGGTCTCAGGGTGCTCTCCAGGGTAATTCCAGCCCCTCCAACCTTCACAAAAACCTATAAATAAAATATAAATGATCTCCTTGCAGTTGCAACTATAAAGGCATTTTGTCAGGCAGAAGAACGGTATTTAATAGTTTTCATGGTACATTGTAAAGTCCTACAGTAAAAATCTGCAGCTTCATAAGGACTTTTTAGCAACCATAAGAATACTGGAACAATTGAATGTTTAATGTGTTTATCTTGGCTTCTACGTATGTATATCACCACAGATTAGATACATACTTTGTTGCATAAACTGATTTGTTTAAATCGGGCAGATCCATGAAAATCAAAGACAGAAAAAAATCTTGTGCAATGTCTCATGCTAGGTTCACATTTAGCATCTTTCCTTGATGTGACTCTTTGGAAGCATGGTCTGCCGAATTTGTGAGTTAGATTCCCCGCAAGAACAAAATATGCTCTGCAGCAATATTCTTTTAACTTCCTGTGTTTTACCCACATCATGGTCGCATCTTCTTGTTTATGTGAATTTTTAACCACATCATAATATACTGCACGCCACAGCAACATTCAATTAGGTCAATTATGTTATATCCTCATAATTGCCTTGTGATTGTAGTTCATACATGTCAAGCCGTGCCGTACAAGAAAGCAGTTTGGACATGTTAACCCTCAAATCTAAATAAACCTTTCAGTCGGATTTCTTTTAATAAGCTCAACTTCTGCTTCAACTTGCCTATTATTTTTAGCTTGCACCTACTACATCCGGTCTTCCTGCCTCACACTCCTCAAAAAGCACTGTACAGTACATGCCCAGCACAAACAGCAGACAGACAAAGTTGGTGACTAAATGGGGAAAATTGCAGAGCATTTAGCAACTTAAGGGCCAAACATTTCCCTCAGAAGGTAGTGGAGACCAAAACAGAGTTAAAAAAAAGAGCGAATATTGAACCTACATTTGTCAAGTGGCCAGAAACAAACAACTCCAATCAAATTTGGGTTTGGCTTTATACCATTTCCCAAACGTTTATACCATTATTCAGCTAGTTCTCTTGTGCAATTGATGACAATATTTCAAACGGTATGAAACAACCCTGTCTGGAGTTTACATCTCTCGTCCAGGCACATATTTCATGCTCACCTATGACCAGCTATTGCTGTGTGATGTGGCTGCCAGAGATGTCCACTCAACATACTATTCATATACAAATCTCATAATGAGCAAAGTGTGAAATTGTTGACGTCCCTTTTTTTAGTTTAACGGATTTGAATCTCTGCACAGTTTGTTTAACCGTGTGCAAAGATTATGAATCCGTGCATAGGTTTAGTTTTTTTATTTTCTCAGCTGACCCAGGGGGGCTCCGCATTACACGCGTTCATCCACTGCGCATATTTATGAATATTTTCTATGTATCTTGAGATGTTTAAACACAATAAATGTTTCTTTCTCTCTCTCCAGTTCATGCTTCTAGGGAGCCCGGTTGGCTGGAAGGAACTCTGGACGGGCGAACAGGATTGATACCAGAAAACTATGTGGACTTTTTATAGTCCAGGGCTGAAAAAAAGTCTTGAACTGGACTGGAGTTGACTGCCCAAGACTGAACAGTCCCTATTAGATTGTATTCTATACTGGACTGGATCATTGGTGATGAGGCCTCTCTTGGCTCTTGTCTTGACAAGACTGGGAATTGACACAAGCAGAACCATATGGAATGGATATCAAGCAGGGCCAGAGGAGGACCCCTTGAATTGCACTGAAAAAAAACAAAGATGAGTTCCTCTATGGTTCTGCTGTTATTGGATTAGTGTAGACTTCCCAAGTCCTGGTGAAGATATTGTGGTAATGAATCTGGAATGTGTGTAAAAAGAAAATTGCGTGTGGGGTTGGTATAAATGGGTTGAGAATTCTGAGCCGTAAGGCCCTTGCTTTATTACTTTGGACTACACTGCCATTCCTTTAGAATGTCCTCTTTTTATCAGCCAGAAATATAAAAATAGTCCTGAGGAGATGATGGAGATGATGACAGTGAACAAGATAAATAAGCAAGTGGCCTTTTTTTGGACTTGCTAGTTTACCTCCTCACTGTGCGCTGTTTGAAAGATTGCTAATCCCATTAGGGGACCGGAGCTTTTAAAGCCAATTTTAATGATTGGGTTTTGGTTGTACAGCTGTAAATGTGTTTGTGGGCACTTGCTTTGGTGGTCTGGTAATTCCCCAGTACAAGACTCAACCTAGCTAATGTTTCAGAGCTCTAGTTTAGCAGCAGGAGCCCCAGGGCAGATCAGCTCAGGCTGAGGTCGCCTCTCAAACAGTTCACCAAAGGGTCAGCGTCGGGTCTATCCTTTATAAGGCCTCTCCCTGCAGAACCCTCACAAAAATGTGAACAAATTCAAACAAGCACCATAAGCAGATTTTACAATTGTTTGTAATGGTTTACAATACAGTGTAGGAGTAACAACTGATTCCTACTGGTTATAACAAGCCCAGCTGTGACACCCCGCTCTGCTTCCCCAGCTTGGTTATTTTTTGATTGTGGGAAGTAATTGGATCCAGGATCATATATAGTGTTGAGTCATGTTAGAACTATTTCAGGTTGTTTGTATTTTTCACATTGTAGGGCACCTGTGGACTAAACCATCAGTGTTGTTTTTCAACCTCATTTCAGAAAGATATTTAGTTTAATTGATCATATGTATTTATTTGAAGCCTGGATCTATTTCTAGTCCATCATGCAGATTTAATCATTGAGCAAACAGTTGAAGTCATTTCGAAGTCAAAATATGCATTATGGACGTAAGTGATGACTCAGCACAAAGGTCTTTTTCTGTTATGTAGAATCGCAAAGACTATGCTAACTATGTAATTATCTGAGGAAGGACATTTGGAACCAGAATTTACTGCCATGGCTGTCATTTACAAGTTAATGAAACAGAGATGTATCTCACTCATTTGAAATCATTATTTTTCAGAATTGCTGTGTTTTGTACTGTATATGCTAAGCTGGTCTGCTTTGGGGCTCCTCATTTCATAAATCATAGCTGAACCTTTTCTTTGAACCACTTGATGAACATCTGTATCAAAGGTTTTTTGTTTTTGTTTCTGTTAGGACATAATATTGAAAGACCATTTTAGCATTTTAACATAAAAATCAAATGGGAGAGCAAACCAACAAAACTAAAATGTGAAATGAGACTACTTTGTTTAAATCTGAACTTCTTATTTATGAGTTTCTTACAGCCTCAAATCTGAACTTTTAAACATTTTAAGGTGTTATTTCGACATTGTAAATAAATACACAGCATTTGATAAGGTATAATTTTTTTTAAGTATGACATTTTATATTTTGTATTTTTAGCATACTAACTTAATTCCTTAATTTCATTGTTATTGCCCAGATGATTTTTGTATAATTTGTCTATCTACAGCCTTAAATATCATTTCCGATGTTTTGGTTAATTGACAAGATTGTGCAGAATTAAAGATACATGTTCAGCAGCTGCAATGGCTTAATGTTTCTTTTAGATTTAGTGCCTGAATATTTTTTACTGTGGCTGTATTCACACATGTTGCATTGCTTTCTTTGTATTTTAATTTCAAAATCAAGTAATTGCGATGGAAAAGCAGCAAAAAAAGAATCCGCTCCAGCTGCAAAGTAATTTTGTTCCATGCACATGTCATAGTACGGTATGGTATGGTATGTTAAAGTTATGAAAAAATACATATTATAGTACGTCCAAAAAAGTGAGGTCTATTTTTATAGTATCCTATACTCTGACTTTTTATAACATACTTTGACTTTTTATGACATTTTTTGTCATACTTTCTTTTCACTGTTAGCAAGTCAATGAGCAAATTTCCAAAATCTCCAACTCATTCTTTAAATGATCCGTCTTTACAATTTAGTACATATAATAATCAACATTTCCATGTCATTTTTAATAACTGAGATTTGAGAGAAACAATAAAACAACTGGAGCTGAGCAATGAAAAACAGAAAACTTTATTGTGTAAGATGTTGATAAATCAGTTCTTTTGAATCTCCAGTGATGACACATACATCATCCAAGTTGTTACCAACACGATGCCAAATCCAATGTCAAAGAACAACACAGATAACGTAATTCCAACACTTAATCAAATAGGTGAAAATATTGACACTGACTACAGAAGAGTAAAACAAACTATTGTTTTTTTTTTTTCAAACAAACATTTTATACTTTTTGTTTGTTTTTACATTGGATAACATTTACATAACTGAAATACGAACAAAACAGGCTTCAATGAAAGTCATAGCCATATATGTACCAGTGAAACATGGTCTGCCCTTAATCTTTAAAGATAATATTTGCATGTATTTTATACAAAATAGACTTTATCAACCAGTATGATGGTAGTGCAATTCCATCAAGCTCTGGTAGATTTGCTTTCACATGGAGATTCAACTTTTTTTTGTTTTTTTCTATTTTAAAGTGACCAGTAAATCCTCACCGCAATATACATGGGATTCAAAGCCTGGACCTTTACAAAAGATACTTTTCAAATGAAAAAAAAGAAGTACTAGAAGTTGGATAATAAGTGCTACTTAAAATGTAACTGCTTGAATACTTCTTTTTGATGTTAATTCTTTTTTTTTCTCCTCAGCTTTGGTCACTCTTATATAATGCAATAACCTCCTCCAGTTAGTGAGACATCCTTCACCGTCATTTCTTTAAAACTTTAAAACAGTGCGCATTCATATAGACTTTCCCATTGACTCGTAGAATTTACATTTACTTCACAAGACAAACATCTTCAACACTTTCTAACGTATCCAATACATCTAACTTTATCAAACAAACAGAAAAATATTTACTTTCTTGACTCGTTTAATGTACAAAAAGGATAGGGTAAAATTATTCATATCAAAGAGGATCAAACTGATGTATTCAAAGTCGCAGAAAATATTGTCTTTTTTTATTTCTTTTATTTTTTACAATAGATCAGTCTCTAAAAGCAGTGATAGTTGTTAAGGGTTTTTCTATTTCCTGATTTGAAATTGTATTTCTATGGCTCTCTATCTCCCTTTCACAAGGCCTTTACATTTAGCTGAAAGGTAAAAGAGAAAAATGTATATAGAGGTTATGTCCATGTAAAAATATTTTGTAATAATAGACACTGTTTACATTGCACTGGATATGTCGGCGATGCTATGTACATCTATGGCCATTTAGAAATGAGCAGGGATATGGTTACGTCTACACATTAAAGCTGGTTTTCTGAAACACCACCACCTGGAAAACAACTGTATTACTGTATGCAAAAGTCATCCAAATAAAACAGACAGTTAAGTCAAATTTTGCCTAGAAAAATCAACATTGACGTGAGCGCCATCAATCCCCACGAAGCTGAGTAAGCGAGTGAAGCTGAAAGCCTGCAGTGTACAAGGAACAACCCTGCAGTGAGAGGCCATCCTTTGGCAGAATGGCTGATTAAAAACATCATGGCTCTTATTGAACAGTGGCTTGCATGCGTCCAGAGTCTACTGTGCTGTTAGCTGTTGAGTAACACAAATGACCAATCTCTATGACAACCTGCTACCTGGTCTGTTAACTGCTGCTCAGAGTTATTCGCTGTGGAGGGATGAATACCATTCAGGGTAAATGGTTAAAAATCTGTAAGGTAGAGATTTTAGGCAGAGGCGCCTGGCAGGGAACAAGCAAAATACTATGGTCAATGTAAGAGGAGAGGGGGGGGGGGGGGGCAATATATAGTCTGCATTGTTAATATACTTTGCTTTACAAACATAATTTTTATATAAAGTCTAAACTAAATTACTGCTTACTTTGCAAATTAAGAAATACAATATTTTGTGCATCTCAACAAAAATCATTAATCATACACTTAACTTGGATGATAACAATCCATACTTTTAAGCTGGTGTAGGTGTGACACTGAACAAAGATCCTTCTCATAAATGAGCACTCTCAAGCGAAATTACAAACAAAACAATGTCTGAATATCATTTTTTTTTTTTTTTTTTTACATCTCCAGGAAAAGACATAAACTCATGATATAACATTTGGCACTAGTGGAATACATCCAAGTGATGAAGTCACTCACAGCCTGAGCACTGATTCTTGGGACCAAAATGCATCTTCTTCCAAAATTATAACAATTTAAAAATATTGTTCCATCAATTATGGGTGTATCTATTTTTACATCTCATATACAAAACAAATGTATATGAGATGTATGTATGTATGTATGTATATTTAATTACCCTTTCAGCCGTGTTGAGCTCAACAACTTAATAACCCTACTTCCTGTGAAAACAATTTGAAGTGAAGATTAAAAGGTATATTTTATCTAAAATGGTATTTTGAGTGAACAAAATAGTACTACATCTGTTCATGGTACTTTATTTTGAAAATCCAACCAGTCTATTATTCCTGTTGGTTACAAAACGCATCATGAGATAATTTCTTTTCCCATTTGACATTACTAGGCTTGGCCATGTAAGTCCCCATTTTAAAGTAAAGTTGTATGAAACCATTTACTAAACTAGAACATTGGCATAAAAGCAGCTGGCAATAAAAGGACTTTAAAAGGATTTTAACTTTAAGCCAGGTTTGCTTGAATCATTATGGCATTATGTAATAACGTACAGACGCCTTGGACATTTCTGTTGAATACAATTTAGTTTTAGAAAACCCATATGTGCGTTTGCATCTGAAAAGTTTGTAAACAAATTTGATTCCAATTAACAACTGATTATCCCGAGATCTAAAAACATCTTTAAGTCAGTCATTTTGCCCTGAAATACTACAAAACATCAGATGAGCCTGGTTTGTTCCAGTAGTGTCCATTTAGAACCAATGTGGTTGCACTTTCTTATAAACTTGTTAAAGTATTTGGATGTGTATTCAACATTATATGTGTTGATGTAATCTGGGTACTGTAACTTTGTGTAACAATCTGATACATTTTGGGAGATGCACTATATATATATATATATTTTGTGTGTGTATATATATATCAAATATATACTCTACAAATAAAAAGAGGCACATAAAATGTGTTTTGGGACATGAACAGCATTTTTTGTTTCATACTTTCCCTGTCTTTTATCTGTGAATTTGAAAATGTGAAATTACGCTATTTCAAACTGCTCTATGCATTTCTAATCTGTAACACAGGCTTCCTTAGGTCTTCCTTACATGCATATCTGGGGCTCAGGACAAAAAACAACAACATCTGCCTGGAGAGAAAGCTGCCAGTGTGTAAAAACTAAAACAGAAGCACTATGTCAAAGTTAGATTCCTATGCAAAAAAAAAACAACTGTTCAGACAGAATGGCTATGAAGAGCATTAATAGCTAAAAGGCACTGTTTTTCCCTTCTCAGTTACATCCCGTGTAAACGTTATGTTGAGTCAATGTGTCTGTGAATACTTTGAATGTTTGTGTGTGTGTTAGCGGGACTTTTGCATGTGTGGTCAAAAATGCGTGTCTGCATAAAATAAATGAATACATTCCTAGAGCGTCTTTTCCATTGGTCAGGTAAATGAATCTGATGCATATAATTTCAGAAATGATAACTGATTCACAGCTGAAAACTGTTAGTCCTTAATGTCCTCGGTTCCAGAATAAAACATTTTTCAAATTTTTTTGTGTTTTTGTTTATCCCCTTCATCACCAACAGTCCTTTGGAAACCACAACAAGTGAACACTCACTACATTCTCTGCAAACTGGAGCTAGGAAGGGCAAACGTACACAAGCGGAGCAGGTGAGCAGAGGTACAGCAGGCTTGAACTTGGAAGGAGCTTCAATAGGTTTCTAATCCAACAAGTTGGACAGTATATAAGGTGTCATGTTGAGGGTATTGGCTTGTTAGTAAAAACAGCAATAGAACACTGGATTTAGGAGAGAGTAAGAAGCAGGAGGCCAACAAAAAAAACAGCATTAGAAACCTGAGGACAGGGCCCTGGACATTGGAAGGGGTAGAAAAATAAAAAATAAAAAGCATCCTGCCTACACGACATTCAGAGCCAACACATTTTCCCTGGAGAACAATTTCTTCTTGGTTAGCCATGAGGAAG
This sequence comes from Etheostoma cragini, assembly GCF_013103735.1. Lineage (NCBI taxonomy): Eukaryota > Metazoa > Chordata > Actinopteri > Perciformes > Percidae > Etheostoma > Etheostoma cragini. The sequence continues at coordinate 17,494,041 of NC_048419.1, read as the reverse complement.
GGCTACAGGTCGGTGGTAGGGTGTTTTACCAAAATTCCACCAAACCTGGGACCAGATTGGGAGGTGTGAGGCCACAGGTGTTGTGCTCCATGATAAGGCTGAATGGCTGAGGCTTGGATGGGCATGGCAGAACTCCTAAAGACGGCCTGGGAAAACAGAGGAATTGATTGTGATGGGGGAGGCAGGACAAGCAAAGGCTTAGGGCTTGGGGCGAAAGCTTGGAGGCCCCAGAGAGGTACACGGGCAGGGCAGGATTTAAGGCATTGCTTCACAGTTTAAGGCAGTCATTTCTGATGAAACAGAAGAGGCTTGACGCTCCCATCTTTGAATTTTGGTATCTGGTTGGTGATGATCTCTGCCAGCATCTCTGGGAATTCCACACTGAAGGTTTTATTCACAAAGGTGTAGAAACAGATCTGGAGAAGACCCTTGACCATCTGAAGGAGACATCCAGGGGCGACAAAGACAGTCAGATTAGGAAATAAAAAAAAAAACATGTTTTTTTATTTTTTTTATTTGCAGGGTATTCTTAAATTAGCCTTGATTATATACATATATATACACACAGTAGGTATTCAATTTTACAATAAAGAAGCTATATAGAAAGTAGTGATAGACCGATTTTATAGGCCGGCTGTTGTATAGGCTGATGCGTTCACCGATAGTTAAACTTAAGTTAAACTTTGCCGATAAAAACTAAAGCATGCAGTATATATCAGTGAGCGTGTGTGTTTCTCTCACCTCCTGCATGGAGTCCAGTAGCTTAGTTAGCTGGTAGAAACGCTGCCAGTTCTGACTAGCATTCTCCTCTCTCTTGACAATGGCTTTTCCCAGCTCCTTGATGTACATCATCCTGATCTCATCAAACACTGTCTGGCTCTTCAGGCCTTCTTTTGGTACTACACACACAAACATCACACACAGATACATCAGTGTGACTTGTAAAAAAAATGAAAATGTTTTTTTTTTGTAGATAGAGCACCTTAGTAACAACATTAGTGGATCCCTTATAACATCAAGTGAAGTACTTTTAAATCCTATTTAGACATTTTTGTCTTATATTAGGCAGGTAACACAGAAGAACCCAAATGTTTTGACCCAAAAGTCAAGAACCAAACATATCCCCCCCCCCCAAAAAAAACACAACTTTAATACCCGTTCAGAGGAAGTTATGAATTTTGTTTATGTCTATAAATGCTCAATGTGTCTCGGCTGGAAAAGCAGTCTTGTGTATCTTTTTGCCTTAGTTTAAATAGAAGAAAACATGTGATTGTATTTGCACATAATACCTTACAATGTACCCATTTAATTTGCATGTAGACATTTATATATACAGTATCTGCTCTTCCATCTGCACATCTGGTTATGTAAACAGCTGGATATCCACATTAAAACATCTGTCTCAAACTAAAAATCCAACAGTATGTTGCTATTTATATTAGTCTGTTCTTTATTCTGTTCTCTGCTGCAACAAACAACGCAGGACATTAATACTTCATTAAAACTTACTGTGTGGGACCTCTACAGGGATCCTTAGAAGACGCTGCCTAAACACACACAGATGCATGCAGGCACCTCCTACCCAGAATGCTGTAGGCATCGGAAAATATGCAAACCAAAACGTAACATCAATAGCTAGTGTGTGTTCCTGTACTGGTGTGGCCTGGATGAGAATCTAAGAGGAGCAGTAAATGTTTGGACACACACCTTACTAAAATCACAACCTCTGCCAGTACAATGTATTTTAAAAAACACAAAGTGAGGATTGGTCACTGCTATACAAGCTAAAAACCACAAAATCATAAATATGCAGTTGTCATAAAAAACATGTCAACACATCACAGACCCCTTGTCAGTCTGGTGCCTGGCATGGGGCCCAGACAAAGCCAGAGTAGCTGGTCTAGAGATTATGCAAAACCCCAGAGGGCAGGATCGTTGTGAAATACTGTCCGATTTACATAATCAGATAAATTGGAGATACAGCAGTGCAAGTGCTACCTGGCCTCTTCATTATGCATGTTCGGGTTTGGCCGAGTGAGTAAGAGTAAAAACAGATTGCCTTTCCTGCTCTCTGTTCTGAATTATTTAGTATAAAATAACTACATGTTAACAGAGCTTAGGGTGTTAGTAGAAAAGAGCTACTATGACCCATCTGTGTGTGTGTTTTTTAAACAATTATTTAAATTATGTGGTGCAGATGTTAACTCAGCTAAAACTAAAGTCTGTCATTTGGACTTAAAATGAATGTTTAACAGTAAATCCAATTGTCCCATCGACTTTCATTTTCACTCACACACATGAGAAGTAATTAAAACAGCTTGAAGCAGTTTGTATTTCCATCCCCGAGGGGACCAGATGGAAATAGCTCTCAGGTATGAAACTGCAAGAAGGGCTCAGTATGGAAATGTCATTTCCTATGCATAACGAGCAAATCGCCTCTAATGTGGATCCTTTTCTCTGCCATTCACAGAGAATAAGGCAGAAGAAGGAATTTTCTCCTCCTCAGCAAAGAGTAATCACATAATGGTGAAAAGGTTTGATTTAGTAAGACTTTTATATTGCTTTTACCATGCTGGACTAATTACATAGCTGGACTTAGATTTTAACTCAGGCTCTTCAGAAAGAAAGGACAGTAAGGGCTGCTGAACATTTTACCTGTATGTTCTACCGAGGAACAGTCCCTTAACAAACAACCTTCACTAATATATACATAGAGTACTTTGAGGAACTCAAGAAAAACACCGCCAACAAATTTAAAGAGATTAGAATTAAAGGCACTTATCATTGTAACCCCAGGTGTTACCAAATGAACCAGGACTAAAATCATAAGGATTGTACCTTAAACTATACTCAAAAAGCTAAAATAATCACAGCCTTCACATGTTGTGTGTGGTAGACATTTTCACTTATCCATCCTCATCATTACTGTTCAACTATGAGTAAAAATTTGCATTTGCGATATAGTTTGTCCCCATTCCACTCCACATACTACCCTTCTATGACAAAGTGAGACTATCTCACAATGCAATAAAAAAGCTAATCAGTGAAACATACTTGGTACACTGGAAAAGTGATTTTGAGATCTCTTTAAATCCCAGAATAATTGCATGTTCCAGACGTTTAAAAACGCTGCTGTGATTTGTCAATGAGAAGTGTGTTTAATTACCTGTACTGAGCAGTAACAGGACCTTCATGCACAGGTACTCATCATAGGACACCTGCAGTCTGACAAACTCATTACAGATTTTCAGCATCTGCTCACACTGGTCGTTCATGAAGGGCAACTTCATACGTTCTCTGAAAGGAGGGAGAAGGAAAAAAACGGCAAGGGAGAAAGTAGAGATGAGGGAGAAGTGTAGAACATTGGGAGACAGAAACAAAAACATATAGATTAGACTTAAAGCTATTTCATTCATCCTGTTATTAAATTCTAAAGGTACAGCCCCTGAGCAAGGGGATGTCGCACTGTTAAATCAGTCCTGAGTAATTTTCACACCTCACTTCCACTAACACACAGCCCACATTACGTTCTGCCTCTAATATCAATACAGCACATTCTCCTGATACATAACCTTGGGTGTGAGCCGCTAGTCATTCTGACCATCTGCAATGCTAGCGGCAATGTCTACTTCACCTTTCATATCCATTTTCACCCCTCTCTGAGTTCATGTGTCCATTGCGAGTGGCTGTTTCCATCTGGGCTTAAGAACACTGTATATCCGTCAAGCTCTAAATCCCATCAAAGTATATCGTAACTTGAAGCGCTTATGCTAATTTTCAGGTTCAAATTTGTATTTTGTGGTTGTACCAGAATAGGTTTACATGGTTTTATTTTCAAAAAACACCATATTTCTGTTGTATTGCACTAAGCTGCATAACCTGTTTTCACCCTGTGTGTTTGGGTCTCTGTTTTAGAGACATTTAGAATGAGCCATCTCACTTCTTTACTGTCTTTGTCGGGAGTTGCACATGTGCAGTAGCTAAGTAAGGAACACATCAACTAGATGACTCTTTCTCCAAATTTGGTCAGTACAAGGCAGGATTAGCCGGCAGACCTCTTCTAAACTAGGGCACACTTCTAACTTTGTGTGGATACCTGCAGAAAAGAGATATTTAAGTAGTTCTTTTGTAGATTATGGTGAACTAGTGTGTGTCGTAACAGTGTTTTGGCATTGAGAACGAGCTAGCATGCTACAGTTAGCCACCTTGTCTCAGCTAGTTATTTTGAAAGCCGTGGAGATTTTGAACAGCTCACCCGGAGACTGAAGGCAGAGGACATTAAGAAATCTGTATCTCACTCAAAACAGCATGGATGTTTTTTTCTAAATTTGTGTGTGTGAAATCACCAGAGACACAAAATACCCCCCAAAACTATTTTTTTTATGATATGGGCACTTTCAAAACAATAGTCATGGCCAGAACCCCCGCCAAACTACAGTATTTAGCAGACCAAAGAAATGTGTCAATAGCACAAAGTATTGAAAATGATTGTTGAAATGTTGACCTTAGATCAAATATGTCTTGAATAAAATCATAATTTAGCAAATGTTATACTGCGTTTAATTTAGGCTTTTGTAGAAAAACATGTTTATGTTCTTCAAAGTAAGGTACTGGTACTGAAACTCATATATTGTATCACAGTTGTACCAATACAGAAAGTTTGGAATGATAACCACCCCTACATGAAAGTTGCAGTTGAATATTAATCAAATAATCAGTCTCTTTTGGTTAAAATTATACATGTGTGAAGAGGTTTGACGGACTAACATCAAAGATAATGGATAATGTTTCCCCTCCGCAAGTATTTAAAACCTGATCTGGGCTGTAAGAACAAACAAGCTAACAAGAGATGAGCCTCTTCTTTATCCTCTTTCCACCAGGGACTACAACGACTGGAACAGAGACTTCTAAGCAAAATCCATTTTTGCATTCAGTGAGTCTTTAAGTAATGTTGCTTTGTAATTAACCTGCCGCAGTGGTCCCTGAGCTGTCCCCCTGTAGCTTCACGGTAGCACAAAACGTTATTTACAGTATGATATCCGTGATATCAAAAACTTATCTGGGGTTTTGGTAATATTGTGACAGTTGGTATTTTAAAAAGAAAACTACTACAATTATCTGAATGAAATTAACAATGTATTACTTGTTCTATCTTAAACCTAAAGGAATATAATATAAATGTTTTGGAAAATGCACCTGTCTTGGTAGTTAGAAGATCAATACACTGGGAGGCTTAGCTTAGCATAAAGACTGGAAGCAGGGGGAAACAGCAAGCTGGCTCTGTCTTAGGTTAGCAACAAATGCTTAAAGCACATAACTCCCTGTAAAACCACCAATGTAGTTTTTAGGGATTAAACAAACAACATACATGTTAATTAGTGTGCTTTAAAGGTAATTGTAGGCATATTCTTAAATGTTTGCCAAAAGCCCGGTTAGCTGTTCTCCCTTGCTTTCAGTTTTTATGCTAAGCTAGCTGTCAAATAAGCCTTCAGTTCCCGTGTACCGTACCACGGACTTTGTCTCATACGGTAACTCCCCCGTTGGCCTGAGGAGGGTGCAGACAGCCATGTGCTTCCTCTGATTTACATGGTGTCGACGACTGCTTCTTTTTTTGTCTGATTTAACAATTTAACGCGAGAAACGACCACAATTGCAATATACTGTTGGTGCAGCGCCTAAAGCCAATGACGTGACTTTATTGCAGCCAAGCTGAATCATGAACTGGCGGGGGTGTGTGTAGGCCAAGTGATGAAGTGAGACCAACACCCTGAAATGAGTAACAGGCTGACAAAATGGTCTGCTGGAGAAACGAGTGCATAAATATACAACAGCTGGCTGTGGTACACACTTGTTGATGACAAGATCAGGGGCGAAGCAGAGCATGGTACCGTTACACTGCTCATAGGACCTCCAACCCAGACTGAAAGACATGAGGAAGAGCCAGGAGCATTGCAGCAATGTCATCTGGTCATCCAGGTGCAGGTTGCGGAAACCTAGGACAGTCAGGTAAGGGGTTAGAAAAACAAACACAAACACAAACACACACACACACACACACACACACACACACACACAGTCATAATCACATACATTTAATGAGCAGTTAATGATATGAAACTTAAACTTTTTTTTACATTTGGACATTGAGTGTTTTTTTAAATATCATTTGTCATTTTATTTTTCCAAACATGACAAGATGAATGTGTTTTTGCAACTTGGAAAATAATGATTTACTGTATTAGGGTGTAAGCCGCCTGTAATACAATTCACCTATTCTGTCTGTATTATTAAAAAGCCCAGTGTGATATATTGATTAGAAAGAAATACAGAAACACCAAACAACAGAAAAAGTAATCACTCAATACATCATGAAAACATAAGCCTTTCTTATACAAACACAAACAAAATAGGATAAAATAAAGTTTCAAATTTGAATTCAATGAATTTCAGTCATTTACACACTGTCAAAACTATAAAAGTGGAATATCACATGAAAAGTCCTTTCACTTTACATTTGTTAAACCACTGGCTTTGTATGTAACCCCCCTTTCACTACCTCACTAGCTGCCAGCTGTTAACAATGCATCCACTGACAGATTGGAGCCAGATTTGTCCCTTATCATACTTTCCCTGACCGAGAAATCTAAGCAAAAAAATGAATAAATTAATTAATTAAAATAGCTACTTCTACAGATTTCTTTAGAGGTTTCTCTGAAACATCTGATCTTGAATATTTACTGTGACTAATAGAAATAGTGAGAAGAGAATATCTTCAAGCAAATACTTGGAGCGATTATCAAGTCATGTGCCTTCTTTCTCATGATACTATACTAGATCCCGTACTATCACTGGTGGTTAAAATTCCAAACCATTTCTTTCTATTTGGGAAAAGAGTAATATATGTGTGTATATATATATATATATATATATGGGTGTGTGGGGGGCACCAGGATCAAATCAGCTACACAATGTTTTCTTCTGTATCTGTATGATTCTACTTTATTAGCTGGAAGCTGCTGTCTAAATCTAAACAGCCCCATCAATGTTTTTCAGCAGGGTAGAATTATGTTTTAACACATGTTCTAACCACTAGAAGGGCCATTGTAACATTTTGAATTATGGTACAGTAAGTGTTGGTTTTTTGAAGTGAACTTGCAGCTACTTGAGGAATGATAATGCTGACAAGCACATGATTGGTTAACTGAAGGGCAAATTACAGATCACACTTAAAGTCTCTTCAAAATGCAAGTTTTCTATTCAATCTAAAAGTGAAGTAATTTCCTCTACCGGATGCACGTCTTAAAAGTCACAAATGACTTCATTTTCCATCAGCATCTCGGTCCATTTTACTACACAATAGTGTCAATTACAAGCTGAGCTCGAGCATCTAAACCAAATCAAAGGCAACACAAGGTAAGGATCTTTTTGTTACCTGGCAGGGACTTGGCCCACTTGACTGCGGAGATGACCTGCTGTCCCCCCAGCCTGTTGAGAGTGGTCATCAGCCGCGAGGAGGTGTCAGGCAGTGTGCTGTCATAGCCCGAGTAAATGACCGCTGGCTCGATGGCCTTAAGCATCGACAGCATGGTGGGGACGACTGGGGACGGGTGGGGGGGCACTTTCATCTTCTTGTTTTTCCTCGCTGGGGAACAGGGCGAGAGAGAGGAGGAGAAAGGGTGGGGAAGAGACATTAAAACGGGAACCAGCGAGCAATGTTGTTTTTTCTTTTTTAGGCATTGAAGAGAATCTATCTATTAAAATATATATATATATGTATTTTTTTTTACAGCTATCTTAGTTACAACGCGATTGACCTAAAAGCAAATCTAATATTCAACAAAGCTGTGTAATAAAATAAGTTAAAGATGAAAAGCAGAAAACACTATGTCAGAGATTAATAGATGATTGAGAATTAGATTATGGTCGCCACCAGAATGAATTTAAGGGAGTCATGTATTTTCTCCAGAGAGGTACTGTATGTATTATATGATGTAAGTATACAGACTGCCTACAGAACAAGGAAACAGCCACATGTTTAGACTTGCAGGCTAACAGAAATTAAAACATGTGTAAGGTTTAGAAGTGGAGTTAATTTAAATCTGAAAGTTCGAAGAGTTAATTTACTAGAAATGTGTTTACAATGTTTATTCAGTTAATCATTTACATATTTATGTTACACAAATATTATTTACATGTTTACATATTTACCACAGTCAGGACATTCTGTTAAATCTGCCTCTCTGTTTCCCTCACGTTTACCTCAGTCTAAGTTCTTGCTTCTGATTGGTTAGTTTGGTCACAGGGGAGGTCAGGACAAGGAAATGGTGTTGTTGTGGGTGTAAAGTACCGGTGTCACTGCCCAATGTGTAGCGAGTGCAGATTTGAGTTGTGAATGCGTTACTTTGTAACAAGTAGCATATAAGATGCTAACACGAGACTTCTGTAATGTCAATACAGTAAATGGATCTACTTAACCAAGTTCCTTCACTGCTGTCTACAAGCTAGCAATCAAACACAACAAAGGCTGTCACTTGAATGGCGTTTGGAGCTAACGTTAGCAATCAAACAATAATAGATAGCCAAAACGTTTTTGAAATGACTGCTATCTTAGCTACAACTCACGTTACACCTGCATCATCGCTAGGCCTGCAACCAAGTATTATTTTCATTATTAATGATCTGTTATGTCTTTTCTTGATTTAATGATGAATCATTTTGTCCATAAAACGTCAGAAAATATAAAAAACATGTTTGTGTGTAGTGTAAAAGGAACAACGATGAATTGTTGAGCAGAAACTTGCAACCCAGCCAATAAGAGAGTGGACCGGGAAGCGTCACCAACCAGATGTTGTGTACTTGTGTCCAACAGAAACATGGCTGCCAACAATGCCCTTAAAACCTCTAACTCCAGAGACAGGTGGATGGTTGAAAAGGAGGACAAGCTTGTACAATAACGGCAACAGTGTAAGTACTTTTTTAATGATTGTGTAAGACGTACCAAAACAGAACAGACACGTAAAAGAGTTGGGCAGATTAAAGACGTCCACAGTTATGTCTGTAGTCACCCACTTTTAAAAAGAATTAGTTAATATTTGAAAATCCTCTAGTGTAGACTTGGCATTACTAGATTAAAGCCATTCTCCTTCTTAGAGGAACGTTTCATTTTTATTTTTTTGGCACTTTCTCTAGAGTTTAACAACAGCAGCAGCAAATTGCTATGTTCTTGTATGAGCACATCAGCATCGAATTTGACATTTTCTCTCACTAAATCTGCAAAACATGTCAGTGGTTGAGAGGTTACATTGAAAAAACATGTTTTTTTTCTACTCTACCTTTTTTAATTTCCTCTGCTGGTGTTTCTATAGCAACTAAGAGCTTTTATGGTAGGAGTTTGTCTGCTGATGCTCTCATGGCCATCAAATCCCTCTCCCTGTCTTTCTGTCTATTCCTCTATTTATTAAACTACTTTCACATCCGTCTGAAAAACACTGCACTGTTTACATGTAATTTCAATCAAGACTGACAGCAATTTCATGCCCCCAAGTAAGCTGAAATACTCAACAACCAAGTTCAAAGGACTTAAGCAGTTGTTGTGCTTAACTAATTGCTTCCCAAGTCCATTTTACTAAACCTTGACTTGCTTAATTGTTGCTCTGTGTCTAGCTTGTGTCGATTTAGTTTTTATGTGTTTTATATGCCTATAATTTTTAACTGTTTGTACTTGTGTTTTATCTGTTTAACTGATTTTCTTTAAAGCACTTTGAATTGCCCTGTTGCTGAAATGTGCTATACAAATAAAACTGCCTTGCCATGCCTTGCCTTGCCTCTGTGTCTTTAACATGTAACCCTTGAAGCAGAATTAGGCAAAAGATCACAAGATGATCCAAGACTGTGGACTTGTGGTTGATTATGCATTGATCAACATGTGACAAGGTGGCACTCTCATTCTGCCTCGCCTGCATCCCAGCCCACATGTACAGAACAGCACAATCATAGACAATGGCGCACAAATACGCACATGTTTACAGCTGAATGACTAACAACATCCAATCCACACTGCCGCCTTTGTAACTTTATAAGCTATATTATCGGGGTATATCTGTACACATTCAAGGCTTTCCTTAAAAAGCCCTACTTTCCAGAAAACTATTGACACTGCACTGGGCTAGAGGCCATTTATTTAATTTCAATATAATTTATTTTAACTTTCTCAAATCCACAGACATCCAAACCACAAGTTCAAAAAAGGATTTTAAAATTTCACAAGAAATTTCGCAGAAAAGGCAGTTGGACTCACTACCTCCCTGAATCGGTCCAAAAAAGTGCCTCGGAACCGAAGCGACGCCAACTTGAACGTACGTTTTGTGCGTGTGCAAGACGTAAAATGTCTCCATAACAGCAAGCGGCGCTAATCTGAAGGCCAACGGATCCTCTGACTGACGACTGCACGGAACACACCAAACAGACTCGAGTCACTGACCCTGCCAGACTGTCCGACAGTCAATAATCGGTTGGTGTGTCAGAGTCTTTAACTTAAAGTGAAAATCATAAACTTTAGAGAAATAATACCGCCACAATATTCCTCTGGCAACATAATTATTACATAAGAGGTAAGAGAGAGGAACAGAAAAAGGTAAAAGCTAAGACATAAGGCAGAGAGCGACTTGATTACATCAAAATTCCAATATAGGAGGTAAAAGAGGTAAAAGTATGTTTCAGCGATGAACACACCATGAATGTACACTTTTAAGTCTGTCTTTTCCACTTTCATTCCAGCAAAAACATTTGGTGCTCTTTGGGAAAAAAATACAAAAACTAAAAAAACTAATTAAAAAACAGAGTATATTTGATTCAACATGTTTAAACAAATATCAACTTGCTAAGACGTCTTAACAGACGGGGTATATAAAGTCAGTGTTGTAACAGTAATCAAATGTGATATGATGGAGGCCAGACTGATAAATTCATAAAAGTTGGAATGCTACAATAGCAAATAACAACTATTGACTTCAAGCAATCAGCACTGTATTTATAGAAGTATTCTTAGGGTATGTATATTATAATTAAGTACAATGCAGTTTAAAGCAACAAGCATGATTCTAAACATTGCAAAGTTTCGTTTTTCCAAATATTGTATTTCTCATGAGAATCTTTTCAGACATTTAAGCAGGAGATGTGGTGACATGACACATTCAAACTAATGTGGCATGCTTACTTTCCATTAACTTGTGTGATGGTGGTTTAGGTAGAAACCAGACATGCACAAGGCCGTAGTGGAAAGAGTGGGTTGCAGCCCCCGTTCACATGGCACTCACTAAAGAGGAATTTCAATAAGCTACTACTAAAAGACACAGTAACATCAAAAAAGTTCTAATCCTGTGTCTCTTGGTTACCAAATATATGTCCAAAAAAATAAAGTTCTTTAAATAAAAAGTTGTTTTTTTTTTTACAATGACTGCACTAATTTGCTATACATACATTTATCAAATCAAATGTGGCTCCGTTACTGAGGCGTTGAGTGAATCCCACCCATCATCTAAAACCACACTTGACCAGTAGCTTGTGGCAAAAAAATTTGGTTAAGGTCTAATGTTTTGATTCTCCCTCATCCTCTGCCTCCTGATGCAGAAAAGTGGGTGAGGACGTTGTGGGTGGAGGCTAAAAACCTGCGCCCCTTTTTGAGCAACCCATTTAAATCTGCAGGATTTGATCCAATCCCTGTTGTAACTGTACCCTACTCACATAATCTGTTTTAGTTGAAGTACCTCACATTATGAAAGCTAAATCCACTATAACTGCTGTGTCACTGTGCCTTTAAAGCCAGTTTTAATGAAGCCATGTCTGATTTAAAGATTGGTCCAACTATTTACCTTCCAAGTTCATTCCAGCTTGAAGACATTTCCTGAAGCGGCAGGCTGGACAGTTCTTCCTTCGGATCTTATCAATGATGCAGTCATTTCTCCCTGCACACAGGTAGTTGTGCTGTCCTGTGAAGGGGATAAGGAGAAGAAGAAAATGGAAAAAAAGTGAAACATATTAACTAGCTAAGAAGGTTTGAGAAGGATTAGCCTGAGCACTATGTATTATGACCACACTAACCACCTGCTGATTCTATAGTACGCCTGACAAGCCTGTTGCATTCCTCTATTGTTGAAAGATTTACTTTCTCAAGTCTGGACTTGTAATGGCATAATCCACAATAGTGTACAGAGCTCTTTTCAGCCCAACAATCAGACAGGGTCCACACATTTATATTGTATGAAGTATGAAAGCGGTACATGATTAGGATGTGGGGAAAGAAACCAGAGATTAAACTGTGATTCCATTAACTTCATCTGACAAAGAGGCAGCATTAGATATTTGAAATTATGTGTCGGCTCCATCAAACATTTTTAGAAGAAATGTTTGTCAGTGACATGCAGCAATGCAATTTGCGGTAAACGGGCTTGACCAAACATCTTCTTGCACGGATAATTGCGGAGGTCATCTGTTATCTTAATCCATTGCTAATCTGTTACAGTATGTCTGTGATTTTGCTAAACACAGAAGGTGTGTGATAATATTAGTCCCATACAAATTGGCATTGCTGTGTTTTGGGGTTGTATTGGCTGTTTTAGCAATTATAAATGTTAGTTTTTACAGACTTGAAATCATATATGGAGGATTATGTCAGTAAATTCAATAACCTACAGACCTTGCTCCTACTGTATCCCGTGCGAATGCTACGCACGATACATAGAGGTGAGGGGGTAATTTTTAAATCACATGAGGTCCCCTGGTAATGCTAGGTCCATGCAAATGGGCTTTTGTCTTTAATAGTTAGGGATGTTAGGATAAAGCTGGTAATACTCTCCATTTCTGTTGTTGGAAACAAATGTGATGAAAAGACTAACAATGTCTCTTAATAGTTTCTGACTTTCTTACATTTCTCTTCCTTTTTAGCCCGATGCCCATTTGTTACTGTAGTTTTTAGCCAACATTACTAAAATAGGAGTAAAGAGTGTATTTGTTGGGGACAATCTTTTGTTTCAGAATTGATGTGCTAGTGAGTATTTACACGCTATAATGCAGAAATGCTACAGTAAACAAAAAAAAAACCTACTACTCTTAACTTATTGGCAGACAGGGTAAAGCTTTGAGACTATGAGTAGTTAATTCACCGTTGACAGGATCAATGTTATCTTCAGAAGCCTGGCAGTTCATTCTGCTGTTATATGCCGATAGTGCCATTTCTGGGCAACATGTCATTTTTGTACTGATATCAGACTGCGGGGCTGTCACATATCAAACAGATTTAAATTTGCATTACTGATGAGTTGGGTGGACCAATAGGCATCTATAATATTTGTAATGAAGGAAAAACATTCCTGAGAATAAATTTAAAAGTTTTTTTTTTTTTTAAACATTAATACTGCCAGTACACACAATATCAACGTGCAACATTTATTTTATTTAATGTGAACATGTCAGTTCTGTAGCATTAGCCTGGGACACACTGCAACAGTGTCTTGCTTTAATCACATACTGCAGAGTACTTGTGTGGGAGAGCCTGAAGAGTATCACGTGAATCTTATCTTTCCAGCGTCAACACATTCTTTAGAGTTCAGACTGAGACATAATCAATCTAAAAGACAAAGTTAAGATGTCCCATAGCATTATACAAAGCATGCCATGCTCATTTCTTTTTTTAATATCACTCAACAGTCATTCTATGAAAACCAATGGTCATGATTAAGTGCTAAATGAGTCACTAACCCAGCAAAGTACGTCAAATCTGCTGCTGAGATCATGTAAAACTGTGGAAAACAGATCACAGGCAGCGATTTAGAAATACTCTAAGGTTTGTTTTAACTTATTCATTTCAACTAATGGATTCCTAAAAGCTATTTGAGATCCTAGTCCAACAGGGAAACACAGGGTGCACTGAAGAAGCTACTGTATGCCAGTCGCAAAAGAGCAGAGAAAGAAATGAGATGCAAGCACACAAAAAACAAAGTGGGCTGAAATCTAGACTGTTTTTTTTCACTTATCCTAACTCATTGTTTACCAAATTGACAGTTGATCTGTGCTGTAGTTAACCTAAAGATTAACTATTTTCTACTTTTTTTTAAATTAAGCTCTGCAACGGAAAAACACCAAATTGCAGCGCTCCCCTATGAGTTGCATTCTTCCAATAAAAATGTTTAAGTTCACAAGCACTTCTTATTAAGCAGCATATGCACCTTCTGGGTGACTGAATAACTAAATCATAGCATACCCCCCATTGCCAATTACTGTAGATATGGAGAGGTAAGATGGAAGGCCTGCTCATTAGTCACTTATAGCAAAATAGCATTACTCATTGTAGAGCAGATCTACACAGCTATCCCACTGAGTGGCTGAGAATGCAGCAAATAACCGCATGGAAACACTGCATGTGCAGTCTTTTAATAGTTGTGAAACCTGCCAATATTTTCTAAATTACTAACCTTTTACTAACTCTAAATTAGTGACTATTTGTTACTTGTTCTGCATCTGCCACTCTCCAGCAACCCTTCATTTATTGTACACACTCATTGAGAAGTTACTGCATGATCGCAAAAAAACACCATTGGCTAAAACAAGACCCTACACAAAGTCAACAGTGTTTTGACAAAATGCCTTTTGGGACCATACACATTGTTACTGATCTTTGAAATATCATGTGTTTGATGCAGCTTTTTGAACTAAAGGGCATTCAATATTGCTCTCGGCGCCATTTCATAGAACGTCAAAATAACAAGATACAGTGTGTGATTGTTTTTGCTGCATCACTCATCCTAGCGGCGAAGGGTCATGACAGCAGGATATTGGGCCATACTTTTAAAATGATATTACTAATAAAAAAAAGTAAGAACAGCCTTTGCATTCAGAAAAGCCTTAAACCTTGTATCACCAATGTCAAAACCCTTTTGAGCATTGTGTTCATGTGTTTGTGTCTACAAGTACATTCCATAATAAGCGGTGCAATAGTCAAACCAACAAATCACAAGTTGGCTGGACATGCATTCTAGATTCACCTCCAATCTCAACAGCTGGCTATCATTAGTGTCAATATTGACAAAGAAAAATCTGATGGAAAATATTTGATGACCAACATTCTTTTCATGATGAAAATGAGAGGACAACTTTGAGCTTTTGAAAATCACAAAATGTATTACAATTACATCAACAAAAAAAAACTACAGTGAAAGATGGATAAATAGGCACATTTACAGATTACTAGGACATCTTTCTTGTCATGAATTAGGCCGCCCAACATCTCTTTAAAAGTGAGCAAAATGACTTGACCACATTTGACCTGCTGTCCCTGCCAGCAATGTCGGCTGACACATTAATGGACCTAATTCATCTACAGTCCCAATGAAGATTAATTAGGCTGTCAACCGTCAATATTTTCTTGTAGTTATTAAAAGGTGCCCTGCCACATAAAACTGTTTTTACTTGCATTTGTTGAAATATGTTAGGTCCATACGTGTTTGTGTTATGTCGTGAATTTAAAAATGAACTGCTACCTCCTCTGTCAGCTCTAGCCACTGATAAGAAATAAAGAGAGAAATCAGGCCAATCACAAAAGCTGGTCAGTCTGACGTCATGTTGCCTGAGCTCATTACTATTCATGAGCTCGCCCAGTTGAGATGGGTAAAGGATGCTGATGGCCAGGCTCTCATTGGCTAGCCAATCAGAGTCAAGCAGCTTAGCTCGTTGAAAAATAATGAGAACTGGAACAAATGGATCTAAGTCTTCTTGCAGGTTTTCTATACCACGCTAGAAGGGCTTGAAACAAGGTAGTCAAGGAATTTATTTCCACAAAAAATGATACAGAGTCATTGGTAGAACTTCAGGCATTACCACAAAGTAATGAAAGATGTGTGGAATGGCACCTTTAAATAAAAGATTTTAATTTTTATTAATGTTATCCAATTTTTAAGATACCAAGACAGTGAATAGTATTTTGGTAAATAAGTGACTGAATCACTACAACAAAGGGCACAGGTAGCCACGCATGCAGCAAGAATGACAGTGATTGACCAGCCATGTTAACTATGTTACACCTACATCACCTGTGTCATCATAACAACAACAGGACAAAGACATGGCTAGTTCATACTAAAGCCTGGCAAAAAGTTCTTTTAAAACTATTAAATTATATGAACAAGGTGAAAGAAAGCCCATACAGGAGCCCAAATTGCAATGGTCCAGGTTATGTTATTTTAATGCATGATTATTTCCATTAAGGCTGAGAAATACAGTTCTGTTCAATGTTACTACCTGTACAGTATTGTTAACAAAATACATTTTAAGTATGTATTTACAGTATGTCTGAGCAACCAGTGTTCATACATTGTATACTGCTGGCTGTCAGACCTCTGTAACACTGGCCTGTGTAGTTACCTTTGTACCAGTATGTCAGCTCATATTCAGTTACCCTTTATCACGCAGTGATTTGGATTATTTTGCCCTCTTCCTGTTTGCCCACAAGTGAGTGAATACTGGGCCTAACACAGCAGCCTAAATGCATGTACTATGGGCACCAACAAACACTGAATCTGGGACATCAAGCAAATGCTTTAGAACAGCAGCGCCCTATTTTGGTGTTGGCTGGAGCTAAATTTAAATGTTTATAAATGTACTTGACTTTAACATAGTAGTGTAAAACTAGAGACTAAAGTTAATAGTACAGACTACTCATACTACTTGTATTTGTAAAAAAACAGTGTTAGTTATGTAATGCCCATTTTATATTTACTGTATATATAAAAAACTATGTTTATATTTATAGTAGTGACAAAGGCTGTTTTCCTCTAGAAATTTATCAAAATCAAAGAAAGAACCTCCTTTGGAAGACTGATAATAGACTGATAATATTACTGTAATCTGCAGTTGGTAGTGTGATGACAAAATAGCAGCCTGAGGGTTGCCTGTTGCTGTCATCACTGATATCACAGGAAGTAATTGCAAACAATGGCGTAAACAGCCATCTGTGGTGTCAAAAGTGCCAGCTGAATCACGCTGATATCCTCTCTCCCTTATCCTGCCCTGATCTGCTAACAAGGGGCCTGGCAGCACTCATCAGCACTGGTTGGTGAAGCCTCAGGCTGGGTTTGTAGCCAACACTGGCATGTAGGGCTGCAACTGATGTGTGTTGGCTCAGTTGGCAACTGGGTGACCATGCAAACTTACAGCAAGGAGGTGCATAGTTTGAGTCTAACCAGATAATATCAATTCATCAATAGTTACTAGTTACTTAATCTGACCGTCTACAAAGGAAGTTATGACAGGCAAATGTTCTTAATAATGAACCAAAACAGGGTTTTAATTATGTTTAAAAAAAAAACGAATATTTGTTTGTTTACATATGTTTAAGTTCTGCCATTGCAAACAATACAAGCACATTTTCCCCAAGTAAATTTTTCCCTGCCATGCAGCAATCACAAAAAACGTAACTGCTTTGCAATTGCAGACATTCATTTTTGCCTAAAGGCTACCATAAAACCACTGTTTCAACACCTTCTAAAGACTAGAAGATTAATTACCGCTGACCCAAACATAATGTTAGATTAATTGAGGAAAAACACTGGGGAAGATTGTGGAACACTGAGCTCCAGAAACCACTGTGGAAAGGTAGGTGGAAAAAAAAGTTAATTATTCCAGAAATTGAAATTTAAAATAATTTTAGCTGAAATTTTTCCGTTGGGAAAATTGTGGCCTGCAATTTATGTTTTCTTCTTCTTATGTTTAGTGTAGGTCTTATTCATTGCTGAAACCCATTACAGACTTACTAATGGTTCATGTTAAGTAAAAAACACTTAGACAAAATGTCTAAATTTAGTTAATTCGACATTTTCAGATATAAATTTAAGGATTAATTTTTAAATTATAAAGAAATAACATTTTAAAACTCACCAGATATACTGAAAAAAGCAGTCACAATGCTGAAAACAGGGATTCTGTTCTTAACTTGTCAACATTTTGGTAATAGAAGGTTTTTAGAGGACTACGACTACAATAGGCATTTTAAGTCAAATTATATTGCAATTATATCATTTCAATCAATCGAGAAGGATGTTTGTTTAAGCACCCTGTTCCTTAAAACAGTTATCAGTAGAAACAGTGAGACTCAAGCGGAGTAAATAAAACACATGAAAAGCACAAAGGGAGTTGAGAGGTGATTTATGACATCAGATCTCAGGAGGTTAATGTGGGTCAAGTGCAAACGGCTTAATTAGAGACAGGGTGTGATTGCAATTATTGTATCTGCCACCCGTGTGGATCATGAGGTGGAACATTTCAAGCAGAGATTGAAGGGCAAAAAAATCACTCACAGCCAATTTACTTGACCAAATCAGAACATTTGCATGCATTGACAGATAGTTGGCAGAATAGGCCATGCATGAGTCTAGGCAGATTGGTCATATTTCAGTGCTGAAGGAATACAGCAACATGGGCAAATCAAAGGTGATACTGTTAACATTATCATCATCATCATGCACATCATTATCATCATCATCATCATAATTTTTATAATAATAATTATGAATTTGTATATTATTAAAAGTGAATTTATTTACCATCTGTGTTTTGTCGTGCTCTCCATCCTTCACCATAGAGACAATGACCGGAGAATGGGAAGGGGGAGAAAAACAAAAATAACAGATGTAACTTTTTTAGTGCTACTGTAGGCAGCTCTTTTAAAAATCAAACTTACACTTCATTTTGAGCACTTGATATTTACATCAGAGCTGCATGATGAAAAGCTGATATGTAAGATATTTAAGATAACAATCATACAACTCAACAGATTAACTGTAGCAGATTGTCCAGCTCAAATCAAGTGTTCATATCTATAATTTAACAATTAATCTGTATTATTGTTTTCATACACACTTTAGGAACAGTAGCCTCAAATAAATGTTTAACTGTATATGCAGGAGGCTGAAAATTACATTTCCCATCATCAACCTCTAGTCATGTTTTAGTCCTGAACTGTTCCAGAAATCACCTTAGATTGAGAGTAATGAGTTCACTAACTAGGTTTTTAAGTAGCACTGTAAGTTACAGATATAGAGAAAACTGACAGATAAACATAGTGAACATAGCCGCAGAATGAAAGAAAAGGTCATCGCTGTCGGTCTGCTAATTAGGACTCATTTATGTGCATTTAGTGCTAGTGTTCAATAATAAATAGAGTGGTGGATGTATTGTTCACCTAGGCATTACCTGTCCATTGGTGATGAATGCAATAATCAACAAAATGATAAGAATCTCCTCATAAAGCCTTTTCAAACTAATTACACATTGGTAGAGCATGTTTTGAGACATAAAATGAATAACCAGAAGCAGAGAGAAGCAGAGGGAGATGAAATTGCAATTTTTTCCCAAAGTATTATTCTCTGTTTGTCAGATTCATTCCTGCCTCTCCCATCTCTAGAACCTGTCAAGGCAATTACATTTAAGACAAGCCTCTTGATGCACAAACTGCCAGAGAAGAGGGGAGCCGGTGACATGCAAGGTCAAGACTAAGACTCAAACCCAAAATAATGCATGAAGATGATGTGGGTCTACTAAAGCTCAACAAACGCTTCCCTAATATTCCACTCCGACCTTGGATTTATGGAAATTGTTTAATTTTCTGCTGCCTAAGAAAAGAGAAACAGCCAGGATGTTTCACTGCTGTGCAACAAATTCAAGAGCTGATCATATGTAGGTCAAATGAATGAGATTCTTTGGGACAGCCCGGTGTCAATGTGGCCCCAACTCATCAGTTCAAAATGTAAAAGGTTTTTTCTTACAAAGATATGTGTACTAACCATGATTCAAATCTAAATTTAGTTTTGGGCGTTTACACGTGTCATGTCTGGGTGATCAAGTGAGTGGATACAGATAGGTGTGTAAAACAAACCTTCGACGGCCCTCTTGAAGAACACTTTGCAGCTGCCGCAGGTTACAACCCCGTAGTGGCACCCAGAGGCCTCGTCTGAACACACCAAACAGATCTTTTGCGTCTGCCCACTGGGTTTGGATTGGCTCGGCACCACAGAACTGCTGGTTGACAAGCTGAAATGCATACACAGAGGGAGGGAGAGAGGGAGAGAGGGAGAGAGAGACAGAGACAGAGAGAGAGAGAGAGAGAGAGAGAGAGAGAGAGAGAGAGAGACGGTCAATTAAATTTTGGCAGCATTTAAATCAAGCGAATAAAAATTCCATTGCATACAAAGCTCTCCTGAGCAACCAGTAGTGTTCTGATGTCCACCCCTGGACCAGCTGGCTTGGAGTTACATGGTGCTAAACACAGTCAGTAGTAGACAGACAGGTAGAGAGAGAGACAGGTGTACTGAGCCTCAGAGCCGACACAGACACAATCCTCAGTCTTTAATTAAAAGATGTAAAACTAAATCAAAAGATGAGTATAAAGAAAAGTAGCTAAATGAAAATAAAATACAACACAAACTCCTCTGTTATCAATCCTTGAACAGAGACATCCAATTGGCTGAATATCTCAAGACAAAAATTTAAAAAAAATACAAATTTTAACAAAATAAAGAGTCAGTGACCATGAGCTGGAATTTGAAAGAAGTCGACATTTAAAAGTGTGGAGACAAAGAGAGGAACGTGTCTGTGCACATTGCCACCAGGATATTGAAACAAAATTGCATTTCCTATGTACATGTCCCAAATATAAGACATAAAAACCAATTATTTCAAAAAATATAAAAAAACATATACCAGGCTTCACTACCTACACTGAGGACCAACAGCTTACTTTTTTATTAGGGGAAGATAAAAGCACAGCATGGCTATCAGCTAAATATGTCTTCTTTTCATTTTTTTTTCTATTCTTTTTTTATTGTTTCAAGGTACCCTTTGAGTGACATGCACATATTTGTTTAGTGTCTACAATTATATCAGAAATATCCTGTTTACTTTTTTGTTTACATTGTTGTTGTTTATATGTGTGTTTCTTATTATGCTTTGGCAACACAGATGCATTTTTTGAGAGAGAGAGAGAGAGAGAGAGATAGAGAGAGAGAGAGAGAGAGAGAGAAATATGTGAAGACCAGTGAGAAACAAAGATGTTTGCAATAAATCCAAGGCAGGCTGACATGGGTCGGTTTATGGGTATATAGACAGCCTCAATGGTATGTTGTGCTGTTGCTAGGAAACATAGAAACCCTGTGGACATATCCAGTTGACTAGTGACTGCGCTGCTGTTTCTCTGATCAAAGTCTTTTCCTATGGTGATCTGGACAATGGCTTGAATGATCGTGGTATTGTTTAAATAATTAAACAATAATGTGATATAGACTAGGTTTGTTAATTCCGATGAGCTCACTAATTGTTTTCTCATTAATGCTTAACGTCCAAGCAAATAAGTCAAACACAAAAAGCCTGGTGAGAGCTCCTTTGTATGATAACTAACCTCTAAGTCTTACTCGAAGCCTCCAACTGTGTTAATATGAACATTAAATCTTGTTCACAAACATACACACACACACACAGTTATTATTGCCAACTGTATATATATATAATTAGACTTAAAGTAACCAAGACACCTGAACTGCGGTGTGAAGTTCAACTAGGCACCAACACCAATTTGTCAAGGGTAAAGCAGGCATGTGCACTGAGAGTATTTTAGGCTTAAGGGGTGTGTTGTGGCCAAATAGACTCCAAGCTATGGTTAGAGCGACACTGCTGTGTAATCCATGACAGGAATTTAACAGCATTAGAAGGGCTTAAATCTTTTCTCCCTTGTTTGTTTTGGCAGCACACTCATTGGAATGTATCTGAGCAACACGTTACAGAGTTGGTTTGCAAAGCTTGATAATGATTTTGCAAACAAGCCTATAGATATCTTGGTGATTACGCTGTATCACAATGCTCCATGTGTCGTTGCAACCTATTTTCTCTCCATGGCTTTCAAGCTACAGAGCCATGTTTGCCAGACAAGAGTGGAGAGTATATAAATGGAAGATGTTAATGTCCGTCTCAATAACCAGGAGCCGTCCCCGCCCATTTCCCCAAACAAGCATGACCTAAATTCAAAAGGGCCAGAGCCTCATGGTCATTGGAAAGACGACACTTATGTGAATTGGACTGTGACCAAGTCAGAGTAGAGGTGGTGTATCTTGGATGACGTCCAGCTGAGAAGTTAAGCGATAGCTAAACACTGAACTAGCCAAGATCCTTCCCAACATATGCAGATTGGCAGATTCAGCCAGCTTCACTTTTGGCAGTGAACTAAAAATAAAAACAACATACAATCACACTGTTTGGTAGATGGCTTAAAACATAGGGGGAGATAGAGCAGTTAGCTTGTGCAGCCTGGAAGAGGGAGCATAAACCTCACAGTGTTGACTGTATGTATGGGCATTTTGGGAGATGCTAAAACACAATAAGTCCAACTGAAACTAGAAAAGAAATGTACAGCATGGTGCTGCTGCAATAACAATGAGAGGATCAGCTTTGGGAACTCAAATAACAAACAAAAAAAGCATAAAACACACAATACAGACATTGCAGGATGCATGACTAACACCTACTGTAATTGGCTATGTATGGCTCATTCTGAAATGTATCAAACCCACAACTTTTTCTCAGTTAACGGTACATTAACCAACCTCAACAACACTCTGACCTAAATTTGACACCCACATTTAACACTAACCAAAATATTTACCCAACAACCCTTTTCACCTTTTTACCTTGCTGCGCAATTGATCCTGTGCCTACTGTTAACTATATGATACATCACAGACTATGTCATGCCAGGTAGATTGAAGATTAATCAGATTTTGCATAACAATGAAAGGATAGCCCACAGTAATTACGTTGCTTGGCATTGACACTAACTACTTCTGCTCCGCCTCATTCTGACCAGTATACCACACTATGGTTAGACTGTAGCTGCAAGATTGGAACTTTGCACATTTTGGCAGACACTTTCTAATATGTACGGATCTTAACTCTGGATCGTCAGTCAGGGAGCAGTAGGGTATTTAAAGAAACGACCCTCTTTGAACCTCTGCTTTAAGGAGTATGGTGTCCTGCTATGTGCTCATCTTTCTGGCTCTCTTACAAACTTAAGGCCTATGGCTCGATTTGAGTAAAGATGCGGTGAACTCTAATTATCGGGCAGTGCTTGACCTGTGATGTCTCTGTTGGGATTGCTCAGCCGCCGGAAAAGACCCATGACACCAACCTACCAAGTGAAGCGTGCAATTGCTTTTTATGTTTCAGATCATTAGACATTATTAGCAACAACTGCAATGCAAGACTTTAATATTTTTTCTTAATGATCTTTTCTTCTTTTTTTTTTAAATTGTCAATTTTAGAATAGAAAAGTGCATTGGAGAGCTTAAAAAATTTGTATTGTATTCAATCATGACTTAACATACTGGTAATGCAAAATGACCACAGGGTGGTGTTTGAATGAAACATTTGTAACCCCCAGGCTACTCCTGCTATACCGCTTATGCTCCTCCCTTTGCTGAGCCAACAAGTGTGGCTCTGAGCCATGCAGCAGAGATTTAAGACTCATTAGAAACGCCTCCGTGCTGGACAAGAGCAAAAATATGTGTGGGCAAATAAAAAAAGAGCACATCAGAAACAAAGGCATGCAGTGATTAACACACAAAGATGTATACACATATGTAGATGACAGAAGTGTAGTAATATAACAAATCATCAATACTTTAAAAAAATATATGAATAAAGATTAAAAAAAAGGTTGCAGTTCAATGACCTTTGCTGATCTAGCTCCGCTCATACTGCTCCTGTGTGTGTGTATGTCACCAATCACTTTCCTTACTATTTTACTTCTACAATCACCTCTTCCTTGGTGTGAACACATGATTACAATGTGTGTTACTGAGAGACTGAGCACTGAGACTGGAGGGCCAATGAAACCCCGGAACAAAAACAAGAAATGAAATCCTGCTGCAACAGACAGTATTTGCATGCAGGATTTTTTAATAATGCACAATCCTCTCTATCTCTATGCAAACAGTGTATTTATAGAGTGTACCGTGTACAACTGGAAATCAATTTTGTCCCCAATCTCTCCCCAACAACTCAGTTTGAAATCAAACAGTGGCTCCATTTTATACACTGTCGATAAGTATCATTCAATAGCCATGAACATGACAATTGTTAATTTAATTTACATCAAAATATAAATAAACCACAGCATCTAGACAAGTTATAAATGTGTAAAACATTTTCTTAATGACACAGCTTTCCATGATAAGGCGGTGGAAAAGCACTAATGACAGTCCACAACAAACAAAGTGCCCCAGCAACTATGGAGAGAGACTGTCTGGACTGGGCTAACCTGCGGCGTCACCGGGGAACCGTATACCAGTGACTACTGTGGGAACTAATGAAAGGATTGTTTTTCCATTGATTTCAAAGCTTTTGTAGGCCAATGGGTGTGAGTAGAAAGTACGAGATGGGCGGTGGAAGAGTGATGTAGAATATGAGAACATTCACAATGCTGAGGCTTGACACAAACATGGAAACTGACTGACTTGGCCAACACATTATAGGAGACCTTCGGGGAAAGTAAGCATTAGTGTGGTTTCTAACTTGCTTTTATTCATATATCCCTGTTGAGTCAAAAGTCTTGCAGCTCTCTTTGATAAAGAAGCGTCCAGATTTCTATGGGTACTACGTCTAAAACAATTGCATACCGTTAGAAAATATATTGTCTTCTAAATTAATATCATTTGTTATGTTAAATTCCCATTGAGAAAGCCTGGGTGGGTAGAAAATATTTTTTTTGTATATTCCAGGCACAATTATCTTTGTGGAAAATGTATTATTTCATGTTAGTTTCTACAAAATATTTTTAGTCACAGTTTTATGGAAACCTTGGCACATAATGAACATCGTTGATGCTCTGCCTACTCTCTGATTATGAGTGGGTTTGCCGAAAGGCCATCCATTAGAGACCTATAGAGAAGGGGGGAGGTTGTGGGTGTAATCTACATTCAAATGGGAAAACATGACATTACTTGTGTTCCACCATTTTAGGGGTACACACTAAATTTGTAGACTGGGATTATATTTATTGGATTGTGTGCTTATTTGATTTAGTCCGGATAATCGATTAGTTGTTTTCTCAATAAAACATCTGAAAATAATCAAAAATGCTCGTCCCAGTTTCCCAGAGTCCAAGGTAATGTCAGCAAATATTATGTTATCTTTTTTGACTCAAAGATATTCAGATTACAAATGATTTAAAACAGTCAAAAACAGCAGCTCCTCTCATAGAGGGGTTTGAATCTACACTGGTCTTACGATTCAATTACAATTTTTGATACAATATCAAAATGAATCACCTGCTAAATATTAATAACAAATTCAAGGAGTTAGATGTATATAAACTCCCCTTTTTATTGTATTTCCTCTTAAAAAAGAGTCTGAACACAACAGACAAAAGCAACATCAGCAAGCTATAACTGATTATGGTCTGTCACTGTAGAATCATTCATGTCCGCATCGCAATGCAATGATTCATTTTAACACCCCTAATTAGAGCAGCGAAAACATGCACATTATTGGCATTTAACTTGAACAAATGGCTCAAATGATTTATCAATTAAACAAAATAGTTGCTGGTTAAGATTCAAGAATCTTAATTTTTTTTTTAATGTGACAAAATAAATGCAATATAATTATTTGGTAATACTGTGCAGCCCAATGGCATCAACCCATTATGTAAAAATCTGTTCTGACTTTTTTATCTTTATTGTGCAATTTTACTGTTTTACTGTACTTTTCCCTTCCTGCCTTTCCCTACTCTCACTTCCCCTCTCGCCATCAGATCCGTCTCTCTTACTGACTCTCTCTCTCTCTCTCAGCCTGTCTCATTGCTCATTCCCCCTCTTCCTTATTCCTACTTCCTTCACCCTGCCTCATCTGCCAAGGTTATATAATATTCATATTACTGCTGGTAGGGCAGCCTCCCCCCCCGCCCCCACACACACACTCACTCACCCTCTCAGCCAATCGAGTGTCGCTACTGGCAGGAAGTATGGAGTAGGTCAGGCAAGTCATGGGATTATTCAACCCACCTACCCAGAGACAAGCATACACAGCATATGTGTATGTTTTCTGAGTGTATCTCTAATTGGAAGCTTGTATGTGCATGTGTGTATGTGTGAGTTAATTTGGTCTTTGAATTACTGAGTGAAGCCTTTGGTTGCTAGAGCGGAGCACAGTTATTAAGCTACCCTTGTTTCAGAAATCATCATATGACTGTATGATGGCTCCCTCTTTTCTTTTCTCTTTTTCTCTCGCTAAACTCCACTCACCCACCCACCCACCCCTCTTCACATCGGAGTCTACATCTCCTACACAGTGCTGTCACTTCAAACATCATTTCACAGCATCAGCCTATTGTTTTCAACCCTCCCATGTAACTTGAACAGTTTTAGTTGTTTTAGTTTTTTGTTATACACAGACACACATTTACGCCGAGGCAAGTGCAGTTAGTTCAAATTTAATATTTACCTGACTAGGACCTTGTGGCCATGCAATTTATGACTGTTGACTGCCAGAAACAAAAGGTGGAAGAAATGTTGTGTTTTTATAGACACGCAAAACCTGTTAGTGCGGAGGTAGGGGTGGATGGATGAGTCAATAAAAATGTGTGACTACCTAAGAGTCAACATTGCTTTCTTATAATGTATCTTTAACCTTAACCAACTAGTGTTTGGGCCTAAACATGATGGTTGTAGATAAGAAAACAACTCATAAACATTGCTGTAAAGCCGCTAGGGGTCCCAGCTCAGAACACAATCATATGGGCATATTCCAAAGGCAGTGTCAACCTACTGTAGGTACAGTATTTTGTCATTTAAGTTAGAGGACGTGTTGATTGAGGCAGTAATTCATCCCTTCCATTTTGTTTGTCTACATTCACGTCAATGCCATCCAGCTTAGAATCATTCAGAAAACCGATGTAAATTGTTTCTTATAACCCAAACAATTCCATTACGAGAAGGAACCTTTTCATCCTGCCAAGGGAAATGTCCTCCGGCTCGTTTTGGAGTCGCTGTGTGACACGTGAAGGCCAGAGCGAGCAAGGCGAGTCAGAGCACAGGAGAAGTGAAAGCTCAAATAGGGAAAAACAAGTTTACAATTTAGCCAAGAACTGTGAATTCCTTTCATGTACAAATTGACAGTTGATATTTATGCCATCCCACCTTTGGTATTTTTGTTTGTGTTTTGAAAAACAACGCCACAGATGCTAATAAAGAACCATTAGCATAGCAGCCACAGTAAAATCTCATTAACAGTCCTTTCCACTATGAATGGCAGGGAAACAGACAAATCTTGATTCAGATTTTGAAATTAAATCAGTGAACGTAGTTAGCTCTGCCTCATTCTTTTCATCAGGCCTGAAGAGAGTTTTCTCACTTTGGCAAGGCAAGACGAGGCATATTGAAGCAAATAAGACACATAAGTCTTTGAACTTTAACAGCCACTGAATATCATATCTGAATTGATTAGTTCTGAATTAACCTTTTTTTGATTTCCATTTTAAAAACCTGAATAACAAAAAATATTATTCAATGGTCACAAATTTAGATTTAAAAAAATCAACTCGCGGAATTTCAGATAAAATAGATCCAGGTTGATCAAATTTGATTGCTCAAATTCAGCACCGACGTCTGGCCTATCAGAGCACAACCTGTCTGTCACATGATACAACATACTGTACATACTTCTATCGATCCCTGAGTTTGATTGTACATAAACCGCAAAGAACCTTTGTTTTCACCGGCAGTCGTCTTTACAGGTTCAATATTCTGTGTTCTGATAGGCCAAAGGTTGGTTCGATTGCATACAGGCTCAATTGCTTCTTCTATCCTGGGTAGCCCGGATGTTACTGTGTGAATATAAAACTTGATTTTTTTAAATCTAAATTTAAGCAATCAAATTGAACTAATGATTTCTTTGAAAAATTTTAACTTGAAATCTGAATTTGAGCAATCTAATTTGATCAACCTAAATCTATTTTTAATCTGAAATTCTGTAAATTGATTTTTTTGGTATCTGAATTTGTGACCATTGAAAAATATTCATACTTACATAAATATTTATTTCCGAAGTTAAATAAAAGTATTTGTTGGCTGTGAAAGTTCAAAGACTTATGTTTCTTATTTGCTTTCACAAAGGCAGCTTTTTTTTGTATAGCACATTTCAGCAACAGGGCAATTCAAAGTGCTTTACATTAAAGCAAACAAAAAATTAAAACAGCTGAAATATGAGAATAAAAGTTACAGTGTAGTATAAGAAATTAAAATTTTAAAAAATTAACAACCATTTAAAGAAAGGGAACATCTAAAACTAATGTGTACATGCATTGTTTAGAGCAGAGTGCAAAGTTGCACTTCCCACCAGAAATTTGGATGAGACTCTTTTTAGGCTGGATGTCCCTCACCTTCCAATAATTAAATATCTCCATTTATTTTCTTTCTGTGGAATCAAGTTGTGAATGTTAGAGTATATTGTGGATATTGATTAAAGACAATAACAAGTGTATTGTATTTAAAAACTGATAAGGCAGAGTTATGAAACATATGAGGATTATTCCACATTATGCCTAATATTGTTTTCTGGTTTAATATGACGGACATACAGTAAATGTGAGAATTTAACATGTGAGTTTTCTCATGTTTAGGATATAAAAATCATGTTTATTTTAGACATACAGCATTACCCAGCAGCAGGAGGCTTATTTATTTACCCAAGCTTACGTTATATATAGAGAGCACATGACACAAATGTGTGTAGGCATAGCAGAGCAGCCCAGAAAAGAACAGAAATCTAAAAAGTGTGTTAACGGGACAAGCATACAGTATTATATAACTTTGATTTACAAGATAATGTCCGGAACAGAAGAGAGCAGTTGATAGCAACTTAACGGGTGACGCAACTTCTACTGTTCCTCTCTGAGAATGGTACGGTTTAGGCTAGTTGAGGTCAGATCTAAATCCCTGAAGGGTAACTGCTGTATTGGAATGTGGAGCTCTGCAGGAAATTGGGCCACATGGCCGAGACCTTATGGAGCAGAGGGAAGGACAGTGGCACAATGCTTCAAGTTTATCCAGGTTATCCCAATACCAGTTCTCTTTTACAACACCATAACAGCATGTTTATCATGACGTTTACCAAGATACAGATGGTCAGTGAAGCTGATAACATTTCAGAAAAAGGGTTTTCTGAAGTTTATACAAGTCATGTAACTATTTAAAGCTGTCATGTTTACAATTGTTTGTATTTATGTGTAGTATTTCTTTCACCAAAATACCCCAAAATTGGGGAAAGATGATTGTTGTGAACTAGTGCATTTTCGGGAATTTAGGATAGTACCACTGAACAGAAAAGACTGCAACTAGAGCTTATATGATTAGCTGTTTAATCAAATGGTCAACACAAAATTTACTTTTGGTAAATGATGAAAATTGTTTAATGCCACAAATCTTCTCAATTGTGAAAATTTGTCTTCTTTTATATTAATATATTTTATTCTGAGATCCTTATGTCAGCCCGAACTGTAGCATACCATTATTGATAAAAATATTATTTTTTCTTTTATTAATCAACTAATTATTTAATTTACCAGCTAAATTATAACAAAGTCGGAGTAGCAGCAACTAAAATTTAGCATGAAGCAATACCCAGCAGATATTGGGTATTTTTTTTCTTAAATACATAAAAGTGTGTGTGTACGTGTGTGTGTGTGTGTGTGTGTGTGTGTGTGTGTGTGTGTGTGTGTGTGTGTGTGTGTGTGTGTGTGTGTGTAAGAAGGGAACCTTCAATTGCTCCCTGTAGATCCGATTTGCCGCTGACACATTGTGCCTTAAATCAAATAGATGGCCAGGGCCTGAGGGCACAGAGCACCCTTTTCCCCTGGTGCCCTTATGTAATTAGCTTTCACTTAGCACCTTAATGCTTTGCCCCCCCAACAAATTACCTATGAGAAAGTCTTCCCTCCCACTTTCACCCACTCTTCCCGTCTCTTACTCTCTCAGTCACACCAGCAAATTGATGGTAAAAACACTTTCTTCTCTCCCAAATTCAAAATGTCTTACCACAAATGTATTACCTATTGATATCATAATACTGTCAAAATGGCAACCGTGACAATGTAACCAGAGGGAAAAAACGTTATGTTGGACACTGTTTTTGCCACTTTCTTTTTTGTTGGTGTGAACAATTGCAAAAGTGAAATGTAGGATGTAAGCCAACAGCTATGACATGACAGAAAGCTTACCCAGCAAAATAAATATTTATCGAGGCCATAAACATGTAAACAATAATAATATCAACATCCTGTTGGAAGGGGAAAGATTTCTTCCTACCAGTTTAAGTCTAACAGTTTGGGCTAAAACTCATATAAGTTTTAGCCCAAACTGTTAAACTTAAAAATGGAACAGGGAAATACATTAACGAAATAAATACTTGGTTGTCTGCCATTGATGCCAAATAAAGAAAAAGAGAGTATAAAGGAGAAATTTGCTGTGCTGTGCAGTGCCGGGGTGAGAAAAAACAATCCACCACCTAATCCACAAAATACAGTAGAAGCAAAACACAAAATACAGTAGAAGCTGAAACTTGATATGTATTTTTTTTTTTTTTTTTGGAAACAACAATTACCTAACCTTACTGGCTGCTAGCATCAAGTGAACGAATGCCATAGACTCCTTTCATTCAATTGAGATTATATCACTGCCTGCTAGCAACCAATGAATATAATTGGTTTTAGCATCAACCAAAGCATGGTAGCTGTAAAATGGATCTTTTCCCTCTCTGCTGCATCTCGTCTGAGATTATGTACATTAACTTTGTTACATTCCTAGTATTTCCATTGGGGTCAGTGTGAGGACGGGCCTAAAGCCTTTAGGTGATTGTCTTTTCAATAAAACTTAAATTATAGTAAGTCCACAGAGCCAAACCCTAGTGTAGTCAGTAGTCAGTATTCTGGTCTCTGCTGAGTAAAGATGGAAAACAGGTCACACATACAGGCAGGAAGGAATGCAGGCAGAGCTTCTATGCAGTAATGCAGAGAAAATGGCAGCAGTACCAATGGCAGAGGAGTGCATTGACGTCTTATGCTGACTAATGGAGGGTTACATTTGCATTGGCCCTCTACCTCTTTATGCAAAAAAGATGAATGAAGTTGAAGATGCAAACTGAATTCTGCTAACAGACTAAAGACAGGCAGTACAAGTTTGGTTGCACAGGTTACTGTACAGGGTTGGGTATCGAGAACCAGATCCAAATTTATAAACAGTAGAGATTTGTTGAGGAGAGCGCTTTTTATTTTGTTTATTCTATTGCTGGTGATGCATGCATCTGTGCACGTGTATGGCACACAAGTGGTATCGCTTACAAGTGGATCTGGCTGTATGCTGTGAACGACAATTGCACAATGTAAACACTTTGGGAAACTAGTTTCCTGCCACGGGGAAGTCTGTATAAGATGACAAAGCAAAGAATGGAATGAGGATGCAGCGTCACATTCAGTCAAGCAGCCCAGAGGAAGTTTATGCCAACACGTCCAGCTCAAGAAGTTGTGCATGGAATAAGTATGTTTACGTTTTTCAGCATTTATTTGCAACAGTAGCTGTAACTATAACTGTACTTTCTTTCTTAATGGTTATCAGAAGTCAGCATGTAAATGCAAATTCTACTTTTGCAGCAAGCTCTCAAGTGATGGCTTACTGTATTTATAAACAGTATAGTCACGTACATTATACAGCACATAGTTGGCTTGTTAGTTCACGTGAGCAGCTGCACGATTACCAAATATAGCTCATAGCAGATCACAAAGTGTACATGAGGGCACTGCTTTTCTAACATTTGGTTAATCATAAAAGTATGTGTTCTCTCATGAGCATAAAAGCTCCCATGACATAGTACTCTTTGGATGCTTTTATATAGACCTCAGTGGTCCCCTAACACTGTATCTGAAGTCTCTTTTATATAGACCTTAGTGGTCCCCTCATCCTGTATCTGAAGTTTCTTTTATATAGACCTTAGTGGTCCCCTCATCCTGTATCTGAAGTTTCTTTTCCAGAAATTCAACCTTGATGCAGAATTACAGCTAATAGAGCCAGTCCACCAATGAGCTTTCCTTAGGTCGTGCCATTTCTGTGTCTGTAGCTATTGAGGAGGAGAGAGGGCGTGCAAGGTGGAGGGTGGGGGTGTGGGCTTGACCAACTGCCACATTGCTTGTTTGAAAGCCATGATGTCTCTCTCTCTCATGGGTGGGCCAAATTCTCTGGGTGAGTTAATCAGAGAAAGGGGAGGTAATCTTGCTCCTTATGTCCTCATAAGGCAGAGCAGGACACCCAGGGCTCGGTTTCCACCTATTGCCATTTCTAGCCACTGGGGGAACTTATATTAATGTTAAAAAACCTCATGAAGGGAAATTTTCATGCCTTGGGCCTTTAAAGATATAAGTCTAGTTTTGTGTGTCCAAGTGCACAAAAATGAGAATACAAAATTACTTAGGTTTTTTTCTCAATGAATAAATTGTTCATTGTCCAACACACACACACACACACACATGCCTAAATAATTACATGTTATAACCCGCTCAACAAGTACACCAATTTTGAGGGTGCTGTAATCTCCAATAGACCTGGGATCAAAAATCCTTTCTTTGGTTTCATTTACATTAAGTGGCAGGTTATGCCTGTTGCACCACTTTACTACCTCCTCGATCTCCTGTTTATACATAGTTATGTCTCAATCTTTTGTAAATAGTAGAAAGTAGAAAAAAGTACACTCTTAAGTTAAATATTTATCATTTATTAGAAAACTAGAAGCAATGTTTGTTTTGAACCGCTGTCAAAGTGGTGACACACACACACAAATATGAATACGATGAAAAGGTCAATTATTAACCCAGAGACGTACACTAAACACATCTTCATTAAGCCTCTAATCCATTCCTTCCTCAGGTGAAATACGAAGACAAAAAGTTGTGGAGTGATCAGAGCATTTAACAAAAGTAAAGTAAAAGTGAAAGTAGTAATGAGTAGAGAAAAATAAATACCCTTACTAAGATAAGGCAAGATAAATAAATTAGGGGGAAAGAAACACATTTTGTACAGTTTTTCCCAGATTTCCCAACTCAAGATTTCACAAATAGCTCTCCCTAGTCTGACCTTATTTAAAGACAGCAAGTTATGATGATGAAGGTGAAGAAATTGGATCCTTCAAGACAATGATCCATGGCCACTGTCCTCCCTTAACAACATTTTAGTTTGTGCTTCAGCACTGATCTTTGGCCTGCCTAAGGGAGAGAAGGGCTCTCCAGATGTTAGCTTTCACTCAGGTGAACTCATTGACTGATGTAAAAAAAGAGCAGGGAGGGATAAAGAGGTTGATAAGAGCTCTGGAGTGGTGATTCAGTTGGCTCTGCTCCTATTGTTGTAATCCAAACAACGACAGATATAGCGCTAACAACAAGCTCCCAGCATGAAAGGAGGAAATTACCTCGGCCTTTGTCAACAGCGCTGACAATAGTGCATGTTTGTTGGAAAAGAATAAAAACATTATTGTTTTTTTTTGTTCTTTTTAGATTCCCAAAAGGTTGGTGCTTTCGCAAGAAGCTAATAACAATAGCTTTTTTTGAGAACATAAATTAAAGAAATGGTTTAGACTTTTTTGAGAAACACAGTATTGGACAGGTAGCTTCAAAATAATGTAAAAATGAAGCATTAGGTACACGTGAATCTCCACAAATTACCTCCTGCCGGTACAGCACCAGTGAACACGTCATCTGCAGCATTGATTTAATGGAGGTAAACAAAACAATTAGTGTTTAAAGTAGCATTTTTCCCCATGGGTCAACATAAATGGAGCAACAACAATAAAGCATGGACTCCACAGAGCAGTGCATCAGAGGTGAGCTCCAGAAAGTAATGGCCTCTGAATGTAACCATAGTTACATAATATCACTTTGTATTTTGTTGTTTATGTACTGAAAAAATCTAATTAAGTATTTTTGGATGAACATTTTAACTAAAGGATTTCACATTACGGTTGTGGCTTCAGTATTGTCACAAGGCTTCAGTGTTACAACCTTCCTCTGGAGAACACACACACACACACACACACACACACACACACATACACACACACACACACACACAGACACACAAACCCACACCCACACACACACACACGATTAACCCTGCAGATATTTGAGGAGAAGTTAACCCTATTCCTCATAAATCAACCAGAGTTTAAAATGCAAACACAAAGAAAGCGTAAAATGACGGACATCCAGCCGAAATGAGGGTCATCCGGCAAAATTTCCATCGACAGCTGAACAAACCCCAAAGTTGGTTGCCGTCAATATAGACCAGTACATAGTCCACACGTGTCAACAGCCAAGCAGACATATTTTAAGAACACGGCCTTCCACTCCACTTACATTGCTTCTGAGAAATGTATGAAGAACTTGCCAGCACTATGTTATTGTTTTATAATTTATTTTTCCATTTGACTGTACTTTAATGGATTTAATTGAACGGGTGGGAGGGAAGTTAAGATCCCTTTTCTTCTTTCAAACAGCACTTCATTTTCTGATGTCAGATCACCTCTGTTAGCGCAGGTGGGTGTTGTGTCCGATTTCTGGGATGATATTGCACGGTACATTAAAAATAGAGGTTTAAAAGACAAACCTAATCTTAACTATACGCTGATGTCTTCAAACAAAGCTTCTACTGACGGCAAGAACTCAAAAGGCACTGTGGCTGAATGATATGGAGTAATCTGTGTATGGAGGTCACAGGATTAGTTAGTATTTAGTAAGTATCAACCTATATACAGCAACAGTGTTAAAACTATTGAGACGAAAGTGGAGTAAAAATGAATTATTCCCATTTTCTCACCTCTATCAACAACCTATTTTCCATGCCATTAACCCTGTCCATCACAGCTGTATAGAGCTCACAACTGATTAAATGTTAAACTACAGTAAAAGAGGCAATAGTATGTGCCTAAGTGCAATACCATTTTACACTGCCACCTCTTAAGGGTGAGTCAACACTTTTACAGTCAATCATTTATGTGTAAAACAGCTCATGTTAGATTGCAGCTCAAAGTGCTTTACAACATAAATTACATAACAATGAAGGGGAATTATTAAGTCTGACATTTTAGCAGAATTATTTTGCAAATAAATATTCTGTCATCGATATTTTATTTTTTGAAAAATGTACAGATGAAACAGTTTGTTGTACATTTGACTATTTTACCCCACTTGTGAAAGTTTTTACCAGATATAATTTTTAATGTCAAATTAATGGCTGTTACCACCTTCTGTACTTCTTTTGACATCTGGCTGGCTCGAGATAAGATACCTCTCTTCATACATTATGTGGCAGACTCATCTGCCACATAATGTTCCTACTCAAAAACGGAAATCAAATCTATCAGCTATGCAAAGCCGAGTGATTTCTTAACACTAAAGACGCTAAAGATTATGCATTTTAGATAACTGACGACTCAATCTGAAGTTTAAATGAATTAACCTTTGAATTCTGGTTTAATTTTGGATAAATCCACGCGGCATTGTGTTTGTTGCTACAGCTACCGGTTGGAGCCAGCTGCAGTTGAGTTTTATGGGTATTAGAGCCCTACTACTACTCTAACACAAGAAAAGGTATGCACTCTGTTACAATCTGCCAGAATTCAAAATCCCCAGTATGTGTGACAAAAATAATCTCAACTCAAAAGGCCAATTTGTTAGTTAATTAGTTTTTACTCTTTCACTTATTTATGATTGAGGAATAATGTAATAGTTATTATGGAATTTAGAGTCACACGCCATGCATATTGACTGAAAAAACATTTTTTCTCAGAAACAAAGTTGAAATGATTAAAAGTGATGGCCATAAAATAACTCAATACTTAAGATTCAACATTATTGTCATTTAGCAGAGTACAGGTACAAAGCCAGTGAAATGCAGTTGACATTCACCCAGAAGTACAAAAGAAATCGGATATGATCAAGCTAGCCAAGCACTGAAGGATATTTATGGCAATAATCAGTAGTCCTCAACAGGTCCACATTCATAATGTTAAGCCCCAAATTCTTCCTCAGACATAAAAAATTATAATCTAATCAATCTTCCATTTTGGACGGTTCACTGCTCACTTCAACCCAAAATGCATTCGATTTCAGAATGATAGTTAAAAACTTGACCCTGGAGATCAGTTCCATAGCAACGGCACTGAGAGAACAGCTTGACTAAGTGCAGTAAAGCTGTCTCATTCGGTGTTTTTACACCAGCATCAGCCTGCTGACAACCAGCCGTCTGTAAGCAACATGATAAATGACTGCTGACTACAAACAGGAGTTAGCCTTGGATTATGTAGAATATGTAAAATTCTATTTAATTATTGTAACTAAGGACTAGGTAAATTCCACTTTGTTTTTATCAAATAAAGCAAATACCAAAAATGATATTTAACTATAACATCCACCACAATAAAACCCTACAAACCATTTAAGTAAACAGTTTTCACTGAGATCTTGTTTTTGATTATTAAAAACAACAAACGCATTTTACGCAGTAAAAACATGTTATTGGCTAAAATCACACAGAATAAAAGCTTACTAGAGGCTATTGTATTCTGACAAACACCATTTACTACTTCTGTGCAAGAAGGAGATGGAGGGAGAGAGAGAGAGAGAGAGAGAGAGAGAGAGAGAGAGAGAGAGAGAGTGAAAGAGTGGTGAAACAGAAGTGAAAGAGCACAGAGAGAAAAGAAAGAGAGAGTAAAGGGTTGAGCAGATTGAGGAAAAAGGGAGAGTGCTGTAATTAATGGATAAAAGGCTGATCTACCAGTGAGGAGGAAAAAGTGGACGAGACAGAAGAGCATCCATTAGAACAAGGCCTCTGACTGTCAGAGAAGGCGTTTAACTAATCTAATGTGCAAAGGCAGAGGAGAACATGCAGCAGCTGAGCACAGCATTAATCATGTGAAGACACAAAACAGCAAAGTCCAAAGCTATACAAGTGACACCTGATTAATGTTAAAGAGGAGGAACCATCAAGATGTAGAGAGTTTACATGATGTTAGTTTACATGAAGTATATGCAGGTTGTGAAATTAAAGCCCCACTGTGGCACACTTTCAGCAAGGATCAGAGAAAAATAATACCTTTTTCACCAAAATTTGCAAGATCATACAAGTTTTTTCAACATGGGTAAACTCATTAAAAAATAGCCGATAGACTCCCTTACTGTTGCCAGTAGACAGGTATGCCTGAACGCGCCAGAAAACAGATGTTAACTTTTCCAGCGACAGCTTACCGATACAGCACAAACAACTGCAAACTCTGCCACCTAGAGGCCAGTGAAAATGTTAGTGGTTACTTCTTGTTTTAATAGCTGTTACACATTTAGTCAAGCATGTGATGCTCGAGTGGTGCTTGGACAGAGATGGATGGAATTTGTGGCTAAGATGACAGAAGTTACAGACGGAGGTGACGCACATCACAGCATCGCACGGGGGAAAGGCTGAAAATTAGCGTGTCCACCCGGGTGTCCTGTTTACATCACTTCCAATCGGATATGGAGACAATAAATACCCATGCCTACTGCTGTCATTTGTCACAGGAGTGAATGCCAGAAAATGGACGTTAGTGGATGTTTGTTTGCCAGTGGGAAAGATGCAGAATGGATATTACTGTAAAAGCTGTGTGATGTTTTACATGCTAGAGTTTATGAAACATTTTTAATCAATGTGTCAATGGAATGAAGAAGAACTGACAACAATTATAATGAAAACTATTATTTAAGTGATTCAGTTATCAAGCAAAAATGCTAAACATCCATTGGTGGCAACTTTCTAAATATAAGGACTTGCTGCTATTTGCATCTTACCATTAAAATTGAATATGTGTTATGGAGTGTTCATTGGACATTGGAAACAATTTAGCCAAAGGGGAATTTTGATCATTTGTCACTATTTTATATGATGATGAAGATGATGATAATACATAACTGACTGTTGTATAGGTCTGTTGTACTCACTGTTAATGCGGCCCACATTATTTACTATAAATTCAATGCAAATGTCAACAATCAATACTTTTGTACTAATGCTTCTCCTTTCTTGGCTCTTTTTATTTTATATTTTAAATTGTTTTCCTTTAACTTTTATCACCTGAGCAAGAGCACCATCTGTCCTTTGTGTTTGCAAGATCTGAGAAAAAACAAATGGTGACCTAAGCGTTGCAAATAGGAAGCTTGTCGGGAATTTCAGAGCAGCCCAGGACTGCAGCTTTAGAACAACACCAAAGTTAGAGCTGGCTCTAAAAACAACATGAAAGCACAGTAGAAAAACAAAGCTCAACCTTGCACTGGCAGATTTTGGCCAACGTTTAGCTACTGAGGGATCAGAGATAATGAAGGTTCAATAAAAACAGTAGTAAAGTTATTAAGCAATTATGCTTGCTGCAAACAAACTGACAGAAAAAAAAAAAAGAAAAAAAAAAGAAAAAGAGGGAGAGCGGGGGTGGGGGGGGGGGGATGAGGTGGGGAAAGAGTGAAAAAGAGGAGAGTGAGAGAAAACATCAGGGAAAACAATGCAGACAGAAATAGAGAAAGGCTTGGGCCCAGCCAGGTTATGGCCCATTTACAGAAGAGCTTGCCTGGCTCCTCCTCCTATTCCTCCTCTCCCAAAGCGACAATGGTCACAGAAGGAAAAAGGCAGAATTTGTCATTGTTGGAGTCAGAAAAGACAGTCAACAAACTGTGACCACTAGCTGGGTCATTGTATTTGTGTGAATGAAATGTAATCATACATATACACACACACGATTATACATATTTTACATACAATGTATGCCTATGGGATTCATGTATTTTTTTTACTGTTTCTCTCTTAAGCCCGGGGAGGATTGCTTTAAACCAGCAATCCCATATGTTAATATTGTTTATCGTTTTAATATAGGTTAACAGACCGGGTTGATGGCAGTCAGAGCAACCTTTGTCACAGTTGCCGTTTGAAGTACCTTGTTTCCTGAGATCATATCCTTCTGCTGCACTTTACAGACTGGTGGCCTAAATAAAGCAGAAGTCATCGCTGTGGTTTTCTACAAAGAATTTGTAGTCCTTGTTAAGCAGCATCACTGTGGAAATGTTCATGATCAACAATCTCAAGAGCTGCGATTTCCCACACAAGACCCAAGATCCACCTCTCAGACAAAGCTGAATCAACATGATGTATAAAATGGGAACATATACTTTCTTCTCTGTTAAGTGATAAGATGCAGTTGAAAAATTGCCTGTGCATTGTCGGATTTAGGCCAACAGTATGTGTTAAAACTTGCAACTGCAACCCATAACTTAACTTATATCTAATTTGAAATGTGTTACTTTAAACCCCCCTCTCCCTGCCGCCTTTACACACACACACACACACACACACTCTCAATGAAGTGTGTGTGGTACAAATATATCAAAAAACATTACATTTCAACTTAATCTGCTAAGCAATAATCATATGGGTAATTATTTTTATAAACTTAATTCTTAACTGTATTAAGAAAAAAATAAGTTAAGTTTAGCACAAACTAACTACATTCTGAGCTGCTGCTGACAGCATTCATATATAAAGTCAATATATATAATCCAACTACTACTACGGTTTATTTACGAGCTATGTAACGTTTTGTGCTAAAGGGCGCCAGCCATGACTCAGAGTAGCTTCTTAGTGTTTGTATGTGGTGAATTCAAGGTATTCTTGACACGCTGACGCCAGACTTCCAAAAATCTGCTGCTGCAGTCTGCTTGAATACAGCTGTAAAAGATGTTAGATAACGGTGCTGGCTAGCTTCCAAGTCTAAGCAAAAAGGACATGAAAACCAGATATGGATGAGATGTACTGTAAATTGCCCGTGAAAGAATTCTTAGCAAACAAATCCAGCCAATCAGTATGTAAGGCAGGATGCAATTTCTCAGTATCCCAAATCAAAAAGCCCATATTGACAGGTGGATTCTGTAAATGTGTTTTAGTCTTGACAGGTGAATAAATACAGATTTCATCTAGTTTTATGTCTGAATGTGTACCCATTTCCAAACCTATTTCCTCCAGTTCTTGCACAGTAGGACACGAGAAGATCAGACCTAAGCTCATAAATTCAGGAAGTCGCTGAAACCGCTGGCTAGATACCAATTTTAGTCGTGCCCTACTTAAAGTCCCCCACGGTACAACTTTCTCTCACACAGCCATGCCCTCTTCTTCTTATCCCATGAATTTAAGGAAAGAAAGCACCAAGGTCAGAGAGGTTAAATTCTCTAAACCTTAACGTTGCAATAAATGTCAAGTGACTGATTGCCGGCAATTCGTGAACCTGTTCAGCATGTTTGACAGAAATAAAGTACTGTGTAGTGTACAAAGTAGCCCGTGCTGCTCTCAGTTTACTGCTACATTACTGAAGAAGAGTTGACTGATCTGGGCAAATGTTGACTGCAAGCAATGAATAATTTATAGTAAAAAGTCTGGACTAAGCAAAGAGAAATATAGAGAATGCAGCCATTGAGGCAGAGAGATACTTGATAAAGCAAAAGAGAAATGTATAAATGAGACATCAAAGAAGGAAGAGAGATTCTGGAGGAAATGGAAGAGGGTAAGGTGTATGTGTTGGTTAGACAGCCCTACACCTTTTTAATCCTTCTGGGTTTCAAACAAGTGCAGCAATGAAATATTCTTCAGTGCAGGATAGGAGCAGAGGACTTGACAGGTATGTAACTCTTGCCCCGGGGAACCTAACCCTTAAATGAATTGTCTACAACTTGAAGAGAATGGACACATTTCTACAGTATGAACCAAGGCTGGAACAAACAGTCATATTTACCAAGTTAATAAAATCATTAATTTTTAATTTAAATGTTATTAAATGTTTGGCTTGTAATAATGACAAAAGCCTGCCACACAATAATAGAGCCATATCTTGGTCTGACAACTAATTATAAAGACTAGGAGTATACAGCCACACAAGTTGCTCAGTGAGACTGTACTTATTGGAACAGTGGTGCTTAGAGCTAAATGTAAACATCAGCATGTTCAACATGCAAAAATTTAACCTGAGGCTGATGTAAAAGTCAGAATTTTAGTCATAAACTATAAACATAACTATTACAGGTTATTACAGTGCATCCTGATGGTGAAATGAATGTCAGCAACGATGGGGTGGGCAGATCGGCCAACTGACAAACAGGCAGACGAACAGACATTGCCATCCCTTAATCGCAACTTCAGTTTACAATAATTCTACACAGATAATGTGGTAAGGTGTAGTTTGCAGGATTTCGGGCGATCTGTTGGTGGAAATGGAAAATAATGGAAAATACTCGTTTTCACGAGTGTATAATCACCTGAAAAAAAGAATATTGTGTTTTTGTTACTTTTGAATGAGCCCTTCATATTTAAATACTTAGCAGGACATCTTTCACGGAGTCCGCCATCTTGCACCACCATGCACGGACAAACCAAAAACTGGCTCTGGACAGGGACATTCACTTTTTTACAGTGGACCACCCATAGTTCTCCAACACGCCTGGCACACAGGCGTTGGTTGCAATCTGCAATCTCACTAATAGATGTTACAAAATCCCACACACTGAACCTTTGATAAATGACTTTAATTATCACTTATTAAAATTGTAATTAACACATTTTCTTGATTTCTTTATGGATCAACTAATCCATAAATTGTCAAATTGTTTCGAGCATTGCTATTAATGACAAGTTTTTAATCATTTATCAGTTTTAAAATACAAACTTAACAATGTCTAAATAAATTTGAAATTAACTACTCCAGCCACAACTTTGAAATTAACTACTCCAGCCACAACAATGCTATTAGCCAACACAGATCTAAGGTGACATGGACATTTCCATTTATTCCTAAATGATTAAAATTTAAACCAAGCTGGCAAAATAATAGAATAAACAGAAGCTCTATCAGAAACAGTTCAAAGCACAATGATGGTTTATCTCGCTTAGAAATAACAGCTTTGACCTCAGCTACACTGTGTGCAGTAACAGTGGCAAACATAACCATAACAACAACTTTAAAGCAGCACAAGCTTTAAAAGCCACACATGTTGTCCCCATATTTAAGTGATGGCCAACTCATGTCAATAAATAAGCAATATAATCTGGCTGACACATTGCTTTTTCCACCATGCACGTCTATTTCCAACATCAATTTGGCAAGACAAAAATTGGCAAACTGTAACTCACAGCAACACATTATCATCTCATGCCTTTAAAAATAGAAGTTTGGCCTTAGTACTACCTGCTCTGAAAATAGAAAAGCTCCAGACACAGAAGGGGCTTCTATTTTGAAGAATGACCGCATTGGTGGCCGAGAGGTGTGTCAATATTCCCAGACAAATGAACGACTCTAAGTAGCAAAGACCGGGGAGGGGGTATATTTACAGTTGTGGTCAAAAGTGTACATACACTTGTAGAAAATCACAATGTTATGGCTGTCTTGAGTCTTCAATA
>NC_048419.1:17435585-17451363 GCF_013103735.1 Etheostoma cragini | reverse complement strand
CCATAATAAATTTATGAAAGAACCAAACTTTATGACTGTTTTTTGTGACAAACATGTATGTGTTCCGATCACTCTATCCCAGAAAAATAAGAGTTGTAGAACTTATTGAAGACACAAGACAGCCATAACATTGTGATTTTCTACAAGTGTATGTACACTTTTGACCACAACTGTACGTTCACTTCCGTTGATGCAGGGACTGATAAGCTCTTCAAAAAAAAGAAAATCATTCTGCAGTTATTATAGTACCTAATACCTTAGCTGGCCCAGAATAAACGCTCGACCATTGTGAGGTGAACTGATGTTTCATTGGGAATATGATTCTGCTGAAATTGAATTGATCCTAACTCTGGTGGTAAGAGACAAAGAAGGAGAGAAAAATTAACACACAGAAAGAGAAAAGGGTCCCGCCGTATCGCCCCTGCAGCTCACCCCATGTGTCCTGCACGGACACCAGTCAGGGATAAACACATCCACCAACCAGCCTGTCAACCAGCTGTTTGCTCAGTCAGGATGATAAACACAGTTTCCACCTGTTCTACTTCAGGCAGTGTTGATACCGATGCATGCTGGTCTAGCACGACGCCCCCCATCTTTACAAATGGGGTAACACAAACTCTAGTCTAACACTGCTGCTGCATCCACGGTCTGGATGTCCGTCACAGCCAGTGATAGATTTTAGCCAAAATGCTCACTGGGCGTAAAGCGCTGGCCTGGGAAAGGCCATTTAGTTGAGAGAATCAAGTCCTTAGCATTTGTTAGAGATGACAAATGCAAGCTGTCCTAACAACAGAGACATGTTTAGAACTGCTCCAGAACTGTTTAACCAAACTAAATATTAATGTACCCTATACTGTCCCTGCCGCTTGACTAAGAGGATGCAGCCCTAAAATGCTAAATATTTCTTAAGAAATTGGTGTACATGAACATTTTATTAATGCAAAACAAAATGTCTGGTTAAATCACTGTGTACTATGTAGACACTGAAAGGATTGTTGACTACTCTGACAGTTTACTATCTGGTCCAAATCTGAACAGAACCTGCCAACAGTTTTAAATAGCAGTGTAGATCAATTTCTGGAAGGAGCTTGATTTCAGTGCACAGCAAAACCTCAGCAAACATACAACAAGAAGTGGGTCACCTGACTATAAAAGCTGGACCTGTTCTGGATCTCATAATTGTGTTTTGACCAAGGTAAAATGAGGCCATTATCAAGTTTTCCTTAAAATTAGCTGGCAGGGATCATGAGATTACACAAGTCTGATGACAGCTTCAGGGGGTGAATGTTTGCCTCCACATGTACAGTAACCTTGGTCAGGTAAATCATTGACTGGTCTATGGCACAAGGTCCTCTGCGTT
This sequence comes from Etheostoma cragini, assembly GCF_013103735.1. Taxonomy (NCBI): domain Eukaryota; kingdom Metazoa; phylum Chordata; class Actinopteri; order Perciformes; family Percidae; genus Etheostoma; species Etheostoma cragini. Next base: position 17,450,003 of record NC_048419.1, on the reverse strand, counting down.
GTCTGGTGACAGCCGATGACATTGCCAGCTGAAGACATGCAGCAATCAGGGCTGCAAATGCATACTAAGGATTGTATGCTGTTGTTATACGTGGGTGCATATCTATACATGCTCAGGCAAGAAAATCTGATGCAAATGTGGTCTGAATGCATTTCAGAACAGATGCATTTCTCTCTAACATAAAAAATGTATTGCATTACATGCATAAATACATACATAGATAATATTCTTATGTTGTTATCTTATGTTTTTGTAATTTCTGATGGATTTCTGGAACAAAAACTTTGTTCAGGATTGAAAAAGTTCTATTCTTTATCTTATTTTGTCTTTCACTAGTAATTTTCCTCAATCAATTTTTATCCAGCTAAACTTTCACATCACTAGCATTCACAATGTTATGGCCGTGAGTTTGTGTTTTATTTACTATTTTTCTATCAGTTTTCTGTTGCCCTGCCCTGTTTTCTCCTGGTGTTTTCTTTTTTTCCACTCTCCCTCCTGCTGAAGCCAGCTGACCGTGCACACGTGAGTCTCATCCACAATCACCTGCTCCCACCACTCACACCTGCCTGCTATCTCCAATCAACAACAGTATTTCAACCCCGGCTCTTCAAACCATCTTCGCTTGATTGTTGCTCCAATCACCCTGGTGAAACTCTCACAAGCTATTCTTAGTCCTCGATTGTCCTTGCTTTTGTGTTTTATGTTTGACTTACCTCTTTTGTTTTTCCCCCCACAGTCATCACCTCCGCTCCTGTTTCCCGTCTCTGGTCAGCTGGCTTCTCCTTTTGGTCCCCCACCCATGCCACCCTACTTCAATCTGTCTCCATCTCTGCTCCCAGCTCCAGTGTCTTCTCCTGGGCTCCTCGCTCTCCCACGCTTCCCCCGAGTATCCTCACCCTCGAGACTCCCCAAGCTTCCCTGTCTCTGCAACCCTGTCCCTGTTGTCTGTTACCCCACTTCCCCTCTTATGAGCCTTGCGATTGAGTCTCCGTTCTTAGCGTAACACACAATTAAAATGACCGAGTATAGCAGTAAAGAACTATTTACTGTGTAAATATATAGTGGAGTAATGGCGCCCTGAGCAGAGAACAAAGTCAAACACCCTCTGTGCCTGTTGTAATCCAAGCTTCTCTGTTCTTTGTTTTGATAGCTGATCTGTGCATGTAAGTGCCTTGAGCGTCTGTATCAGACACAAAGGGCCGTGACAAAGCGCCGGTATTTGACGAGTTTTGGAACAGTCTGTAAGAGCTGTGTGGAGGCCTTAATTTTGGTATTTTGAGTACAGCAGCTTTAAATAAAAAAAGCAAATGAACAGCTCCTAGAGATAAGTGACAATCGTGAGGAATTTCCATAGTAAATGAGTGCTTCCGGGCTATCCATCAGGTGTTTTCAAACCGTAAAATTCTTTAAGTTACTGATGTGTAGAAAAACTCAAAATTAACATGGTTTCAAGGTTGTCTTCAACTCTTCCTCCACTGACCACCAAAGATCAAATCCAGTGTTTTTCTTTTTTTTTACACTTTGTAGAGACAAAAAAAACTCGACCTTTTCCAAACCCCAGAGAAAATATTTCTTCCACTCCAGGCTGATTTGCAATTCCAAACATAAACAACTGATATAAGATCTTCAGGCTTCGAAATAAAAATTATAATTTTTGATAGCACCTTTTACAGACAGTCACAAAGTGCTTCACACAAAAGATGTGTTAAAAAAAATAGAATGCAAAACAGAAAATAAACACAAAAAAAACAAAATACAATACCAATGAAGATTGAAAGGCTAAAAACCCAAAATTGGTTTAAAAATGTATGTACGCTTTAAAGATTTTTCACTCTGAAGTCGCTGAAGCAGCTGCTGTTTCAATCCTATCAGCTCTCTGCAGCGAGCGGGGCTGCTCTGCTTTTATTTTTAAAGAACTATACAAAGAAAAGAGCTACTTTCTCTGTCTCCCGCAACTTCATTGCAACAAACATACAAAAACATTGCAACTTTTATCGCAATTTTTTACAAAAGCTCCTGCAACATAAGGCATTTTGGGCCACAAAAATCTCAGAAAAATCTCAAAAAAAGACTGCATTAAACTGAGAAAAATTGTTTGCCATCCAATCCTTAATGGAAGACAAAAATTTGAGCAGTACCGACACTAGTCTCTTCCAGATTAAAAGAAACATACAGCAGGATGTCATCATCATACAAATAATAACAATCCAGATTGCTTTTCTTTAAAAGTGGCTGGGACACAACCAGTTTGCAAAGAGCAGTTGATTATAGAGAGCACACAAGTTGGTATAATATCTACAGGGCCTAAGGAGCGTTTCATGCTGTACTGTACTACAAGTCAGTGAGTTCTTGCAGAGAATTAGGAGCAAAACAATTCAAAATTGATGGTCGAGTGGAATGAACAGAACATGCAGTAGCAGAAGAGATATTGCTATTCCTGACATCTCCAATGTTATTTTTCAAGCTTGGGTCAGTTATATTGCACATTACTTGTATCTAAATGGTCCGCAGCAAATCCAAAGAACTGCAGCTCTGGGACTGAAAGGATTAATCAAGTTGCTCACACTTCAACAAGTTTGATACTGCCAACAGAGGAGTCTGAACCTGTGGCCTCCTGCTGACAATCTCCCTGGTTACTTTTCCACCCTGCTGACACTGATCAGGTGGAGGGCTAACTCCTTACACTCTTTAAAAATAACCCAGTATACAGAAGCAAAGGAATACATATACAGAAGCACATATTAAAACCCTATTTGTACAGACTTTTATTTAAAAATGACATGTAGTCTATATCAGAGATTCTCAAATATTACAAAAATATGATTTTTAATTTTCACTGTTTTTTTACAGTGCAAAATAGTAAATGACAGACATCTTCTCCAATGGAGTATCCAAACTCCCTTTTTAAAGTATGAAACCTCTGTTTGCGGGGAAGATGAACAGATAAACAAACCGTGATCCCTGAACCCTGGCATTCAAAGCCAGGCACACCCAGACTACTTTTCCTCTAGTCTAATCAGGAAACTCCAGAAGCCAAGGGACTGGCGGACAAAAAGACATGTATATTTCTTCCTTCAGATTAGGGACATTTTGAGATATTCCTTCCTGAGTCAGCAAGGAGAGATTAAAGATGATCATATAATTGTGTCAGACAAGAGAAGTGGCGATGATGACCCACATTCAGGCAGACAGAGCAACTCAAAAGACGCAAACAGAGCAACAGAATATCTCACAGTTTAGCAAGCACAGAAAATCAGATAGTAGAAAAGTAGCCTAGAGAAAACACAGAATGGCTCAGTGCCAAACCGCTCTGAGGATTTTTACTGTAACAGACAATCATCACTGGAAAGCAGCAGAGGCAGGAAATTCCACCAACTTAATTCATTGATCAGAAAACAAGTCTTGACACATCACACTTTACAGGACTTACAGGGAAACAGGGCACTAACAAAGCCCGGTTCAAATTGCACCCAACAGGCTTAAACAGGGCAAGTTTCTAAATGTGTTTTTAGCCTTCAAACATGTTCAAAATATCATTACCAGTGCCTACCCATTTGCAGTTATTTGATTGCAATATATGTGGCAGAAAGGCATAAAAGCTGTGACAATCGACTAGAGTGTGAACTTCACGGAAAACAGTGAATAAACAGAGGGATGTGCACTGGCTGAATTAACACAACTTGTATGCCTTTCTGTCACATCTACTGCAGTCCAATTCGCTGTGTTCACTCGGAAGGAATAACTGCACGTGGCTAGGCACTGGTAATGACAATTTGAGCATGTTTAGAAGCTATGAACAAGTTTAAACTTTGCCCTGTTTAAGCCTGTTAGGTGCTAACTCCAGCAGAAGGATAACTTGGTGTAGACTGCACCGCCTGTTTTAATTTGTCTCACTACTGACAGAACTACAATTTAAAAACAAAACAAAAACAGAGCTAGATGTTGAAATCAACCGGAATTCTCCTGTAAGTTTGTGTGTTCTATCTACATATTACTATTGCAAAATCAGAGATACAACAGTGTTGCTTTATTTATTTATTGTTTACCAGATTCAACTATAAAGTGCATAATCCATTGTGAGATGCAGAAATTCCTGCAGCGTATTACATCAGAGGCTGACATTACACTTTTATACAAGATAACATAACTGTTCAAATGCGGGGGAAGTTATGTGCATGCAGGAGACAAGGGTGTAAAACAAATCTTTTTTTTTCTTTTTGTTTTGGTGTTGATGATGTATGGCATAGATAACCACCTCCACTAACCGGTTTCCTGGGGGAAAACCCTGAGACGTTTTGCACCATGTCTAGTTCTAGCAAATTTCCCACACCTTACTGATCTGTTTTTTGATTTTGCTGTTGATTTTGGAGAGTTGCTGCTCTTCATCTGAAGATGATTTTTTTTATTTCTGCCAAGCACCAAATTACTTTTAACAAAAAGGCATTTTGTGCACTGTCCCACATCTTTGGTATTAAACATTAAACAGTTCGAGAAAGGTTACACCTACAACACAATGACCACAAAGCAAAACTCAAAAATAGCCGTGGAGTGGTGCACTGTGCACTAAGTAAGGGATAATGTAGGCAGTCATAAATACATTTCTGGCAAAAGCCACAGATCCGTACATGCATTTTAACCCCCCGGTTAAAGGCTGTGGCAGTAGCCGCATATTTTACGGTCAAAATGAGTCGGGCTGTGATGGGGTACTGCCTGGTTTTGCTAGCTAGGTGGACAAATTCATTCAAGCAGCTGCTGTGTTAAAGCTATAGTGCACAGTTTCTGCAGCTACCATGTGGTATTCTAAGTAATGACAACTAAACTGTTGGCACATCCACATGATACAAGCCTTCTGTGATCTCACAATGCCCCCTCCACCTCCTCCACAAAGTTGCTAGTAGCCAAGGAAGACACATGGACACATGAAGAAAACATGGATTCTTCAAAAGAGGTAATTTTCTTTACTTGATTTTCAGCGCGGGGAAGTTACAGGATGTCACAATATTCTGAACCTAGCCATAATGAGAAATACAGAGAGAGTTGTGTGGAGCTGATAGTCTTATTTAGCTTTGTAGCAACTCATTTGGCAATGGCTTGAATGTAACAAACATTGATTAATCTCAAAAGGTTACCCGCTACAGCTTTAAATCACTGCAGGCTGACACATTAGCTGAGTAGTTGTTAAGTGAGCTAGCTGCTAACAGCTGCTGTAATTCACATTAAACTGAACATTTTCGTTGCTGGTGAAGTGAGACAAAGTGAATTTTTTGGGAATATTTATTTTGACACTTCTGTCCTCATTCATCTTGTTTCTTTCTTGCACAGCCGCTGTAGGTGACACATGTGTAAACAAATTGTTGCAATGTAACTAATTAACGTTATTATCCTTACAGCTGAAGTTACCGGTAGCGATCATAGACTGTTATTCTTAGCAACGGTCTGTTACAAGAATTAGCAGACCACAGAATGTTGTCGAATTCAACCAAGCCGTGTAATAATTATGATTAACTAGAACTAGCTATAAATGAAACATACAGCACTTTGTCATTTCCTGTAAACACACAATTCCTGAGAAAAACACCTAAATAATTATAAAAAAACAACATGCGTAATCTTTTTTTCTTTTTTTTTTCCCCAAATGGCAAAGAGGGAAAAGGGGGCAGCAGCCTGAGCCATTCTGGTTGCTAGACACTGCACTTCCTGTTTCCTAATAGAGTTGTTGCCAAATATAACAAGCACAATCCTCTGTTCATGAAGTGTAGTGAGTCAGTACAGTCAGGGCTATATTTGATCCTGACATACCCGAGCACAGTTTGCGTGCCTACTTTCATGTAAACGTAGCTGAGGAAGCATTGGCGGGAAACAAAAAAACTGACACAGTTACCTTCAAGCAGTCTTCAGGTCCAACTGTTGCAAACGGATCTAGGTCAGGTATGTAAGCCATCAAATGTATGACATGACATAGGGAGACATAGGATCTCACAAGAACTTTAAAGCAAAGTCCTGATGGCCGACACATAATTCCTTAGACAACGATGGCTTTAGAAAGAATCCCGCTTGAGTTATTCACCAACGATCTTATAGTCTATTCTGAGTATTGGTACTGTAATCTAAACCAAGAAATGCCTCCCAGCTAACTTTGCCAACTATCCACAGCCATCACATGATGTGCAATGAGGAATTTATGAGTGCATATATTTATCTGTTCAAAGTGCACAGTATATGTGTGTAGTATACACATGTTGGCAATGTGTGAGTGGAAACAATACATTCATTAAGTACATCACAGCACAAGCGTACTTAGTAGCAAATCTGGCCGCTTTACAGAGGCATATTAGACTGAATTTCCTAAAAACAGTAAGCAATATGGCAATGCCAAATAATTCTGGCAGAACGGGAAACTTTGGAGACGGCTTTTTCTTCTCTCAGTCTGTGAGTATGAATCATTTGTGTAGCCGTCTTTGGAAGTATGATTTGAAACACACGAAGAAAAGATACTTTCAGTAACAGGACAATTTCTAAAGAACACTAAAATCTTAGCTTTAGAATTGAACAGATGATTCAACACCTTACTGAAAAGAAAAATGTGTACTTATTGTTGGGCTATTGTGTACATAATTGTAAGGATCTCTTTTACTTTTCCTTTGGGCTTCTTTCCGTATTTTGCAGCAAATAAAAAGACTAGCTTTGTCCTGAAAAAGAGGTTAAATCCCTTGTATGGCCTGTTATGTGTTGGATATGTTCATGACACCCAACACCAGCGTAAACATGGCAGCAGCCAACAAAACAGCCTTAAAAAGAAACAGCTTGGCTGCCAAGAGGCCTAGGCATCCTTTTACTCTCTGAACTACAGTGACCCCAACCGAAGCCTACATCAAAGTCTCAGTACAGTAGAGCTCCAAAGAGGAGAGACAGAGGGAAGAAGAGTGACGAGAATGAGTAAATGAAAGAGCATCTAGTTGAAAAACGCATCTTGGTTAATGATCAGAGCCGACAAGTCCCCTGTGAGTGCGGGCTGCATGTATAAAGCCTCTTTAAGATAGAATACCTATATGTTTGATCAGTTTGATCTTTCAGTTCCACAACGGTGACCAAGTTAGAGACTCTCTCTGTGAATTTCTAACTATACACATGTCTTTAGGGGCCTTTAAAGGATTCTAAAACTGCTTTTCAGCAGGCTTCACTCCAGGATATACATTAATAGCATTATGGTGTCACTCCACACAGAGTAATCACAGTACATTTTCACACACTCAACAACATGTTGCATTAATGCTTGTGTCGCAAATTAAAATGTAAGGCCTGTCCGGCTAATTCTGAGAACATCATATCAACTGATATAGGATTTATAACTAGGGAAATAAACTAGAAAGTGGTAATTATGTATACAGTGTTTAAATTATAGGGTGGTCTAGACCTAGAACTGTTATGATTTGATACTATAAATAAAATGTAACTGAATTGAATAATTAAAGGGGAACTATGCAGTTTTTTGGCTTAATTTACCTTAACTCAACCAGGGCTGTCCTTAACTAAAGAAATTCTTAGTTGTCTAACATATGATTTTGTTGACTAATCGATTAGCTGGTTTAATTGACAGAGCTGTTTGTTTTGGTGGTTAAGACTAGAAAAGCACAAAATAAATGTAGAAAAGCACAATATAAATTTAGTTAATTAACCATCTGTAAAAGTTAGTTACACACAATTAATACTGCAAAAGCACCACTTTAAATCTTGTGTTCACCAGAAATGTGCTCATAGGATTCTTGGAAATGAGTAATTAAGCAAGAATAAGGATAAATAAATGACTTATCAACTAAACAAATCTTTGTTGACTAAGACCAAAACCACAGATTAGTCAACTAATCGACTAAGAGGGGACAGCCTTAAACTCAACAGCTTTGGAGTCATTGGTATGGTTATATGACTTTTTTTTGTTAAATGGTGGACGAATTGCTTCATGGCACCGCACACATACTCCCATTCAGGAACCGGTCAACAAGGTAGGGAAGGAGTTTTTCACACTATTAACATAAATAAGTCGGCAAAAAAGAAGCAGGAAATTAGGAAAGCCTTGTCAGAGGAACAGAGAAAGAGGAAACGGCAGACTGACCGAGCGAGGCATCACAAGTAAACATCGGAGCTGCCAAATATCTGTTCTGAAGCTGTAAGGGGAGCTCTAGAGAAACCTGTGAAAAAACAGCAAAGAAATGGCCAAAACTGCATAGTGCCCCTTTAAACTGTAAGATGGAGTGAAATTTAGCCATGCATACAACATCTTAGAGAATATAAATTCAGGAAACTGAGTCAACAGAGATGAGTGTGACCTAGTTTGTTTTATCTGCCTTTTGTGAAATGACTACCATGGACGCTTACAGTAAGACTTTAAATTCTCTGTTGGCAGCTTACATAATTTTTTCATGCATGCCCTTTTAAAAGAAATGCAAAAAATCTGTTAACTATATCAATGTTGTGAAACTTTATGTGAAATAATGCAAATGAAAAGGAATGACTGTATAACAAGACATAGTATACATGCAATAGCACATGTAAACAATCAAATTGATGTACAGTGCAATCAATTGTTACTCTTTTTTTAAAAATAACATCTGACAAAAGTCTTTGCAAAAGTTTAAAAAAAAACTTTTGATAGTTACAATTTTTTAACAATCATTCATTTCCACAACAAATTTTTGTAAAATGATGATATAATGATCACGATGCAATTATGATAATGTTAGCCAGACCTTGCATGTTGTCTCGTGGTTTCTTAGAATCACGTTTTCACAGTCACGTCAGTCATGTAATAATGATTCTATTCAGTCACCCAATTTTGCTTTAAGGTGTGATCACTTCAGTGAATTAGTGCCCACATATAGAAACAAAACAATGCAGTCATAATGACAATACTGTATCTTTCACCATCGTCACCTAGCTCATGATTCGATATACACGTAAAAAGAATGCAACTGTATTGAATTAAGTCGGTAAGACATTGTCACTCATGCCAAGCTTTGAGTATACATAGCTAAGGAGCAATTTAAATAGCGATCATTCATCACCCAATGCATACGTTTTAATTACCATTATTAACCTGCTGATTCTCATAATGGTTCACACCCAACTACTGTTGAAATGCCTCACTTAGGAATGACTAACGATGTAACGAACGGTAAGCCACAGTAGAAATGTTGACGGTAACAATTATCCTTTTCATTCAAAATATCTTTATTATTGTGGTGGATTAGCATGGTGTGGAAAACATCTGTTTAATCTTTCCCAGCTTCAACCAAGGCTCCTAAATATAGACTAAACTAGAAAATGCACAGATTTCCATTAAGGAGGTGTACCGAGTCACATGTGTTCAGGCTACTTTAGTGCACTACTGTAGTGTGTATTCTAATCTTGGGTTTATGAATCAAGAGCCAGACTTACAGTTAATGTCATTTATGTTTATAATGTCCATGCTCAATAATATTAATTGTAGTTAAGTGTTTTGTTTGTTTTTGCATACATTAAGATGTGTTTTGACTAGTACAAATATAACAATAATAACTGAATTATTGTAAACATTTAGATCAAGATGAGCGTTATTAAAGTCTTTATATGCTTGGCTATGCAGTAATCGGTTATCTATATCCCCTACACTTTAGTTGATGTGGTTTCTTTAAACATTAACTTTATTACGTTTTTATTCATTGTGATTGTATTGGTATTTTATTTTCCTTCTTTAACAATAAAAAGTTGAAAAATACACTTCTTGAGATAATATATTATTTGACATTTCTAAAAACTAATTGTTTTCTAAAAACAATGCACATATTTAATTAATTTGTAAAGATGTAGGACAACATAACATGTATTTCCTGCATTTTCTGCTTTTGCTCTGTTTTATTGGAAAGGAATATGATAGTCAGCGGTACTGCATACACAGAAAATATTTAGGTGAATTATTGGTTAAAAAAAAAAAAAGAAATATTGATTCTGGAGAAAACAATCGATTTTAAAAATTGTTGCGAAAAAGAAATCACGGTATATGTGAATCGAGTTTTCTCCACTCCCATGATGCATTGGCCAAAAGGATTCATCTTCAATCAATGATAATTTTAACACACTAAAAACTTTACAGCACGATTTTCTGATACAAAAAGGCTCACGTTTGGGTAAATGTTTCCTTTGACATCTAGCATCTGCAGCACACAAACATAAAAACTCTGTTAGTGTGTGTGTGTGTGTGTGTGTGTGTGTGTGTGTGTGTGTGTGTGTGTGTGTGTGTGTGTGTGAGAGACATCTTTGTTCGTACAACTTTTGCATACGTGGGAAAAAGGGAGAGCTCTGAGGGGCCCATGAGGAGTGAGTAGGTGAAAAGAAAAAAGTAACTCAGTGACAGTTTAAAGCAAAGAGAGACAGCAACACACCAGAGCAGATCTGTGGACGTGGCCTTCCTATATCCCTGTGTGTACACACACACAAACACACACATACACACACACAGACAGTCTGTCTTGCTCTGGCACACACATCAACAGAGATTATATTTTTTTACCCCTTTTTGATATGTGTCAGCATAACTCACACATTTGAAGATGAAAAGAATGACAGGCGTAATATACAAAAAGCTATAAATCGTTCAGTATAATGTTACCTGCTGCGGGAAAAAGGAAATGATGCAGCATACAACCAAAATGAAATGAAGCACAAGTAAAAACAAAAAGAAAAGTATATCTACTTAATGGAAGGAGTATCACGCTACTTAACTGTATTTTAAACAATGGAACTTATTTCACCCCAGGCATGAAGCAACATTTTTCCATTTGATTATCAGTTACATAACAAGAGGCTTGAGTCGAGCAATGTGAATGAGCCAAACTGTTTCAACTGTACTTAAAATTCCAACTGAACAGCTAAGGGAACTCCAATTTATACAGTACAGTTCATTGAGTCAGATGATAACTCATGTGATGACCAGTGTTTTGTGTTTTCTTGCAAAATTACATATTCAGATCAGATTTTCAAAAAGGTGCATGGTTTAAAACAAACTATAAATCGACCTGCATTTATTTGATTATTTGACTTCTGGGAATTTCAAGACAGAATGGAGTAGAACATGTCTGCATCAGCATGGTTGTTGGGAGTTGAAGATTGGAAGTTGGAAGTTGGAAGCTATACTGTTTTGGTAAAAAAAATTAATCAAGGCACCAAGCGAAAGTTCCATCTGCGAGTTGTAATTGCACCCCTGGTAATTTGAATCTAAAAATAAAAATCATAATTTCAGTGAACATGATAATGTAAGAAATGAGAATTGCCAAACTATTCTTGTTTGTCTGTCCATTGGTAAATCGGTTTTTTTTTTTGTCATTAATGTACTGTACTGCACTTTTAAAGACCTTGCAGAGTGTCAGTGCCCTACATCACAGGAACTCTGTAAGAAAAGACACACCATGCTGGTGCAGTGAGCATCAACGCATCAAATTCAGTCTTTCAAATAATGTTTGTTGTTTGATTGACTTAACAAGTGCAAGTGAAGACACTTTTTGTGGCCTGACCAGAAAAGCAAAACAAATGCTGCTTATTAGGATGTCATCTTTGTGTTATTCCAAAGCTTTGTCATCAGTGTTTGTGGTAACAATGAAGTCTACTATAGAAAAGATGACTATAACTAAATTATTATTGAGAGACTTTTCCACAGTTTAAAATTGGCTAACAGCAGAACAACAGAGGAGCATATCAATGTGACAGCAGGGAGATGACAGAAGCTGACACCCAAGTTCATGTTTGACTTGTTTACAAGGCAGCCTGAGCCTCTCACACCTCAATGGCTCTTTCAGAAGGCCAGTACTGACTCACATTATTAATCCAACACATCTTGTGCACTGCCCATTCAAGCTGATGATCACAAAGAAGCGCATAAAAGTTTTCCTCACGTCCAATTGAGTCAAAACTTTGATCCAAGCTGAAGTGAGGGCGTGTCATCTGAGTTCCTTCTCGTTGTGCACGTGACTTTCTCCCAGAACTCATTTATCTCCCATTAAAACCTACCCATACTGCATCCTCAGAAATGCACATATCATGTTTTCTTAATGAGTCACTTCCTGTAGGAATGACACATTTACGTAATACTTACGTAGATACTCTGACCACTTATACGAAAACCATTTTAGAAAAATTCCAGAAGGTGAAGCATGGTGAAATTAGGATGAGTAATTGTGTATGGGAACGATTTCACAACGGTGCCCAAAACACATTTTAAACATCTGATTCTGAGCTTGTAACCTGGCAACTAATGCATCACCTTTTTCTCTTATCTGCCTCTGACAGTATTCAGGTAAATCAAAAACAATGTATTCCTAAATTTTACTTGTCATGGCATTCCTTAATTATGAGGTGAGTGATGTGGATGAATTAGAGGAATGTGCCTGCTGTGTCTGCCAATTGGAAGCAACAAGATGCCAGATGCCCTCCACCCCAGGGGGGGGGCTAGAACTTCCCTCACAAAGAAAAAATGTCACAGACAAACATACAAGAACACCTGACTACTCTTTTTTGGGGGGCCTTATTGAAGTGAGTTTTTCTTTTGTGCTATAATCACACTGGAAAACTCAGGCGTAAATCCTGTGAAACGCACCTAGTTCTTTTATTACACTCTAAGTGTCCTGCAGGGTACTCAGGTGCACTAATACATCACTTGAGCTGGATTTGATTTCAGGAGCATACACAGAGACAGGATATTTTCTAAGGGGTTGCAGGAATTGCAAGAAGATTTTTTTTTTAAGAAAACCGTCAGGTCTCGACTGTCCGGTCTAAATTAGGATTTCCACACTTTGCAAGCTAATGGAATTTATTTCCGGCTAAAATTATTAACTCCAAGGACTGCAGTGACACAGACACGTTGCATCAAAAAAAGGGCAACAAAGGTCCAATCCAGTCTGTGTGGCCTTCAGGCTCATGCTGCAAACAGCTTCTTTTCTTTATATATATCTTTCAGACAGATTTCTTTTTCCTGACACAGAGAAAAAGTGGCAAAGATTTCCAAAAACAAACAGAGTCTGGATCCCATTGCCTACTCAGAGAAAACCTATGACCGCTAAGACTACAGTACAGCATTAATAATCTTCAACTAAAATTTGCACTGAAACTTGTAAATATTTTGACAAGCTCAGCAAATAGCTTCAGAGCACACAAATACAAAGTTAAGCCTACCCTGAATGAAAGCAAACACCATATCCGCCACAGAGAGAAAAGTAAACAGGACAGGATTAAGTCATTCTATGAGACGTACCTGGAGAAGCTGACAGAAAAATTTGCCACGGCTGCGGCGGAGGGTATCCCATCGTCACCCCTCTGTAACCCGGATGACTCTCCAAACCTGTTGCTCCTGGCCCAGTCCTCCCCCACCATAGGGAGGTTTGGGTAAATGCCAAAAGGCTCCTGGTCTTGTCGGGAAACTGTGGAGGACTGGTTAGCTCTGTAGTGGTAGCTAGGTCCTGCACTGAGGGCCATAGACGAGGGCATGGCACCTCCTCCACGGAGAGAGCTCATGCCGCTCTGGATACACTGCGACTGGCAGAAACCAGCGCTGTCCTGCTTCTCCAGTTTCACAACACCGGGAGTACGGATGTGGGTGAAAGAGTTGTCTGGATCCTTCTCTTCCTTAATCATAACGTTGGAGAGAAGGGATGCCGGCTGCTGCTGATGGTGAAGCTGATGTTGCTGGTGCTGTAGAAGGTGGTGCTGCTGGTGGATGGGGTGCTGCTGCTGGCCCGTGCCATTCCCATTGGTACAGTTTACTCCATTACCCACGAGAGGCTTTGTTTCCTTTAGCAAGCCACTGACTGAACCACCTCCGCCCCTGCTGTAATTTAGGATGTTATCCAAGTGTTCCACTTCTGAAACCAACTCAAAATCACTGAATTCTGGCAGAGAATTTGAAAGGTCCAGGTCCTGCCAAATCTCGGGATCCTCGATTAGCCCACTGCTGTTGCCATCCAAATCACACGGAACAGCGACTGTGTGTCCGCTGTAAGTTCCAAAGTCTTTATCCAGAGAAAAATCCCCCTCCTGCTTGATGTGCTGGGAAAAAAGGTTGGGCAGAGGGAGGTTGCCAAGGATGGAGGAGACTGAGGTGCTGATGACAGAGGTGGACATCTGATTGAGATCGGAAATACTCTGTTTCAACAACGGCAAGTTGTCCTCCATGTTGAAAACACCAATGTCCTGGTGTTGTTTCTGCATTTTGATGGTTTTACCCTCCTCTATGTCTGACCCCTCACACAGGACATGATGCTGAGGGGACTCAAAGAGGCCTCCGAGCTCCCCCTGGTCTTTGGTTTCACCCTGTCCATTTGGGGCCACTGTGGGCTGAGGCAGAGACCCGGGGCCAGACATGTGCGTTGCGGACTGAAGCCGTGAACCAGCTGTGTT
>NC_048419.1:17366415-17435485 GCF_013103735.1 Etheostoma cragini | reverse complement strand
TATATACACAAACACATACACACACATTATTATTAAATATCTGCATTAACTATTTCTTTTAGTGCAGTTGAAAAAGCCCTAACAGTGCAAATCTAGTATGCTTCTGCCAATGCTATTCTCATATGTATTTATATTCTTCAAGAAATGTCAGCAGCTGTACTATCTCCTCTTCTCACACCCACACAGTAGCACTATGGCAAAAGTACAAATGGCACAGACCAGGCTGAGCAAAAACGGTACGGAAAGAAAAGAAGACCGCAGCCATTACATTACCGCAGACATTACATACCATAAGTAACTCTTTGAACTGTGCCCTCCCCTCAAATCAAGCAAGAAGTACAAGACCTTCCCAGACATAACTTGTGTAACATGCAGTGCCTCTGACAGCCCCATACAGTAAAGCCAGTATGTGTGCAGTACAACAACATACATCTGTCCAGAGAGATTAACCCACTATGGACCTCTGGGCATTTGCGGGAGTAACCAATAACTGGCTATGTCCGTTTGCATGAGAGACAATTCAGTCAAAGGTCCAATTACAAAATAAGGGTCAGGGTTATACATTTAAAATGAAATGCGAGTAGTGCAAGTGGCAGCAACATATCCAAAGAAAAGCTGTATGCCTGTAAGTGTTCGGCAGCTCACTAATTTAACTGTAGATCATTAACAACGATAGCTGCCATTTCTGGAAGGGCAGAAAAGCAGGCAAGCTGTCACTTGCGGCAATTTGTCTGTTTCAAAGTCAGTGATTGTGACTAAACATTACAAACCAGGCCTACGTCGCTGAGCCTTTTTATCTTCGTCTGCCATTTGTGTGCAGTAAATGTCAAATGAAAAAGCTGTTAGATTGAAATAATGCATTTTTTACTGAGCAGTTATACGATTGGATAACTTCCTGAGGAATTCTGATCGATGCAGCCGATTGACTCTATGTTATCTGTATGTTGCCTTAAGCAGCGGTCGTTACATTCTTAGAAGAAATGACTCCATACAGCCTATGACAAATATATAAAGCTGATGCCATATGGGCAGCGGTTTGCAACGCTTCTTCTGCACATCTGCTGCTGCTCTGTTCAAAGTTTGTTCCACTGACGTGCGGTCATGTAGGTCTGTCGATGATTTCTTTACAAAATAAAGGATGATTGGACATTTGTATCGCACATTCGAGTCCCTGGTGGAAAATTAGGAATATTTATTTTATTTTGGTAATTTCGCCACTTCACCTCGCCCACACACACGGCTCTGTACTGTAAGCAATAGCCTATGCAGACTACATGGGACACAATCTTCTCTATAAAAGGTAGCTGGTGTGATGCATTTTAGACAAGGCAAGGATGGTCCTTGGTATATCAAAGTAAAAAAAAAAAAAAATGCTATAGGCTACTTTTCTCCCCGAACAGCACAACACATACAGCATTAGTGCAACCTGTTGGCAGCGATGGGAAATTGCACTGATCACACGCCTACAGACGGATAGGCTGATAAGCTGCTGTTCTGTTGAAGTTTGTGCAACATTTACTCTTTCTTACACAAACATAAGACAGTTCATCCGAGCGCTGGTGGGGATATTATCAGTGGGGCGCACGTAGAGCTGTCAGCGCGCCTGCCACACAGCCCCGGGGACGCTCATCGTCGGCCTACCTCGAGGGATCTCATGACAAGACAAGTATTATTAACAGTCCGTACCTGTAGTGAAAGAGGAATGCGCTCCGCTGGTTAGGTCATCTCCCGTCAGTCCAAGTTGGAGAAAAAATGTGAGAAATAACGCAATTTCCTCATAGTCGAGCTCTGAAACAGCACTCCTTCCAGTAATATTGCGTGGAGAAATGTCAACTGATTTTACCGATTTATCAATCTCCCGGTACGCCAGAAAACATCGTCCGCAATATCAACGATTTTATAACTGGAGTCTACGACGTCGTTGACCTAGCTGGAGATGGCGACATGCACCGTGTGCGCCGTTTCGCAGATCTGTCGATAACTTTTAACGCACGTCGTCGGAAGGAGGTTTAAAGTGAACGATCACTCACTCGCATGCGACTTCACTATAATTCCGCAATGAATCCACAGATCTGTGGCGCGATATTCTATTCTTGCGCCACTAAAACCCGTGAGTACATTAAAGTTATATAATCCAGCCGTGCTGCCCTGGCGCACTCAACTGCAAACTCAGGCAGGGCAGGGCGGACAGTTAGTGAAATGGTGTCAAGCTCGGTGGAACAAGTGGAGCGCTTCCGCATGGTCTTTTCAGAATAAAAGCATCGAGGTTGCAACAATCACAATGATTGTTATTAGCCTACATATGAAAAATGTTTGGGGCTTTTTTTAATGCAGATACATGTAACACAACGGCCATATTATCCAAAATAGATGGTATCACATAGCCTTTTGTGCAGTTATGTTTTTCACAGAGAGCTATTTTGTTTTATTTTAAAGAAGATAAGCTCAGCTTCCTGTCAACTTCTGTCTATCTGGGACAGTTTGACGCAGCTGTTAGTTTGACACTTGCCGGTGAACGCCCCTTTCCCTGCTGAAACTCTCTCTGCTGAGGAATCTGTCAAAACGTGTCTCCGTAGGCCACCGCGTTACGTCCTGGCCAGCACTGGGTGGTACCGTAGGTCACGATCTATTACAGCATCTTCAACCACCAAGCCAAGAATAGTCAGTACAATTCTCTTTAAAGATTTTAATTCCCAAAGTTCAAGTCCCATTTGGCAGGGAGGGCAGGGGAGGGGGCTTCCTTATCAGGGTCAAATAAGGTTCTCAGCAAAAAAGAGGCCTGTCTACTTTTTTCTTCTTCTTCAAACCAGAGCAATCACGATTTGGCTATTAGAATCCAGGTTTTATGCTCCATCGTTATATCCTCAACTGTAAAATTTAACCATTATAAATACAAAATATCTTCCTTAGATCAAGAGTCCTGAAATGTATCATAAGAAAATAGCTAGTTGTTGGCTTGATCTCACGTATCCACAGCAAACTTGATTTTAATTACTTGAGTATTTCCATTTTATGGTAGGCCTACACTTTATAGGCTACATCCACTCCACTACTTTTTAGAAGCCAAAATCTATATTTATTCGGCCTCTTTATTTAGTTACTTTGCAAATACAAATTATCAATAAAAAGGATGAATGGACTAATAAACTAATAAATCATGATGTATTATTAAAGGTTAGGCTACCAGTACTCAAAATGAGCTCCACCTTAATCAGCTGCAATAGGATGGTGATGAAAACGTTAAAGCATCTAAAATAATAATCCAGAGATGTAATATTATTAAGAAGAAGAAGAGAGGCTAGGAAGGGAAGTGGACAGTCCAGGCTGTGCAGACAGGCACGGACGCCCGTGCTGTTCTATCTGCAAGAAAAGAAACAAGGATGGGCAGACATAAACCAACTATGCCAGAAAAAAAAAGAGGGGGGGGAGAGGGGGGTCAGGTGTGGCCCTCCATGCAAGTCATTCGATTAGAAGGAGCAGAGTGTGTCCTGTGCATGTGGATGTCTCATTAAGAGCTAGTGTGGCTGGAGAGAGGCAAGAGCTCCCCAGGGCCTGAGAAAACCACACTGTTCTCAAAACATCACAGGGAACACTGTGAGTTTTTAATGCTGGGTAACAATGGGTGATCCTATTTACCACACTGTTTAGAAACACTGGACGTGTAGTGCTTCATGTGCATGTATGTGCAACTTAGAATTCATGGAGAAATACGTTACTGTGATTGTGTGATACACGTTGCTCTTGGTTACTCTAGTCTGAAGAGACAGCTTCATGTGAATATTTAGTGATTCATGTACAATCACATGCGCTTGTGACTAATGGTGGCCCAATTTTGGGTTTCAAATGTTCTTGACCCATGAAAAAAAGTATCTCAAGACAACTCATACTTTTGAGTATTTGATTATTTCAGTATTTTACTCTACAGGTAAAATACGTATTTAAAATGTCAAGTCATTCAATTCCCAAACAGTTTCTCATTGATCCACGTGACGTCTCACCATGTTGATGTTGCAACCCTTTGGTTTACTCTGCCGAGGTTTTGAGATTTCCACCACCCGAATACAATTAAGGTAGAGCCCGACCAATAAAGGATTTTTATGGCCGATACCGATAAAAAGCAGATATTCCTATATGTCAGCCAATATATATAAAAAAAAAAAAAATCCAGAAACGCGTTACAAAACGTAAACAGATTTCCCTAACATTAGTTATTTGTTGTTATTTATGAGTTCTCACTAAAATAATATGACAAGAATTTGTTTTATTGTCACAACAGAACAGAGGAACATCAAAATATATTAAAATACTGATAAATAAAATGTACAAAATTACAAACTTAAGATATGAAAGTCCTTTGAACAAAAGCACAATAATAAAAAGAAATCAGTGTTGCCAACAAGTATGTTGTAGAGTGCGTCTGGTGGACAAACTACGCAACGCCAACACTCATAACATGGTTGACGGTCCTTTTTTCCTTTTCTTTTTTAATATATTAATTTGTCAGAATCATTTACTTGTCACTACTATTACTGACTGATTTTGATGAATGCATATTTTTTTATAGTTAAATACAAATTGTATCAGCCATTATAAATGCTGATACCGATAGATCCTGAAATGCCTAATATCAGCAGATAATGTCGGCCCACCGACATATGAGTCGGGCTCTAAATGGAGGCAACAGGAATTTTGTTTGTGGTGATCACAGTATTAAAAAAATGTCCTTTTAAAAACTAAATAGCATGTTTTTTAAAAACAATGTCCTATTTACACTGAATAAACATAAAATTTCACAGTGGCAACATTTTTTAATGTGAAAGTAACATGAAGACTTTACATTATGGAAGCATCAGTAGAAACGTTCTGCAAATAAAACCAAAACCAAACATTTCTGCATAGCTAGAGATCCATTGGGGTGAGTGGGTAAATATATTGTTTTTGATTTAGGACTGAACGTGTTTAGGTTTCCCTTTCCCTTTCCCTTTCCCTTTACAGAGTTTCCCTTCGGGGATCAATAAAGTATTTCTGATTCTGATTCTGATTAATTACAAGTATTTCTCGGCTATGTTCTGCCTTCATTAGACTGTTGACAGGAAATGAGGACAGAGACACATGGGGAATGATACGCAACAAATGTGTGGCTGCTGGACTTGAATTCAGGAGGCTGCAGGCATCCGGGCATATTTATCCTCAATATAATCCAAAGGGGCACATTCCCAAACTCTGTTTTTTTAGTTTATTGTCAATGAAGGTAATTTTTGTAACAAAGAGCAGGCAAGTCCATCGTGTAAGTGGCTGGAAACAAAATTGTTTTTACTCCCCCATCTGCCAAAATCTCTAACCTGAACACTTGCCAAATTCTGTCCAATGAACAAGCAACTGGCAAGACCACATAGGCCTTTTGTGCTGAAACCCTAATTTGTAATTAGACTGCAAAGTGAGTATTGGGGCTCAAGCTATTGACCCTTTTTCATACATAAATTACCACTCTAGAGCATGTCAATATTATACCAGTATACACAGCATTATAGTTGCTGTTGCTGCAATTATTTTTAAAGTTATACTTGTGAAGAAATCCTGCTGGGGTCCTGTTTAATAAACAAGAACATCAGCTTCAGTGTCCTATAATAATTCATCTTTAAGCTGTCTAGTGTTAAGTTTTGGGAGTTTTTTCATCATAATTGATCATTTTTAACTTTGGGAAGCAAAGGTTAAAGCAGCGTTATGAATAAAGCTTCATACTTGGGTTTATACAATGTTTAGAATGGTCTCTAAGTACCCTGTTTTCTTATACTGATCCATAAAATGTCAGTGCACCTATGTAAGCAAAATACAAGTGCAACAAAGGTCAACTATCAGGTCAATGAAAGAAAGCCAAAAAAGCAACTAGATCAAAAAAATAATTAAAAAGAAATTGCATCAGTTATTAACATGTTTCTCACCCCCTTCTCTGCATTACATTAGAAGATTCACACGCTTCACTCCAAAGGGATTGGAAACATTCACCGGCAGTACTTACAGTAACATAAATGAGTTATGTCAGACGTTGAGGATGACACACAGTGAGGAAGGAAGAATTTCTTTTAAAGGTAAAACGGCAGTTCAAACCCTTTGGTGTGTCTTCTCTGAGCCAGAGAAAAGCTGAGTGAGACAATAAGTTGAAAACATGTACAGGAGGAATGATAAAAATGACACATCGAGGAAGGATTTCTAGACAAGTTATTCCTCTAAGTGAGTGTACAAACTGGCCAAACAACCTTAGAGCAATCATCCAAAGAGAGTTCCATCTTGACATAAAATGTCTGTAATTCATCTGATACAAGTATGATCAAGGCCTTATAAGAGGTGATCTATGACCTGTATTATTGTATATTGGATGAAGTATTTGGTCAGCCACATGCTTCATTTAGGAAAAAACTGAAATGTGAAATTTACCATGGCTTTGAAATAGACACAACAGAGGACTTTAAAAAAAAAGTAAGGCAAGTCAATTTCCTTTATAGCAAAATATCACAAATCACACCTTTACCTCAAGGGGCTTTAAGGAGTGTCATATACGTATGTATCATGTACAAATGTCTTAGAGTTACTTGTGTATTCTACAGCAAAAAACATACTTTTAAGAACAATATGCTGCTTATATAACTCAATTTCCCATTACATACAATACACAATTTAGAGAAAGTGCTAACTTGTTTGACTTTGTTTTCATCCACTCCTTAAGTGTTATATTGGGACATTTCTGTCCCACAGTGGCGTGAATATCACAGCTTAAACCATGGGAGACAGATGTTCTAGTCATATTTTTTAATTAACATTAAAAGCAAGGCCAAAAGATTCAGGTCTTCCATATCTGTATCTGCTTTGCATAGAGGTAAAAGCATGGAGCTAACCTTTAAGTCAACTGACCACCGTGACCTTTGGATTTAATAGCTGACAAGGCAATATGATCTATTGAAGGCAAAAGAGGGTTTTAGAAGAGATCAGCTGACAAACACTAATAACCACCACAGCCTGAATTTGCCATAATTGTGCTGCTCCAAAACTAATGATAATAAATTGCTCACAAGTAGAATTATCTTACAAAACCTTCTTCACACTGAGTTGGTGCTTGCTGTGTGAGTGAATCCAAGCCAGTGCAGAAACTGTAGTGACCTGCATTTATTCAGTCACAAATATGCATTAAAGATCAATCTTAAAAAAGAACAGAAAAAGGCCTTTTAACCATGATTTGGAGTGTATTGGATTGGAAATAGTGCTCTCATCTCATCATGTCTTTTGAACTCATTGTTATGATTTGTCCACTTTCCTATGATAATGAGTTTTATATCACTTTTAAATGTTACTTCAAGCATGTGATATTAAAACCAAGGTAATACTATTTGGTAATTTAAATTAGATAAAATTAATAGGAAAGCCCTTAAGCAGATCACATACACTTTGGATTTTACACAATTGTTGGAAAGTACTATTAGAATAATTACATCCTTTCAGCAATAGAGAACAATACATTTATGTGAGCAGTCATCGTTCATCAGCTCTTGACTTATGCAAAGGGGTACCACAAGGATCAATACCAGGCCCACTTTTGTTTAGTTTATATATTAATGATTTGCTGTCTGTTTGCCCTGATGTCAAAACACTAATGTATGCGGACAACAAGATAGTATATGTGCATTCCAAGACAAAATATCTGGGTGCTACCAAACTCACCACAGCCATGGGTCAGATCCCCGACTGGCTAAATTGTTCCTGCCTTTAACATAATGTAGTAATTTTTTTACAAAAAGACAATCTAACATTGTGTTGAATATAACAATCTTGGGTCAAAACATATTTGGGCATTATTATTGATTCTAATTATTCTTTTAAAGTACATATTAAGACAGTGTGCAATAGGGTGAAGTTTAGCCCAGCCAATATTAAATGCATTAGAACTTTTAATACCTCCAAATTATTTATGGATGCCATAATTGTGTCACATCTAACATATTTTCTGACAAGCTAGGAGAAAAACTAACAGCTCATTACTAAAGACAACAGTTCCCATCACCATATTTTTCTAAATAACCGTAAACTGCTGAGCTGGGAAGATGTTATCAAATACAAAAACATCTGTCTCTCTAAGCTGCTTCTTTTAATAGACAGTGAATTTAAGGGGGACTGTCCACAACATTATAAACTCAGGACAGGACACCCAGTCAGTGAGTTAACTGCAACAAGGGAATGAGGTTAGCTGAGGTGGAGGTGCTGTTCACATTCCCCATGAGCAAACCGGTGAATTCACTGGTAGTGTAACTTGTCTTTATCGGCTATAGCCTATGTGCAGCCAAAAAGAGAGAGAGAGAGAGATACTGATAGTTCAAAAGAAAGACAGAAAAAAAATCATTGTGATGCCAGTAACAGTTTATGACAGAGAAGTGAAGCCAATTGTTGCTGACATACCCAGTAAGAACTCAAGTAATGACTGTCGCCTCAGCATAGCAAGGAAGCCAGCTTTGTAAGAGTTATATAGAATGCAAGTTTAGAAGAACAGGCTGTTCTTCTTATGCTGTTACGGAACCAGAAAACTAAATTTATATATATCTGATGTAATAATGGAAATGGTGTTGCATGTTATTGTGCAAGTTAGTATGTGTGTGTGTGTGTGTTTCTCATGTTCTAAACAGTACATTCTAGCAGTCTGAAACCACTTTTGTACTTGTACTTACTACTTGCACCAGTTCTTGCCGGCATCTACCCAACAATCTGGCAACTCAGCATTAATCTAAACAACAAGCACATCAACACAAATGTGGCACACAGGCTTACATACAACCAACCAGTGGGGGATGAGACAGACCAGTTAATGCGTGAGCAGGTAAACACATAACAAAACGAATGAGTCTGGTATGCTCACTGCACTGTTATAAACTTCAGGAGAAACAGTTCAAAACAGTTGTGTTGAGTGACGGACCATAGTTACCCTAAAGGATCTTGTTCTGGCATAGTCAAAAGAAAGGAAATACCTTCTCACATCATTTAGGCTTTATTAAGATGTAGTTACAATCATTACAGTTAAGAGGGTTACTTCAGATTCAGCATTGCACTCCTATACCATTGGCAGACTCACAATGGACAGTTTCAAAAAAGGGTCCAAAATCAATGCAGCATAACCAGAGATATTGCTTTTCATTCCATGCATTATTCTTTCATGGCAAAACTTGCTGCTTGCAGTACATTACCAACAATGCAATGCCCCTGACCGATGTCAACTCAGGTGAAACAACTTCAGGGAGTATAAAGTTCACCCGAGGAGAGAGAATCTTGTCTAAAAAAAATAAGCTACCAATCTATAGAGGAGTTAATGTTATGTAAGGGATCATTCATCATCGCAAATAAGAACCCCAACAGGGTTTGTTTATTTGTTTATTTCAAAGGATCCCCATTAGCTGACGCCGAGACGACAGCTAATCTTCCTGGGGTCCAAACAATACATCCAAAAGACAATAAATACAACCAAAATTACTCACAAATATATCATATATAAATTCACAAACAAAACTGACAATGCAAAAAGTACTAACACACTAAATATAATAAAGAATAATATAGCACATGATACAACCTCACTCAACCAATCCAGAGAATATTATGATATCGAAAACAAATGTAATCCAAGACTTTTTTTTAAACCAGTTTTTCCCTTGTTATCCCGAATCCCAACTGGAAGATTGTTCCAATATACAATTGACCTATAAAACACAGTCCTCTTCATACAGTCAGATTTAGGTAGTGGTAAAGAAATCTGTCGACTATTCACCCCTCTTGTATAATGTGAATGCATATCTGAGCAATAAGTTATATTATCAGAAAGAAATTTAGGAATCCCAGTATTAATAATTCCATGAAAATATACTAACATATTAACAGATAGTCTATGCTTGACCTCCAACCAAGCAAGACGTTCATGCATCTCTGCAACCCTAGTTCTCGAAGAACAACCAAGAACCAGTCTTGCAGCCCTATTTTGTGCAACTTGTAATTTTTTTAACTGACTGCTTGATGCCGCAGACCATATAACAGAACAATAATCCAAACGACACAAAACAGGAGTGGTGCAGGAGTAGGACAATTGAAATTCCCAATACTTACTTACTATATTTTCCCACTTATTACACAGCTTATTACACGGCTTGTAACACAGCTACTCATAAAGAGGTTACCGGCTTATGATGTCGGCGTCCGGTTGGGATGGTTAACTTTAACACTGATGAGCACGGCTGTCCGGCAGGAGGCCAGGTTGTCGTGGTGAGTGACCTACACATGGAGCTCACTAATGCTCTGTGTGCACTATTGCCATTAGAGCTGTTAGTTATCCCTGTTTCCTCCATCCTCTCTTTCCCTTTGTGATCAGCTGATTAGAGAATTAATTGTGTATGAGCAAAAATATTAATTTAAAAACTACTATATTGATTTCAAAACACTCCACCAGAATTTATGATGAGAACTTAGTCCATGACAATCGTCTGTTGTACTAAGCAACAGAATGTTATACAAAAATAGAAGACCACAGAAGGCCGTGATTAACCATTCAGAATCAAGTAGGCCAATTCAACCAAGCCGTGTAATAAAAAATGATAAGATGGTTTTGGAATAAGCTGCCCTTCTTGGCAAAATAAACAACTGTATCATGTGTTTTTAGACATTTCATAAATATGTTAATGTTCCCACTGTTTGGCACATGTGTCTCTTTTAATCTCCATGAGTAATAGGCTGTCCTATGTGGCTGTCTTCTTAAGGTGTCTTGTTTTTGTTTATTTGTTTTGTGTGTGTTTTTATGTGCTTTTGTTAATTGTATTTTATTGCTGAGTTGACATCTGGGAACAACTGACCAAGTTAATTGATGGCTCTCATATCATCTTGCTAAAGGACTACAGTGGAAAATTAGCTGGCTGGCTAACACCAGCACATTTAAAGTAATGTTAATGAATGTGTGCTGTCCTTATAAGTAAATAAATAAATGTTGGAATGAAGTTAGTTATGCTATAATTTATTTTAAAGTTATGACATTGACAAAAACATTTTGGGAAGTTACAACATATATATGTATTAATATAGAGTACTTATTACTATTAATATAGTGTATTTGTGTTACTGGGGAACAATAGTTGTGTAACGCTACAGATGTATGTTATGTTTTTAAATGAATACAAAATACTGTGGGCCGGTAATATAGTTTTGGGTTCTCATGTGAGATCCATCTGAAAATCCAAACTGATGTTAGAGGGGGACCTAGAACAGCTTGTATGTCATGTCATATCATTATATCCTAAACAATAACAGAGCCAATTTCCTATGCTTTCCTTCACAAATAAACTCTTACAAATAAAAGTTTACCGGACAACCTACAATAATAGGAATACATTTGCAAGATGTTAATACAGAAAATTATGCAAAAATGAATTTCAATCTTCTCTGTTTTGAGTAATTCCAGCCGAGGTAATTTATGTAAGATGTTCTGGTTTGCTAGTAAACAAGCTAGTAAAATGGACCAAATATATTAAAGTAGTAATGACTGATTAGTTTTCTGTCACCATAGCACAGAAAGGAGCCAGGTACATTTATTGAGATTTTGTTATCTATAATGCAGCTATTAAGCAGATTTCCTAAGCAAAAAAAACAAAAAACATAAACAACATCTGTGTGAAAATAAGGTCAGGAGGGAACGTTATCTGCCTTATCTGATTTATGCAACCCTCGTTAGGTTATTTAATTTTTTTCTTTTTAGGGTTAAGCCAGCTGATATGTGGCACACAGATGTTCTATTTAACACGGTGACTCATTCACCTGGCAAGAGTGACAGCCAGAGAGAGAGAGAGAGAGAGAGAGAGAGAGAGAGAGAGAGAGAGAGAGAGAGATCTCGTCTTCTTTTATGCAAGAGAGAAAAAGAGTGAAACAGGATCAGATGACAACCACACAAATGGATTATAGAGGTTTTACAGCCACTGCATCTAAAAAAAGACCAACCTTTCAAAACACGTTCCTAAAAAAATGTTTGGGGAGGGGACATTTGTTTGAAAGCATATCCTTTAGATACGGATGCACCATTCTACACTTTGTGTTTTTTGATGGGAAGAAGAGCTTGTGTAATTTAAAGTATTTCCTGTGTGAGCTTGTATATTAATACACACTTTTCAGTTTTCTCTTGTAAGGCATAAACCAAGGCAACCTCTTGGAATATGATGGAATTGATTGTGAGCCTGATTCAGTGCTAATGTGTTGATAACTGGTAAGTTAAGGTTCAGTTGCTGTCATTTATTGCAAATAAATTAAGACAAATCATGGAAAGAGAAGACATATATTTCTACAATCTATAATGTTTTTGTTAGGCACCATAGGCAGGATTTTAAATTAATCTAAACATGAACATATTGCAAACAGCTCAATTTTTTCCTGAAGTTGGATTAGCTTTATGTATGTTTGGATTAATAATTGGGACCTTATAGGCCAAATAGTTCATTGTAACCATGATAACCTAATCCATGTTCATTTCAAACGCAAGCTTGAAAAATTAGTCTCTATCTTTGTCTCTCTGTCTCAACAACCATTATGTATCCAGTCTGATGGCTAAGTCCCAGTAGCGGACATTCTAAAGAGGAGCAGCAAAATTGTCTCACGTCTTTTCAATTACCAAAACTCTATAAAAAACCATGTGGATATGAAACGAACATGTCTACTGGTCTTTTCCGCTCTGTGAAGCTAAGGATAAAAGTAAGGAATAAATAGAGGCAGGGTTTAAATGATCTTTTCCCTCATCCTTCCCACATCTCATTCTATACCTTAAAGCATTCTCCTTCTCCTTTGTTTCCAACATCCTGACAGCAGTGAGTATGCATGTTTCTGTGTTTATTTGGTAGCACATGTAGATATGTGTGCTGATTTAGTTCAGTTTGCAGCTCTGATCCGAGCTTGTTTTTCTCCTGGAAAAGCTGTCACCATGGATACATGCTGTGTTTTGACCTTTTGGGGTCGACCTATCATGTGCTAAGTGGTTGGTGTACACTAAGGGCTGAGGACATGGCTTAGTGTAGAGTTGTGTTCACACAAAGGAACACATGAACACACACTTACTCACACACCCAAAGTCCTACACACACATGCACTGACAGGCAAGGCTTGAACGGTTGTGATGTTTTAGCAGCACTTACAAATTCAAGTCATGAAACTACAGCAGCATCTTGGCAATAAACTATTATCCTTGTACTCTAAAATGTTTCCGGTTAAAATAGTCTGAAGCAACAGGATGTTACCTGAAAAGCTGGCAAATGTTTTAGAATTTCCAACATAGGCTTTCACAAGGTTCACAGCAACCAAAGGATCTGAGCTTACCGCATTCTGCCAGAGGCGTTTGTCTACGCTCTCTGAATCATAAAGCCCTGCATGGCTGCCAAATGCGGCCTACGGCTCCACAATACCAAAAGACAACCAAGAAGAAAACGTTTTCAGTGAGATAAAGAGAGGGAGGTGTGTGTGTGTGTGTGTGTGTGTGTGTGTGTGTGTGTGTGTGTGTGTGTGTGTGTGTGTGTGTGTGTGTAGCCACTGTTGGCAAACACTGAAAGAGAGAGGGTTGTTTTTTAATACTCATACCTGGAGGAGTTTTGAGTGGACTGCTCAGCGTCAGCGTGGGCACAAGAATGCACTGGATAAACCCACCCGGACCCAGTTTGGACACCGTTCATCGTTTAACTTAATGTAAGTTGGATCAGATTGATGTGCGATAAGTTGCTGAAATGCTGAAATAGTCGAGTCATAAACTGACACAAATTTTAATGAATTAGTCATTTACTAATTAAAAATGCCAGTTTCCAACTTCTAAAATGGGAGGTTTTCTGGTTTTGTAATTGCTTTTCTTCTTGTATATCATTTTAAATGTAATATATTTGAAGCTGCACTAAACCATATTTGTATTAACAATGAATCAAACGACTATGTTTAATGTGTCTGTGTGTGTGTGTGTGTGTGGGGGGGGGGTCACTTGTAAAGATAAATCCACAAATAGTTATCACCCGGCTCTGCAGTTTTAGCATCTTTTAACTTTTTTAATCTTTTTTAACTGTTTTGGTTTTATGAGCTGCAACTTTACTGTTTTGGATCATTATTTAGCATCTGAAAAGTCAGAGATTTCTCTCAGAAATTGGTGGAGACCTAAACATAGCTGGAAGGAAAGTGAATATTGGACTTCCATTCAGCAAGTGGCCAGAGACATGACTTCAAATGATTGCTAATGTTGCTCCGTCCTCTGTGTCTGTACAATGAGTAAATCTTAAATTGATACTACTTTAACTATGTTGTTTTGTATTTTTGTATTATTCATTTTATTTGTTAGGGACCATGTACATTTTTTAACATAATGTTGCCATTTGATGCATTGTACCAGGGTGCAATTTAAATCCAACAGTAAAAACATGAAATCGAACAAAACATCAAGACAGATCACAAATCCTAAATCAATATAATGCACATTGTGAAAAACTCTTCTTTTTATGCCAGTTGCTCCACTACATCACTGACTACTCAGTGCTAGGAGGATCATAGGCAGTTGAGAGAGTTCAGTGCAATTGAAGGATCTATTGAAATAAATGAGCTGGGTGTTCACACGCATTTGCTTCAAAAAGGTCTTAATGAGTCAGCCTTTTTTGCAGAAGTGAGAAAAGCCAGATGAAACCAAAGGATGTGTCAGTCATATGCACACCTAATTTACTCAGTTACATTTCTGTAATTAGATTTTTTGTTGGACTAGGTTTCAAAAATACTTAGTTACTTAGTGGTGGTGGTGGACCCACACATGCACACACCCAAAAGGAAAAACCGTATCCTGGGATAATGGTGATGTGATGAGTCACACAGGGGCAAACCCACCCCAACTGAAACTTTACACCACAATTTCCATCATTGACCAAACCACTATTTATACTCAACTTCACTAGTACCAACACATTCACACATTCTTTTCATCTGATGCTGTGGATCAGATGTGAAAGGATCATATACGTATATGAGTTGAGTTAAAAGTTTTAAACAAGTTTAGAAATTTTCAACTTTATATTAACTTTATAACCAATCATGCTGACACAAAAAATGCTTTATGTTCGGGCCCAAAAAAACTGTACAAGTGTTAACTGTTTTAAATTCTGAAAAGCATTTTTTCATGCATGCAAAATTGTACCAAAAGACTAAACAATTTTAACAGCATGCATAATTCTTCAGTTTAGATTTAGATTACTTGCCTCAGTGCAATACAATTCATATTTTTTTCTATGCATAATAATAATAAACATTAATAACCAAACATTAATTCTGCAGTTGGCCTCTACAGTATTTCTCACACTTATAGTATAACCACTGCAGATTCAGACACAAGGTATTTTACATTTTATTTGGGAAATTATGCTTTTGTTGTACATTAAAACAGTAAACCACCATTATTAAACTGAATGGATGAAAACAAGGGGTCAGTGCTGGTTTGTAACTGTGTCACGTGATAATGACATATGTCACATAATATCTCTGTGGTGCCCCCTCTATGATGACTCACAATTACCTAATGCACTTGTCAATGAACTCAGCATGTAAAGACAAAAAAGGCACTCAAGACAAAAGGAGAAGGCTTATCAAAGAACAAACTGAAATCAAATTTTAGCTAACAACTCAGAGAAATAAACACAGTCACCCCAATTCAACAACTATTACACCACATTAGAACAGTCAATGTGTGTTTGATGTTATTAAGTGTGAAGTGTGAAGCTTCATGTTGACCAACAAGCAGAACATTTAGTTTTACATATTAATTTGCCAAAATGTTGTATATGTCAATAGCCGTACTGCAATGTATGCCAATATGTCATCACCAACAAGCCGGTAATGGAATAAGATTATTTGTTCAGTATTAGCAAACATAACTAAACACATAGTATGACCTATCTAACAAGGGAAGGTCAGCCGCAGTGTACATTACAAGCCCTCAGGTCATATTTGCGCAAACAAAAAACTGTGTTGCTGATATGACTGTGACTACATTTGTGTCAGAGGTATCTTAGACCCTTTACTGACAAGCCCCTACAGGTGCAAATAACAACACATGCAAGCAAACAAACCCCTTCTTCAAAATAAAATTGCCTTTCAGAGTCAAGACGGTTTCCTTGTGCACCCTTTGTTCACAGATGTCCCTGTTTTCTAAGTATTATACATCGATTTGTCCCTTCCCTTTTATCATTTATGACATTGAGAAGTCATCCAAAAACAAGGGGTTCATTACGTGGCTAATTGCTGCACTAATGAGAAGCTTGTTTATCTAGAATGAGTAATTAGTTGTGTTGATTAGCATCATTTAGACCCATAGTGTTTTAATCTGCCATTAGGATGCAGCCAAAGAGAATGTTCCCATGCCTACTCCAGGTTGTACACAGTTATTATGAAGGATGCGTTGCACAATTTGGCCCAAGTTAGAAGGATGAGTGCTTCTAATCTGAGTGTTAAGTGGACAAAGAGGATATTGTATTGCTTAGTTCAAATATTAACAGTGAGGAGGTTTTGCATTTATTATGTGAATACAGAATATAATATGTATAGAGTTGATATTTTCTGTCTGGGCTCTGACCTTATCACTTACTGCAAACATTCACACAATGTCAATAAACGTGTCTCGAAGAACACATTAAAAAAAGAGCCCTATTATATCAAATGTAATATATGTCGACTGAACAGCAGCTGCTGTGTGGCTATTTTCAAAGCACCTCCAGAAAACATGGGAAACACCTTATCTACTATACAGTAGGACAATGACATATTTATTTTCTCATATTTTTGTCTCACAATTATGTTTAGTAGCAGATTGTCTTTTCTCATGGATTGTTATGTCACATGCAATGTAAATGTGATTAGCTTTCCTATGTGGGAAGAAAGTCATACTAATTTCCCATGAAGGCCAAATTGCAGTGTATGAATGGACTGTGTGCAAGACAACAGCCATGTTTACGTTACTATTATTCTAATAAACAGCATTGTAATATCTGCAGAATAATTACAGAACCAAATACACTGCGATTTAGAAATAGGATAGGAATAAATAATAGAGAACGAAAGAATACACACAAATTGAAAGCTTTATAAAAATGAGTCTTGAAAGAGTTTCTGAAGATATTAATGAAGTTGCCTTCGTGATTCCCAAAGGAAAGCTGTTTCAAAACGGTAGCGCCTTCAAATTACCCTTTAATAGAATTCTAATGAGTCAATAGAACCTACCATTACTAAAACAAAAGAAAAACAATCAAGTCGGAATTAAATCTCAAAAATCCTCAGCCCATATGACATATAACACTCAAACGTTCATATTTCACCACATTACTCACGCGAAAAATAAACTCAGTAAGTCAATGTAACTGTGCAAAAAACACATAGGTATAGCAGCAGCATAAGAGCCAAAGACACCAACGCAATGACAAACTATGTTCACAATATGCATGATTACCCAGCATTGTAAGCAGCTAGGCAAATTAACGCAGTGGTCCCTAGGGACTCAGTGAAGAAATAACCTTAGGCATTGCGGCCCCAAACAGCCCACAGCAGAACAGAAAAACTTTGCGTCACGTTGATTGAAGAGGCATTTGAGGCTGACAGCTGACATGATAAGCAGAGTTGAAAAACACGAGCTAGACAATCTTGTCCACAAAGCCCTCTCGAGGCGACATCGTCAGACTGTTGGCTGGCACTGCTTATGAAATTCAGTATCATTCCTTAGCAGCAGTAGGGTAACAGCAGAGCTAGCATTTCACAGCAGTGCAGCACGGAAGAGCAAAATACTTGGCAGGGCCTTAACATCTAAAAAAGCCCAACCCCACCTTATAGTAAAGGCTGCATTGGATATATGTCTGAACAAGTATAGTTTTTCATATGTTTGTGCGTATAGCAATGTACTGAACTTGTTCTCCTGGATCCTAAGCCCCCAGGCTTCCCTTCATGTATGTTCACTTTAATATAATAGTTCAATAAAGTATAGGTTCAACATTCAATTTTCACTCAAAGTTTGATGATGCAATGAAAGTCCATCATGTGGCCAATATGTAAAAGCCTTCTTTGCTTTTAGAGAAGCAGTAACTCTCTGCTCTGTGTGAATCAGAGCACAATGATCTAATTTGATATTAAGCTGTGCATCATGCATGCATGGCTGAAGACAGAGAGAGGCACTGCCTGTACAATACTGTGAGGAGAGAGCAATGAGAGAGACAGAGAAAATGACAAGTTATCGAGACAGTTAAATGATTACCATAATTGCATTAATGCATTATAATGAATATCCAGAACTTCAAAACTAAACAGCTTGTTACTTTGTTTATTGTTCAAATAGTGAGCTCACAAGCATCACATGGCTGGTTGTAAATGTTTTATTAAGCTAATGATCAATGTTGTGCAATTAAACGTTAGGGTACCAACTCATTATCTTGTGTGATATTATACTATATATTGTGGTTACTACTAGTCAGTGCATGCTCGTTTGCAATTTGGAAAAAAACATACACTCTCTAAGATAGCCACAAAAAACATGTGCAAGCTTTAAACAGTGTGTTTTTGAGTTATAAGAAGAAACATTTTCAAGGTGTGTTGAAGTCTTAATGTATACTAGTGTATAATACTACTGAATAGCTAATCAGTTTAACACAATTTAAAAGAGAAAAAGCTCAAATTGTCTCTTCTTGTAGCATACAATTGTTGCATTGTTAGGAAAGTTGTGCTATTTAAAGTACATTTACTGGACTATCTGCTCATATAGGCAGTTGACCTTGTTGTCTTAATTAGCATTTGAATAGAATATAGAATAGAATATCTTTATTTGTCATTGTGACAGATTCAACAAAATTAAGTGCAGTCCTCTTAAAGTGCCAAACACATTTGCATAAATGAGTACATAAATGAAAAATGCTACTACTGCAAACATATAAATGTTAAAAACACATAGGAGACACACCCATAAAGGCATCCCCAGTTAAAAATTGCACATAGCCCTATTGGCATAGAAAAGTGGTGGGAATTATACTTTAGCAGCATTATTCAATAGACTCATGGCTGTTGGATAAAAAATGTTTTGTAGTCTTTGTAGTTTGTTCTTGTTTTCATGGACCTCTATCTCCTGCCTGACAGCAGTAGTTTGGACAGTGTGTGAGCAGTGACAGATTAAGAATTTGTATTTGGAATTTTCCTATGTGCAAAAGGTGAAAACATTAATATCGGAAACAAATGGCTAACACTAGCTTGTTAGCTATTTACATTTCATTATGAGGTTTCCTAGAATAAAAAAAAAAAAGATTTGTGAGATTACAATGGTAATATGCAACCAGTGTAGGTGTTCAGGTTATCTGTTTATATTATCTACAATAGTCTGGATATTAGGCACATCTTAAAGACGTGCAATGGGGCCCTAACTGCATAATATGCCAACAAGACTTACAAGACTCAAAACCCCAGTGTAATAACAAATAAAGATAAGGCTTAGGGATACAAGTATATTATCAGCAGTGTCAGGAAGGAAACTTTCAAAACTTATTCAGTTACAGAATACATGCCCCAAAATTTAATTTTTTACATATTCCGTTACTCACTGAATACTTGGATTACTTCCACATTGAATTGCATTTTATACGTGTAAGAATACGGCCATCAAATACTGCTTACTAAACATGTTTATTCTGGTGTGTTCTTCTGTTCCAACTAGCTGAATGTGAACACAAAAATCTAACTGCAGTCTTGCTACCACAACATTAGCTAGCATGTCAAACGGGGCTAGTCAGTCTTCAAACGGCTCTGGGGCTCGTCAATCAGCACATAAGAGGATGACATAAGAGGATGTAAAGTCGCATGTCAACTAAGCTGGTAGCGTACCTGATATAACTATAAAATAGCCATTGACTAGTAAAACTAGTTGGTTGCTGGCAGGTAGAAGTTGTACGGCACAGTTATGTTTCGTTCTCCCGGGTTCTATCTTTAATGTGAAAAGATAGAAATGCATTCTTGCTCTGGCTCTGTTGTGCCGGTTCCATCTCTCCCTCTATCAGTTATCACGCAAAAAGCTAATTTTCTTTGTTTTCATATTTAGGCGTCTGGGAGATGCATGGAGTTGCCTTGATTTATTTAGATACTAAATAAACTTTTGAAACAGAGAAGCATCGTCATGTAATTCATAGATTTCAACAATGTATGTGTATTCTAAATAGCCTAAATCTATATAACTTGTTACTGTAACGGATTACAGTTTCTCCTAATTTGTATCCTGAATACGTAACGTCAATACACATATTCCCTTGCTTCTCAACAGTGATTATCAGGCTAAAAGACAAAATGGGGTTGCGGCAGTTTGTAACACCCTCCCGGAAGAGACCCTATTTCTTGTCCATGTTGATGCCCTAAATGAATTTTTGGTGCCAGCAAAGGTTACGTGCAGGAAACATTCTAGCTGCACTTGATTTGAAAAAATAGAATAGTGATGGCAGGTCTATCTACCAAAAGTTGGACCTTGCAACAATGGTTGACTCTGTACTATACATGTTGACGTTTTTGCTGTATGCTATATGTGCATAGGCTTGATTTTCTATTTTTCAATTGCATTTATCCTTTCTTTATAGTTTGTGGCTAGTCTGTGTCTTACTCTGTGTCTTGGTCCAGTGTGTCAAACTCAGCATTATGTTTTTTGCCGGCCATAATATTTATAAATAGTTAAAGCAACAATGTTTTACAAGGCCCTGTCAGAATGTCTTTTTTCTGCTTGAGCTATTCCCTTTGAGTTACAATAAGGTCCATAGACCAATTACTTTCAGGATCCTGGAGGGAGCGGTTCAAACTACTGCTTCTGCCATTGCATGTGCTATTTTTAGCTGCTGAGCTGATGACTCCTGAAATAATCATGATGTTATACTTACCGCACTGAGCAGCATAGAATAAATCTGACTGTTAAGATGGGTTAGGCTGTGACAAAAAGAGAAGTGATAGAAAAGAAGAATTTCGGTAAAAGCTCACCCCTGGGGGCAGAAGTCACTCATCCAGAGAATAAAAAAGTGCTGTGCTCTCTGTTTACTGCAGAGCAAAATGAAATGTGCCCTCTTACATATTATTCAGAGATGAGGTACAAGTTATTTGAAGGCCATGTTTGCAATGCACTAGATGTGCGCAATACATACATTTTTAATTTGTTTTACAAGTTTTTGACATGGTGTAGTTTCAGTGTCAACCACCATGTTACGAGGCATTGCATGTTCTTGATATAGTTCGGCATGCAAGGAATGCCTCTAAAACTTTGTAGAGTTACCAGTGGAGCAAGTGACTATGCACCAGGGGTGAGGCAGTCCAGCAGGAACACTTATAATCATTAGTTCATTCTTTTCTTTGTTCACATATATGTCAGGTTTTGATCGTTCAGCTCAGTTCAGAAACACAGCCCCATAAATAAGTCAAACTAGCTTTCATTAATAAATAAATAGGCAAGATGATTAAGTAAATTTATTTTTTATTACGTTGGGTACTGCCCTACTGAGAACAAGAGATAGAAAGAGACCACTTGTGATTTGTAAACTTAAAATATGGAATAATAATAATAATTAAAATATGAGCAATGCTAGTTTTCTTGGAAATTTATCATCTACAAAATATACATTCAAGTGCATTTATGTGTACAGCACTAACTCTCATACAAATCAGCGTAGGTACGGTACCATGACAGGAAAAAACGCAAGAATATAAATGATGAGTCACATTTATACTAATGAAAGCACAAATATGAAATGTCAGCTGAGTTGCTGCTGATGTTCTGAATTATTATGCTTATGTCATGCGTAGTGAATAAGAATACCCCCAGCAAGACCAGATGGGTTTGCATTTTTTTGCAGTTGCTCTAATCTGAAGCTGGACAGGATTTCACTGCTCAAAGTCAACAGTCAAATCTTTTCTAAGCAGATTTATGAGAGACTAAACAAAAGGTCTGTAATAACGGGATCATTATTTTTCATTTGTACTGAATTCTGAGCATGTCAAAGCTAAATTGTTATTATAGCTATATTATAAAAATGATTATGTAATACTGTGCTTAAATTGTTAATTTGTCATCCACCAGATGCTCAGCATCCGGTGCTAGTTTATCTTTTTTCATATTCATCTATTATTTATAAAGATTCCTTCAATTCACACTAACACAGAGATACAAGCAGCATAGTGAAAATCCCAGTTTTGGGAAGAATCAAGAGGGGGAAATGGAGATGTTGGTTAGGGAATCAACCACTTCTTTCAAGAAGGGGACAGATGTCCTACGTTATATGTGAAATCTCAAACTATTTAATTACTCCCTTGGATTGGACTGGCAAGTTTCCTTGGACTAGGGAGGCTCCGAAATCATGTATGCAGCTGTCGCCGTGGTCCTGCTACACGTCCTGCAACGTCCTGCTACGTCCTACTACGCTCTGCAGTGCCCTGCTACATCTTCTGTGCCCTGTAATGCCATGAACTACCAAAAACTACTATTTCTAGTCACTTTTCCATTATCTTCCTTTGTGACTGTTATTGCCACTATTCCTTACACCTACAACTAGCCCTGTCAGACTCCGCCTACCTAGAGCCTGGGTCTGTCTGAGGTTTCTTCCAAAAAGGGAGTTTTTCCTCGCCACTGTTGCAGGAAAAGCTTGCTCTGGAATTGTTGGTTCCTTTTAAATTATAGTGTGTTCAAGAACTACTCTATCTGTAAAGTGTCTTGAGATAACTTTATGAATTGATACTATAAATAAAATTGAATTCATAGTGATTGACCTCTTAAAAATCTGTCCAGGTAAATTAATCATGGATGAAATGAATTTCAAATGTAGATCGTTATTTCAGTTTAACAAATTTAATCCATAATTTAGCATAAATCCATAAAAGTCCGTGACACACTATACTCAAGACAATTGGGAAACTAAAGCATTTTGAACGACCACTTGTGTAGTAATGATTGTTTTTTCTGAATAGATTAAGTTGTGGAAAATCAGTAATCATGTAATCGATAATCCATGTTTTGTGTTACCTGCAACAATGGTTTAGTCTTATTGGTGTTGTGGCTTCATTGGTCAAATGTTTAAAGAGTCCCATTTATGCTTTTG
The DNA here is from genome assembly GCF_013103735.1 of Etheostoma cragini. Classification (NCBI taxonomy): domain Eukaryota; kingdom Metazoa; phylum Chordata; class Actinopteri; order Perciformes; family Percidae; genus Etheostoma; species Etheostoma cragini. Next base: position 17,412,335 of record NC_048419.1, on the reverse strand, counting down.
GGGATTTTCACCCCTTTTTAGTGTGTTCTAGTTTTTTGTGTATGTAAGAGATGTATAAAGTAAAAAAACAACAACATTTCACCGCTTTCTCTCCCACAGACAGCACTTTTTCTCAACTGCCTGAAACGCTGAAACATTGAAATTCCTCAATTAAAGATGTCATTGATTGAGAATGTGTATGAGAAACATATATTTTTTTAACATCAAAGCATGTAAACCTATTCTAGACCCCAAGAGAACAAATATGATGCTGAAAAGGATTCTAACAGGGACTCTTTACCCCCCACTTTCTCTGACATATACTCCACCAGGACGATGTAAGAATAATTAAGTATGAATTGCTGTTGAAACCTCCTCTTTGCCTTTTTTAGTGTGTTGTCACACATAAAAACTGCCCTGGAAAACCGAAACTGTAAAGCAGCCATTAGTACAATTATCAGTTGCGCCTTTGTTTTTCCTGTTTTGACACGTCACACTTTCTGTACCTGAGGGGAAAATCCACTTTGCTGTCTGATGTGTTCTAAAGTGTGATGAGTTAATCTACATAGAAAAAAGTTGCACAATTTCTTCACTGTCAATCTCTTCTTTTCACATTTGGAAGTTTTTTTTCTATATGTGATCTACATGTGAAAATACTGTAGAGTGCAGCTGTAGTTAGTGTAACAATGGCAGGTGATGGTTGGTGACAGTATGCAGGCAACTGCACAATAATGTTTTAAAATCAATGTGGCTTGAATTCTTGTGCTTATTATAGATCCTTTTGTATGTGTGTGTGTGTGTGTGTGTGTGTGTGTGTGTGTGTGTGTACATGCCTGTGTGTCTGTTTCTTTGTGTTCGCATGTGGAAAATCACTGAGGGCTTACGAGTATTTGTGCATTTGTGTCTCTGTGTGTATGTACGTACTCCAACATGTTTAAGTTTATGCACATACGTATGTGTTTTTGCACACTGCAATAAGAGCCACGTTTATAAATGATTTGTAAAGCCAAGCATTATTATGCTGATTATTTTTAATATTTCCTGCCTGCATCTCCCCCACAAACATACTGTATGTAGACGAGCACAGACCAAACATGTAATGCCTGTACATAAACATCTATCCACAAATACACGTGAGCATGCATTCGTGTACACACACGAACACACAGGTTCCCTCAGCTGGACTCTGCTGTTATCCCTGTTTGTGTTGGTTCATTGAGTTCTGAATCAACTGTTAGAAGAGGCCGCGATGCAATACAGGGAGACAATTAGCCTAATGAAGTGTAGGAGCAAATCACACTCAGTGCTGTGCTAACAGTTGTTCACTGAATATTCATGTACTGCTGGCTTTGCAGATGCATTAAAAGGTGGTGCTGCGTTGCTGAATACCAATCGTTACATTTCCACCTGTCGCTTGTCTGCTCCCTCAGTGAAAATAACACCCTAATCAGCCTCATTGCTGTGAGGCTTTTTGGAGCGCATGGCGTACACCGCCCAATTTTATTATGCCATCCAGCTACATCTGCTGCTGTCCGCCATTTAAAAACAGAAGCACAATTTCACCTTTTACAAAATAATGAAGACACATAAGTCTTAGGATAGAATAGATGATGTCGGACCAGAGAATTGTATTTGAAGATTGTGTGCTTTACTCCTGTTAAGATTATGTTTTTAATGTGAAAGCACTGTTGTGGCTTATTTTTTATGTTATTAGGATTTACCAAAGTCACAAATATTATCTAAGACATAATGAGCTTTACCGAGTCAATGCAGAAATCAATTAGCAAAACTGTTAATCTCTTCTTTTTTTGAGAGGAATTTCTAAGCAGAGAGAATTTTGCTGTAAATGCAACTGTTCTTGGGTTTATTCTAAAAAAAGTTATATTAATAAAATCATTTATTTTTGGTCACTTGGAAGCAGAGGAACAACAGTTTATAGATGCAACATCTGGCTGGTAACAAGACTGATGAGAGTTTGCAAACCAAAAATAATGGGTTAAATTAGGCTAAAAAGCTCTGTTTAGCTATTTGACAATGTAGTTTGGTCATAATTCCCCGTGGGTTTATCAATACTAGTGACATAATTCACATTAAACATAGGGATTTTAATACATGAGCATGTAACAAATATTGATTAGTGCAGCTTTAAAGGTCCTATGACATGCTTCTTTTTGGAGGCCTTAGTGGTCCCTAATACTGTATCGGAAGTCTCTTTTCCGAAATACAGCATTGGTGCAGAATTACAGCCACTAGAGCAAGTCCCACAATGAGCTTTCCTTAGAATGTGCCATTTTTGTGTCTGTAGATTTAAAAGCTATTGAGGTGGAAGTCATGATATCTCTCTAATAAAAGGGCCAAATTCTCTGTGTGAGCCAAGCAGAGAAAGGGGAGGTAACCTTTCCCAGGATCCCAGATTGGCCTATCTGAGCTTTCATTTTCTTAAAGGCAGATTAGGATACCCAGGGTTTGGTTTACACCTTTCGCCATTTCTAGCCAGTGGGGGACCAAAGGCAGGCTGGGGGAACTCATATTAATGTTAAAAAAACTCAAAGTAAAATTTTTATGCCATGGGACCTTCAAAATATTCAAACCCTGCATATGCACTTGACCAAGACAAGGCTGCGGAAAATCTTCCCCAATATGGACCCTTTATTCCCTCGCTGTAAAGGTCAACCACCGGATTATTTACACATGTTCTGGTCTAAATTGTATATGCTCCGTCCGCAATCCTTTGTTTGACAACCACTTCAAAGGACAATTTTTCTTGTGAAGATCTGGATTCAGAGGGACAAACTGGGATTGTTTCTGCACAACAGAGCCATATGTTGTTTGTATACATTTGGTCCATTATATGCTGTAGAAAATGCTACATTGTTTTATGACAAAAGAAAAAATCTAAATGTTAAATATACACCTCTTGCAGTGTTCTGCCCACGCCATCAGGATCAGCGGGCAAAACAAAAAATAGAACAGGCTATTTGCATGTTTTCAAAACATTTAGCTTTACATTTAAGAATTAATTTTAACATTTAGATTTAGAATCAATATTTAGATTTAGGAAGGAAGATTAATACCACTTTTTTTATCATGTTCTATTACAACCTGGTCTCATGGCAGTTCGTGAAAAGGTCACGTTATTTTGATCCATTGATTCGTCAAAAGGGTCATGATTTTCTTGTTTATTTTTTGGTGACCGCCACGAAATGGGAACGTGACCATGTCACAAAATGCCGTGAGACTGGTCTGCAACAGCCTGCTCTGGGGGACAACAACGGCTGCCAGGACACGATCTGCGATCTCTGGGGGACGCAAAAACGACGAAATAAAAACAACACTCTGCGGCGACAACAAAGGGATGGTTGTGGTTAGGAGAAGAACAACGCGGAAAGAAACTGCCACATGCGGGATGCGATTCAAGGCCAGGGTTAAGTCTTGTGTTGTTTGACCCAATCAACCTCCTTACGCGTTTTGGCTTTTCAAAACTGCTTGCTACCGTAATCGGGCTGATGCTTCGCATCAAAAATACATTAGTTTAAAATCTGTGCTCACCACCACAAAAAAAACAAAAAGGAGAAAATTGTGTCCCTGTACACGAATCCATAGATAAATAAATGTCACCGTTTCACAAACTGCCATAAGACTGGGTTGTATATTAAGCTCACGACTACTGTACGAGTTAAGAGCTCACCTTAAAAAGACATAACGTGTCATAAAGAAATTAAGTATACAGTTTCCAGTTGTAAATGCATAACAGTGGCCGTGTTAGAAAAACTAGTTTGATGTATTACAAATCCATTTGGGCATCAAAGTCTATTGAGATTCATCTGGATGCTGTGAGGTGCATTTCTTTTAAGACATGCAGCCCTATAGCTTGTTAATTCCACATAGACAATTCATTTGTGTTAATCTTATTGTATGCTGTTTTGTAACTAAGAATGTATTTTGGTATGTTTGTCGCCTTTTAGTATTTAGTACAACTCCAGTCGGTTTCCATCCTTTCTTTCTCTCCACCTTCATCTCTACAGCTCGATCGCTTAATGCATTACTTTCTAGCAGAGCAGGCGACGCTTTCATCATTGGCTGCTACTCACCAGTCAGCAGGGCTGGTAGGCTGGACAGAACAGACTGTGGCTCAGGCTGGCCAGATGGAGGTGAGATTATCCTCCATTAGATAACATAGCAGTACGGTGGCCTTATTCCCTGGAGACAAGCAGACCAGTCAACTAGTCAGCTCCTCCTAAAACAGCTTGTAGGTAATGAGGACGCTGATGATTAGTTGTATGAGTTGCATTGTTAACGGTATTAACAAGTAGTGACGGGAAGAACAGTGATAGCAGTAGCAGCATTAGTGCATGTTAATTGGGTATTACACTTATTCCAGTGATCATTAATATTAATCAGAATCCGAATGTTTATTGCCAAGTAAGTATTGCAATTACAGGGAATTTGTCTTGGTGTTTGGTGCATACAGTAAACGTATTAAGAGGAAATAAAATATACAGGCAAAGTATTGCAAAAGTCAAGACAATAAAAAGAGAATAAAGACATTTAAATATAATTATGACAATTTCATGAAAAAATATGTACAATATAACCATTTCATTATGAGAGAGCTGTACAGTTTAGTGCATGATGTCCAAAAAATATTGATGAATTATAACACTTTATTCACCAGGTAGGGTTTATTCCATTCAGCAATATTGTTTTTTATTGCCGTTTTCCCATTTATCTCACTTAAATGTTACACCCAAAATTATTTAATTTAAGTTAAACTAATAGGGTTATATGTGGCGCAATAAGTGTTTACAGGGCAAAACTTAGGGACCGTTTGGGATTTCCCAGGGTACACCCATGATATGGATACTTTAGGCTTAAAAAAATGCATCCACCAAATGGCATGTGATTATCCTACAAACTATAATCACACAAGGAGACAACCAAACAGATGTGTAGAAAAAAGACCGATGAAACAGTCTGAGCAGTGACTCAGTTTGACTGCAGAAGCTCATAGATGCTGATCTGAGCCAGAGTGAGCCATTTATTTCCTCGTAATGACTGTAAGGAAGTTTTGAAAAAGATGTGGGGATGTAGTCATTGCTCAAGGGGAAATATCAGGCTGTAGCCAATGAACACAGCAAAAACAATATTCAATTTGCCAGGACAGACTATATGTAACTCAACACTGTCCTCTGGAGGCGGTTGGGTGTAAATGTTTTAGGCGGTAACAAAAAAAACAGGATGACAGCTTTTCTCTCCTTTTCGTATTGGTTCTGATTTTATTGTTTCAACAGCCATCTGTCTGCCATCACGATTTCCATAACTTTAAGTCCAATAAATACTCCAAACAGGAAAAGAAATAAGGATCCCAAACAGCCAAGTGGTTAGAGATGACCTTTTCTGGTTTCAAGCTATTTTTAATAATCTCTTTTTTTTTGTGAACACGTGAACACAATGAATCGTTGACTCATCACCTGTTATAAATGGAAGATTAAGCACGGTCAACTCGATTAAATCCGGTTGTGTAGAACATAAACAACGCAATTTTGAAAGGTTATATTACATTGTGGACAGGAAGTCCTGCAGCTGTTAAAGCCAGGCTTACAACAGCAAATTCTGAAACCATGTAGAATGATAAAATGCTGAAACAGAGCAACAGCTGCATGCACGAGTAATCAAAGTTCTCTATTAACACTAACAACATGATTTGCTAATCTAATCGCATTTTTCATTAAAAGAGGAACTACAATTTTCTTTACACACAGTAATGTAAGGATTTCTTTAAATTGTGTTTTGGCCATGTCAGTGCGTCTAAAGTATTCTGAGTATTCATTTGACTGAAAACTACTTAATGCACAACTTGAAAATATGTTTACATGGAACATTGTTTGTATTGTCTGTCAAACCAGTTTGCTGCTGGTATATGCTGCTGGTGTGGCTATTATTTGAGAAGCAATCATATGTACACAATAGAACTTAAATGTACACTGTGTAAATGAAAAATAAAATTCTCTCTCATTTTGTTGTCACATGAAGAGCCAAACCTTAACAGTAATGCAACATGTTAAGATACAACTTGTTTTATTCAAAATGTTTTTTTGTCATGCTAAACATCTTCAGCTGATAATAAGTCTTCAACTTTGAGTGTGAAAACTATTTCACGGGAAATTTTAAGTAAATGAGCCACACTAACTTCTTCAGAACAAAACAACAGGAATGCACAAAGTAAATGTATCTATAGTTAGGACGATTAGATGGTGAAGAGAATAAAAAATAAGGACTTGTTTAAAAGAAAATATGGAACTGTTACTCCTATGTATTCCTTCTCTAGGACCAAACTGTGAGAATCTGAGATACCCCTGAGTAAATCCTGCTGCAAGATATTGAAACCCGACCGGAAACTGTCTGAAAGTAGATACTGTACATACACGAAGGGTGTGTGAATGTCAACATCCTGCTCACTTCGCACCCAGTGTCTTCAGCTGTTTTTGAGATCCCCAGAGCTGAGATGACGCAGAACTGCAGCATCATTTAAAGCACGCAACTCGAGACACCCACCTGTGCGTGTATGTGTGCATAAAATGAGTTCTAAAAGCAATACACAAAATATACAAGAAATGCGCTTTTTAAATCTTGTGATCCTGAATCCTTCCATGAATAAAATTATATATTTTACACCATAATAGTGGATTTTAGCTCTTTAAAAAAAAAAAAAAGGGATACTTTACAGATTGGCATTTAGCTTTGTATCAGTAGAAACCCTGAAGTATTTTCAAATGGCCGTGCTTCCCTCCCTCATGTCCCCCTGAGACTAAATTTCTCTTTATTGTGGATCTGGAAAAAAGCCTCAGATGATGCAAACATTTTCATTTAGTGTCATTTCTGCATGTTTTCAACCTGCCCATAGGGGGTTGGACTCTTTACCCAAAGCAAGTCGAGTGTCAGCCATCTTGGAGCTAAGCTATAGCGCTATTTTCAGCAGCAAACTTTTACAACAATTATGAGCAGAGCAGCAAAACAAGTGCATTCTGGGATTTGGTGTCTTTCATCCACATAGGCCAACATTTTCTGGCTTTTCTCGGACTAGAAGGCACCGATTTAAATCACGTCTACTACATTAGTGACCCAATTGTTGGAATAGGAAAAGGATTCAATTATTTCATTTTTTTATTATTCATTTCTCTTAAGGGGTTATCGTCCATTTGAGGAACCCCTCTTTGTATATGTTTTATGTTTGTTAATGCAAGAACAACCCAGAAGGAAGAAGAAAAAAAAATAGAGGATTGTGTTCCAAAAATAAAATTCAATATATCTTCTTGTTAACCTTCTGTTCAGGTTATGTGAGCTCTAGCATTGTAAAGCTTTACTTAAAATAAATGCAGCAATGTTTTTTCTTTCTTTTGTAGGATGATCAAACAGAAGTTCACGAAGGCAGGAATCACATATAGTGGTGCATAATTATATTTAAAATATTTAATTGACAAGTGTTTATTTGAAAATGCACCAAACAGATACCACAAACGAAATGGCACTAAAACCTACATTAAAGTTTATTTATGTTCTCTTTCCATTATGACTGACTGTCAAACAAACAACAAAAAGAAAGTTATATGACATTTATTGTTTGTGTTAACTCATGTTTCACAAAGAGTTTAAGCCAAGCCAAGCTATCATACCCAATCCATACTGGGTTAGTAGAATACAGCTGTTATGACATAAAAAAAATAATGACACACTGGTATCGTATCAGTACTCAGTGTTGCCCGATACACAAGTTCAGGTATCGCAATCGGTATTGGGAAGCAACAAATGGGATCTCGAAATACAACCATATTCTAAATCAGGTGATCAGCATTCAAGTTAATTGATATTGTCCTGTATATCATCATTTACAAAGGGTGTTGTAAAAAGATGAGCTATGATACCTACATGCCTAGTTGATAAAAAATAAACAAAAAATGGAATGATGCTAATGATGATAAATGCGTTGGTCAGTTTGTCTGCTTGACAGTCACATTTTGCAGCAATACAATTTAAGTGAGATGAACAAACAGAAATTTACGTTTTTAGATAAAACAAACATTGAAAAAGTTTACTTTGGGGACAGAAGTTGATAATTGAAGTTTGAAAAAAGGTAAGAAATGGAAATTTATCGCAGAATATATATTCTATACATATGCTATACTTTGGGTGCCCAAATAGCTCAGTAGGTAGAGCAGGTTCCCGTATATAGAGGTTTACTCCTCTACGCTGCGGGCCGGAGTTCGACTCCAGACTGCGGCCCTTTGCTGCATGTTGTTCCCTCTCTCTCCCCCCTTACACTTCTTCACCTCGCCTGTCATTAAAGGCTTAAAATGCCCCAAAAAATAATCTTTAAAAAAAATATCACAATATTGTGTCGTTACATAACTATGTGATGACATGCATCGGGAGGCCTCTGGTGATTCCCATCCATAATAAACATGTCCTTACAAATCTCATTCCAAAGTATGACAAAGGCGTGCATTAAAGAGTGCAGATTCTTTCCTTTGTTCTACCAACCAGCTGTGGAAATTTCCCCAGCTTGTTGAAAACTGTCAGTATGCATCATACACCCACTTCTTTATGTGCACGACTACATTTCTTATGTCACAACAAACAGCTATAGGTGCTTGGGCCAAATAATAAAAAAAGAAAACTGTTTCAGTGTCTCTGTAGAAGAGGTTATAACACTTCTTATATTTATCTTCTTAGCCATAAAGCGTACATTTTAATTTCACAAGTCAGATAATTTTCAAAGACAACTTTATTGTACATGAGAAGACATGAACAACAGATCATACATCAAAGCATACAGAGTGAGTCAAATCTAAAATAAAGATTTAAGACATAGGAAGGATGCAAATTAAAGCAACAACCTATAGAGACATGTCCGTACCCAGTAATATACAGTATCTCTGAGACTATCATTTATCAATATCTAAACAAATTGGTTTTGTGCATATTTTGTTTTCTCTTTGAAAGGCATCAAAACTCAAATCAATCTCAAGAGAATATAATAAAACAGCAATACAGGAGTAGATATAGCAGAGCAACTGTTTTACATTGAAGATCAGGTCACTGCTGTGATGAGCAAATGATGACTCCTCTGTTTGGAAAAATAAAACGCGGAGGAGGGTATCCCGCATTTCCCCCCCTATTTTCTGGGTGGAGAAGTAGAATAAGTTACTGTAGTCTTGTGCCACAAGAAAGTGAATGTTTCCCCTAGTCTTGCAGTTGTGGAATCTATAGGTGTTTGTCAGAAAAGGCTCACAAAAGCTTTTGCAAAATTAGCGATGAGGTTTGCACCGGCTCCAAATTAGGCTGAAGGGTTTGCAGAGAGTTGTTATCAGTCCTTTTTGGAAATTGAGAACCTTTTCCTGCCTATGTCATAATTCAATTGTCTCCTCAGGCTTCCATTGTGTGAAATGATTGCTTCACCTTCATGCCCTTAAAATCATAGGATTGTACAAGGCCATTCAAGGCTCAACATGGTCCACATGAGTTAATTTTCACCGGTTTATTCAACAGTCCTCTCCTTTAAGATGTATGAGGGGATCAAAGTGGAGAGAAGACATGAGTGACACAATACACTCCAGTCTGCGAATGGTCAAGTTGGAATGTAGTGAGAGGTGGAGGCTAATAGAAGAAAAGAGAAATGCCTTGGTGCAGTTTTTAGACAGGAGCTCTCTTTTTTTCTGCAACAACAGTGTAATTGGCCGATAATTACAGTAATTACATTGATGCTAATTAGACTGAAATTACAGAAACTGGGGAGAGGCTATTTAGAAGTGTTACTCAATGGTTTTTTTGTCTTTTTAGAAGACAGAAATGAGTGCAAAGACCCCATACAAGAGAGCGCACGGGTAAGCAACCAACAGCTGCTGCCCATCCATGGCCAACGCCGAGATGAAGATCTTTGAGGCTGAGAGACTGCACCAGCCAATGATTGATGCCGTTAGTATAATTCCCACCAAGCCCCTAAAGAGGACAAGAAGGAAGGAAGTTACCTTAAGCAGTTTTAATAGTTAGCTGAAGTAAACCTGCATTTATATGTTATATATTAAATGTACAGCTGTTTGTGAAACTCCTATCAAAAAAGTCACATAGTCCAACACATTCATATCATACTTGAGCAGTTATTAAGCAACCAATGATAATTTTAGAACACAAACACAACAAAACCCTAAACGGAGAATTTAAAACTACTCGACAGTGGCAAGCAGGGCTGTACCGGCTCATGTATTTGAGCCGAACTGTCAGGACTCAGGAGGGTCACGGTTCAGTGCACACAGCCAAGTTCAGCAACATGTGCTGAGATTAGCACAACAAGCTGATTTGCGTTTGAGTCAGTTACATTATGGCAATCAGTATTTTTTATTTATTTCCGGCATTACAGATGCTTTTTAGTTTTATAGCCTATAGAGAACTGTTGGCTATGGGAACGCACTTGTTCGTGTTTATACAGCACAGAAACCAAAGTTGCCAGAGTGCAAAATGTGTCAGTCCCCAGCAAGAGGATTTTGTCTGTCTTTGACACTTGCACTACTGTCTGTTCAAAGTAGATGAAAACAAATGTATCCTTTTACATTTGCCCCCCCCCCCCCGCTCTACTGAACTCACACCAAACCAATGACTTCTAAACCTGAGTAGAAACGGAACCGTGGCTTCTGTGTACAGATTCACCCCTGTTGTCTAGTAGTAGAAAGTGTGTGGTACAGAAAGAAAGAAAGAAAGAAAGAAAGAAAGACATTTGAAATAAAAGTCGCTAAATAAAATAGATAAGTGTGTACTTTTGCAATTAGTCCTCTGAAATGAATAGTCAAACTAATTTATTTAACTATATTGACTCATTTATATATATTTACATTCATTTATTTATTTCAGGATGTATTTCATAGGCATATTAATTTGCTCATGTATTTGTTCATTTATTTAATATTGAAAAAAACTGTATTTCATAGAAAAGCCTTGGCTTGATTAACAGGTTATATTAACATTAATTAGCTTTACAGTTTTCATGTGTACTCACTGTAAAGAGAGGAGAACTCCAAAGCTGGAGAGGAGGATCATGGGCAGGAGGCAGTATCCCAGGACACTGGCCACACAGCCGAAGGAGACGCCCGTCATGCTCATTAGGTTGAGTAGGCAGTACATCCCAAGGCAGCCAATTGCACTGATACCGTACACGTAGCCAAACTGGATCTTACCCGACTGTTAACAGAAAAGAAAAGATATACATCTTAGGGGTGTTGATATTAAATAATGAATTGCAATGACACTTGGATGATTCTGCATTGATGTTACTTGGCGATTTTTTGATGGCTGCTTTTTTAGTTTTTGCCTTTTGTCTTCTGTGTTCATAAGCCGCTACATTCAGGAAGTGTCTGTTTTTAGAGCAGATGCAATACAATATATATTATATATTAGTATATATCTGACTGCTTGAATTTGTTGATGAAAACCACGTGAAGCAGTATATAACAAAGTATTACAATTAATAATCAATAATTACAATTCCACAGGAAAGTTATACTCAGTAAACATTACTTTTTTTTTCCTGCCACATGGCATCATTTTGTCATTGATTACATCTCACTTTTCAACCCCCCCCCCCCCCCCCCCCCCCCCCCCCCCCCCCCCCCCCCCCCCCCCCCCCCACCACCACCACCCCCACCTTTCATATAGCATTTCGTTACAGCCCTAATGTGTGTGTGTAAAAAACATAAGTGTTGCAGGATGTCATTGCCAACGTCAACCAAATTATTTACCAGGAGAAGCGTTGCTCCGAACGCCAAACAGAAGACCATGGGGCCAGCCAGGTCTGTCTCATTCATGATGCTGCCGTCTGCTGCCTTCATCGGATGGAGCACCGTCAGAGTCTTCTGCCAGATGTGATCAAAATTGATTCCTAATTCTAAGACAGAGAAAACACACATCAGAAACACTGGAAGTAGGATCAAACGTTAGTAGGGAAATAAACTACAACTCAGTTTGCAAGAGTTGTACAGGAACTTTAAAAAGGATTATGACGGAATAAAGATGAAAGAGATGAAATTGCAAATAGTATGCACAACTGGTTTGCTATATAAACACACGTCTCTCTTTCAGGAAGGCTCAGACTTTTTAGTCAACCCTTTGCATGAGGAGGTAGGATGACAGCATGACAGAGAGGATTTTAATGGAATAAAAGTGTGATTTCTTCTCAGAATAGCAATGAGGTGTGTTTTTGATTTTCTAGGTTAAGCTCATTTAAGTCCACAGAGAGTGAATTAGTTTGAGCGATCATCAACATTTCCATGGTCTCAGTGTACATAGCATAGCTTAGCTATCAATCTGACATTGACTACTTTTACATGCCCATAATATCCCGGTTTGCCCTTATTCTTAAAAAGACAATATTCCGACTAGGCTGTTTACAAAGCTAATGTAAGTGAATAGTCTACTAATATTTTGTTTACATACATCCATGATTTTTTTTTTTTTAAGTTTGTTACCGGTGGCGGATTTTTTCGACCAGGTGCGGACACAGCATCTCTCTTTCATTCCTTCAACCAGCTTCTTGAAAAGGTCAGTGTTGCAATGTTTGCGCATATCTAAAAACCTTTATGTAGAAGTATTTTATATTGTTTAAAAGTAGCTGTATTTCTTTTTTTAAGCATGCATCTCTACAGCAGCCAGACTCACTTGAACTGTTGGCTGGTTGGTTTGTTTACAACAACCATAGCAACATGTAGAGCTGACCATAAGCCATGAGAGCAATAGACACTGACCTCTATGTTAAAGTAGTCCCAGATGTATCAAACTGATTTAGTCTTTAGTTTAATAAAAATAAATTCCTGCATGAGAAATTTCAGTGTGAAAAGTAGTAAGTGGAACCATAATAAATGGAACCCTGGATGGCTTGTTTCAAATATTAAGTTCACAACACAATGTAACTAACAGATCAGGGATGATGTATGCCAATTAATGTCAGGTCTGCCAATTTTACAGCCACTTTGTCAGGTAGCCAACTATGATGATCGGTCAGTGCTTTCTTTTTTATCTACTCTCTTGTAGCTGTTATTCTTTAACTCTGCTAGATACTGCAACTGTTGAATTAAACTTATTCACTTAACTTACTACCTCAAATTAACTTAAGATCCCGTAGGTTTGGCTAAGTTATATGTGAGGTTCACGTCCTACAAATGATACTGCAGATCCCTTTCCAAAGGTTTACTATGAGTTTATATTTTAGGAATTCAATTCCCAAGCTGTTAAAACAGTGTGAGTAGTTATTGTTTTCTCTAGTACTTTACTTTACTTTAGCCACTTTACTCCAAATTACCAGTCCAACAAATGCATTCAATTTGCAGTTTTGAGAAGCTGTGACAAGACTGAGTTAAATGTTTTATCAATTGTAGCAATTGCAATCCCCTGACAGAATAATAATTAATTATAACAAATAATTTTAGCACAATTAAAAATAAACATAGTGAAAAGTGCTATTTGCATTGTTGTCTGTGCTAAACTGAACTAGTCAGTTCCGTTGCAAAATAGCTGCATTCCCAAGTGAGAAATATTGTAAGAGAAGTGAGAGAAGTCATATGAGAGCCAAAGAAGGATATAGAAGTCATAGACTACAGGTTCTGGTTCACGCACCTTCTAGCAGTGGTGGCTCATCGTCGAAGCCGCTGCTATACATGGATTGTGACGACGATGGGGTGTAGGTGTGTGTGGGCTGGAAGATTTGTCCTGTGTATGGTTGCTGGGGCTGCATCATTCCTGGAGGAGTGTAACCCATGGGCTGGGAGTAGTCATACTGACCACCGTATGGCCTGGGAAAGACATAATTATAATGTTCAACAGTAATCTTTGACAATACATAACATCAAAACAATATTAAAATGTCTACCTTATTAAATATTTTCTATATTGCTTATTTATTTTTTAAACGCAGCTGAACCACGTTTTGGCAATTTTTACCTCTTTTGTCAGTTTAAAATACAAAATGTTTATATTGGCAGCACTTTTTGAGTTTCTTTTGAGCCATATATTGGCATATACCGGCCCGGACTGGTGAAGTCGGAAATTTGACCCGACTCTAGTTGTGATCCTTGCACGTCATATTAATTTTGCACTAAAGTTCTTAATAAAATTAATAAATAATCAGTACTTTTCATTTGTTTGTCAAGTAGCCTATTAAATTCTGACAGAAGTTTACAAAATAGGCTTTGCCATGTGGTTATTTCATATAGACTTAGATTTCATATAGACTTTAAAAGTATTAAAATTAAATTTTTATTAAATTACCAAAAGGCATGCTAAATTAAGATATATAACATTATCAAGATATGAAATTACTTAAATCTGGATGGACAATTTTGGCTATATTGCCCAAATATTTTTATTGTATTCCCTTTTTTTCAAAGCAGCAAAACACTGCAAACTTGCCCTTCACCTAATTACAAACACACTTAATAGATGTCAAATAAGGTATTCAGCAAAGCAACAAAATGCTGGCTAGGTGGGTAAATCTTGAGCAACTGAAATGGCATATAAAAGAATAATAATGTTGCTCTTGGAGGTGTTAACAGCAGAAGGAGCAACATGCAAGGAGGGACTTTCTTTACTTACTTGTCGTAGGGGGTTTCAGCGTTGGGGTAGCCATTGCCTGCCTGGCTTTGGTCATCTACACTGTAGCTGGACTGGTAAAAGTCTGTGTTGAAGCTGTCAAACCCTGCCATCTTTCACACTGTTAGAAACACAGGGGAAAAAACAGGAACACAACTAATCAGCTAGGTCGAATTATTTTAGCCTATAAAAGGTGGTACAGAGGGTGTCAATTTTAAAATTTTAAATTCTAAATGGGGTTATGTTACAACAATGCTGTGTAATTAATTGGCTAGCTAGCCACTGTCAGTTAGCGTTACTTAAAGTTAGTTAGTTTGTATAACGGTTAGCTACGTTAACCTACCTCCGTATGAATTTAACTGTGAGCTAAAGTAGCTAGCTAGCCAGCTAACGTAAGCTAATCTAAGGTAGTCAGCTTTAACGTTAACGTTACACACGACACCAATATAACGTTTTATGTTAGTCTGCTATGAGTCTATTATTATTATTGTGAACTGTAAACAATATTAAATGGCTACACAATCACAACCATTTGAAAAGGATAAGTTAACCAATCTTGTCAAAATACAATAGCTACTAGCTAATCGTCGGGTGGCTAACGTAACGTTACCGTTAACTTTGCTGCAAACGCTAGCTAGTTGGTTAGCAAGCTATTGGTAACGTTAGCTATAGCTAGCAGTTGTGGAGATCTGGCATGCATACCTCGCGCATGTCAGCAGTGGTTTAAATATTGTATTTAACTTTTGTTATATAATCGTTATTATTAAACTATGAAACATCGCAAATGCAAACACATACCTGTGCTGTTTGACAAAACGATGCAGAACCCTGCCAACTTGGTTGATACGTGTCAGGAGAAAAGTAAATCTTCCGGGATGAAACGTAGCCGACAGGAAGCCGTTAGAGAGATTGTTTGTGAAAATTGCCCTCAGCAGAAAGTATGTGGCGCAGTCTAAAGACGAGTGGTGGTATTACATAATATTTAACTAACTGCTTGATGTTACAAGCTTGGCTATTGAACGTATGAAAATAGTAAATACTATCATTTGCATCGTAATCCAGTTTTCTGGTTGAAATAGTGCAGCAGTGTTGACGTTATAGACATGTGCTGAAAAGGTCCCTCTAAATGCAGGTCTTTTTGCCTGATTTGGAAATTATAGTTTTTGAAAGAGGGAGACATAATGAGAGCAGAAGTATTTTACATTTGACATTCCAAACTACTGCTAATTTCACCCACCACTGGGTTCTGACCCATAGTTTGAGAAAACTATGGTCTAATGTTAACAAATAAAGACAGAGGTTGGAAGATGATTTAATAGGACAAGTGCTGGGCTCCTGGCAAGAACAAAGATAGTCCCTTTGATCAGGATGCAGAGGAGCAGATCAGTCACTCTGCCAGTGCAAGGGAACTGCATCACTTACAATTTCTGCATGTGGATCCGTTCTTTTGGATGATGACTGATAATATAAAATAATAGGCTGATGACCTCTGATGAGAGGTAATAGGGACGGATGGGAATGAGAGGCAGACAGCATTGCAGATGTGGATGTGACCTTTAATGAATGGAAGAGTACAAATTAGAAACAGAAAGAAAAAAAATCATATTTGTTTATCCCCTCTAATACACCATGAAATTTAGAGAAGTAGCTGGAACAAGAAAATGTATATCAATTTAGATGAGAGAGACATTTGATGAATAAAACATGATCAAATTGACTTTTTGTGATACTGGAAAAGGAAATTCATACCAATGTAATTCTGTCACATCTGTAACAACTATCCCAACGTCCTACCCAGGGCTTATTAAAACTAAATTATTTCTGCCTCAGTGCTGAAACAAAAACACCTCTGGCATCCATAACAATAAAATGTTTGACTTTTAGCCATAGATTAACTGGTGCAGTGTGAAAAGGAACTAAATTATACAGAGTTGGCTCTGCTCATAGCCTGGAGATACACAATTCTTTACAGAATAAAAAAATAGGAAAAATAATACGGTGGAAAAGGCATGGTGGAAAAAGTTATTATTCAGAAGAGACATACACAATTGAGCCTCTTCTGTCTTTGACAGAGAAACTCGTATTGACTTATGGGTCTCAGGGCCACAGAGAACACTTTTGGTCAGTGCTGCACAAAGAATGTTGCCTCAGCAAGGATGCGTGATTGCCAAGGACATTTTCTTGCCCGGAAACTTTGTGACTAATTGTCAAAATTCTGTTTCTTGTTGAGGCTATGCTGGTAACTAGATTTAAGCTTTTATGTTGAATCACTTGTTTTTACAGGTGTCTATTTATGCTGAAGGAAGAGCAAATGTATCTCACGGCATGTGAAAAGTTGGGGTGGGTGAGAAAATAAAACAAAAAAAAACCAACAAACAAAAATGTCATTAACAAACCTGTCATCTGTGCAGTTCTAATATGGGTCAATTCTCTGCCTCATGATGAATCAATTTGATGCACAAAACATGAATTCCTACAGCAAAGACTCATCCCTAATCAAGGTGAAATGAGTCTCCTTCCCTCCATTGATGCTCATCTTCCTTTAGACTTGTAATCATTTCTAAATTTGAAGAACACGTCTTTCTTCTTAATCCACTTAATGAAAGAAAATTGAAAAGTGCCAGAGAGGGTAATTGAATTTAGGGCAGTGTATTGCTATATGCTGTCATAATTGGCTTTTTTTATACAGTCTTGGCTGTAATCCTGCTGTCACTGCCTGGGTGGATGAGTGGATTAAAACGACTGGATTTCCTCCAGTGCAGCAACCCCTCTTCTCCAACCACCTACTGTATACTCAATTAAGATTTCTCTCCCTGCCTTTCAAGCCTGGGAAAGAGGAAAAACCAAGGTCTCAAGATATGTTATCATATGTTCTGGATATAAAAGAAATATGCAGATGGGAGATGTATCTCCTTCTCCACAAAACAACACAAACATGTGAATGAACACAAAACAGAAACAGCTTTATTCTTTAGCAGAAATGGCTGCACACATTTCCTCAAAACATTTACAAGATTAAATAAATTCCATTAATTCATCTAATTCAATTTCCTGCCTCCCCATTGACGTGACTGCTGCACAGATCATGAATTAGTTGGCATCTGGTCCTCGCAGGATCCTTTCTCTGAAGCAACTTTCTTCACTCTGTGAGGGGGCTACATGAAAGCTAAAATAACAAGCACCAGCTGAAGAGTTTGTGAAGTTTGTTTGTTCCAAAATGAGATTTCCAACCACTTGAGAGTTTACAGTTTCTGAAAAAATGATAAGATGATATATTATTCTGGAATCTACTCATGATACTGGTAATACCAAAGCCTTTAAACATACATTACCAGTCCAAGTTTTGGACAAGCTGTCTTATTCATTTCAATGGGAAAGCGTGTTCAAATTGCGTGTGCAATTTCTCTCGTGTACAACTATTTTGGACAAAAATAACAATTGCTCTTCAAAACAAATGTGTTTTTTTCAGGAATCACATTATTGTGAAAAAGTTGTGCTAAAATCAATTTCCCGGAAATGTTCCTGCTTTGCTTCTTATTCTATGTTTTATCTAAATGAACACATGCACAAAAATTAAGTATTAAGTAAAGTGTACTGATACAGGACTGATGCTTTATGACGGAGTGTACTGGAGTTTTGTCATCCTTTTCTTATCTGCTTCTAGTTGGCATCAGGGACAGCACCATTCAACCCACTAGTGTTCCACATGTCAAAACAGATTTAGAGGCTTCTAAAATAATAATATCATATTATAAATAGCAGCATCGCCTTGGCTCTCTCTCTTCTTCCATCCCACCCTAACAGCCACTCTGCCAAGTTTCACCTCCCAGTTCCCTTAACATTCGTTATACAGTTTGGCCATACTGATTATATTCCCTGCAAGATACTGTATGTTGTGCTGGACATAAATTAGTTTTGGCCCGGTGGGTCAATGCTGCAGTATTTTGGTATTGCAGATCAAATGAAAGAAAGTCAATATTGCTTCTACTTGACAGCATATTGGGGGTTGTAGATCATAACACTTCCAGGGTGCAGAAACAACATTTTACAATAAAATCCATATCAATAAAGTTCTTAAATTGTTGATGAAAGGATCAATGTGATTGATATTAGCATCAACGTTGATGACCAGATCAATTTGTTTGGACAGAGAACTGCTAATAAGAAATATTTGGGGTCAATATGAAATATCTTTCAACTAGTAATTTTCACAAGGTTGACAATTTCTGGAAAAGACCCTGAAAAATTGCACCTACAGAACTGCTACTGCTTCTAATAATAATATTGATAAATACAGTCGCTAGTGGGTTCAAACCTTTTTTCTAAGGGTGTAGGACCCTTGCCTTTGCGGTATGAACCCTAATAATAGTAATTAAAACAGACAAACAGAAGGGATCTAACGCTTTGTGGTTTGAACCCTAATAATAATAATTGCAATATTATTATCGCATTTCCATGCACACTCAGTTATAAACTTGAATATTCAAAAGGACAATATCATCAGTTTAATTGTGAAGCTCATCCTTTGGAATGTTCCTGTACAAGTGTATTTTTTCCTCTAACTGAAACGTATGCCCTGATAGAGAGCAGGTCCAAGACGGAGATGCATATATTTATTTTTGGACTCCAGTGGAATTGCCAACTTACATCATCAGATCATCAGTCTGGCCACTAAGTTCCAAAGAAATCCTCCCTCAAATGCGTTCACGCTTCTTTCTTTACCATCAGTTTATGCTGTTTATCAAATTCAAAAGTTTTTGAAATTATGATAAAGTGTTGCAATTTCTTTTGTTTTTTGTAGGCCTACCCACAGCCCCTTCATCTGCCTCAACTATGTCTACTTCATCCTATATTTCCCAGAAGGCCTTTGGACAGTACTTTGAAAAAAGTCCTGATCTGTACTAATCTCTTAACTGGACGTCAGTTGAGAAAAGGTGACAGCATGTCTTGAGGCCCTGTTGCATTGTTAAATTATTGAAGCTATAAGCAATAGAAAAATAAACATATGCCCATTGATTTTGCATTTGTCTCTGTATGACTGTACTCTAAGATTAGATGAGATGAGATGAGACACAACCCTTTGCTCTGATTCTGTGGGACTGATACAAAAAAAAGTTTATTATTTTGTTGTAGATGGCTGGGAGATCTGTTAATGAACACCAGCTGCACTGGCAATATTCAATGTTAAACCATTAACAATAATTACAACACAAGCAAATTAGCCCAAAAAATCAAAAAAAAATATTTTCAAAATAAATTCATTGAAAATAATTGCATATCACAATATTATCACAATTTGGGATTAAGAAGATGACAAAAACCACAACTATACAACATCTTGTGACGTGCACAGTAAGTTAGATGTATTCCAAATTGCAAATATAGCTGCAGACAAAGCCAAGACTTATAAATCCTGTTGTACTTTGTCTGGGGTCCCTACTGAACCTGGTCCTGTTTTCTAGATTAAATTACTGATGACAGGAGTGAACAGAGTCCCACCGCACATTCAATTATATATGCTCTACTCACTGTCGCCTTCACTTTCTCAAGCTGACAGAAATTATTTATTTTCACTGTGTGCCGAGAGCTTCATGCGGTTCTTGATTGCTCCATTCATCTCACTTCATGCAGTACTCAGTTTGAGAATGCTGTAGATGATAGAAGGGCAGTCTTGAAAGTTGCACATATACAGTATATTCTATGAGTATATGTGTTAGGTGAGTATACTGTACACCTATGTTTCCTGTGCTTCGGCAACACATTTGCAACTTTAATATTAGTGAACATCCTTTGAAGCATTTACAACAAATTGCTGATGGTATTAGCTGAAGAGAAAAATTGGAAATTACACCGTCTGTCCTGGGGTGCTCATAGCCTTAGCCCCCCAGCTTTGTGGAGTCCTTCTCCATGTCTTCAACCTGAGCCAGGGGTCTCCATTGGTCCAGACCAAGCGCATTTAGAGAAGATGCTAAAGGAGACTTTTAGCAACAATAACAACAACAAAGCATCCGTATTTTACGAGATGGGTGAGAGTGATAATCTTTTGGGAAACCTAAGATTAATGCCAGGAGCCAAAGAGTAAAGCATGGAAAATACTGAAGGGAGGAAGAGAATTCATGATTGAGAGAGAGAGAGAGAGAGAGAGAGAGAGAGAGAGAGAGAGAGAGAGAGAGAGAGAGACATGTCACACACACTAACACTCTACTACACTCACAGAGGCAGAATGACACACGCCACAGGAGAGCTGACTATGGCAGTAAACTAGCACAGCTATCTACCTCTCCACAGTGGTCCCATGGCCTTTATGCTGGCAAAGGGAGAGCGGGTGCTTAGCAACATCTTACATGGTTGCCAAATCAACATGGTCAAGATCCCTTTAGGCTCGGAAAACTCCACTGTGCTTGGCACCGCCAAGGAGTAGCAACAGAGATGGAGAGTACGGTATCGATATGTGCTAACTCTCTTCTTGGCAAAACAATCTCTTCTTAAGTTGCTTAGTCTGAGTCTTTAGCCTTCAAGATTTATTCTTCTTAAAACAGGAAAAGGGCTGCCAAAGCTGTAAGTTGATCCGTACATCAGTTTTTTTCTCTAGTTTTGGGGTTTTTAGTGTCATAATTTAATAAAATATAATTTTTATGGAAGATAGCTGTCTGCCTCAAGTGTCAATAGAATTCAGACTCAAAGATTTGAAACCAATTTAAATGTACAACAAGTAGGTTAGCCTATGCAACCTAAATTGTGGTGCTTATTTCATTTGTTTTTAGGTATACAGTTAACACAGAGAGTGCCACCCATGGACATAAATTGCTTAAATCCTCAAATCAAGACTGAATGGGAGATACTGGAAACAATCTAAAAGCACATTACAGTTTAACACAAACTTTGTCCTTCTCTTAGCTGACATGGCAGTCTACTGAAAAATGTGCAGAACCTCAAGAATGTCATTACACATAAGCAAACCCCCCCCCCCCAAAAGAAATAACAAGGGTTACTTGAATTGCCCATAAATTAAGCATGTACACTCTGTTTTATTTTAATTAGGTTACTTGACATTTTACTGAAGAGTAAACCACAAAATGCTGCAAACCTCATTTCCCCTTTTAATAAGAGTTTATTGCAGTAGAGTAAATACGACAATCTGACATAGATCTGACTGAGTGGTTACTCTGGACATGCTCATCACGGCTCATGTGCTTCTGATGCAATCCAGAAAGAAAGATGAGTCACTTCTGACACACACTCTGGCTTAATGGTTGTCTTTTTTTTAACAAACAGTGTCAGATCCTCCGGCCCCTCCCAATCCTATCACATGCATCATCTTCATTAAGAACTGAAGGAAAATATAAAACTGTTCTTCTACTAAGTCATTGTTTTGCAAATAAGGGTGGGAAATCTTTGCAGCATGAACAATTTCTTGGATCAGCGTTTTGAAACACACATACATTGTGTGTGATGTGGATCAATGATCTAAGTCAATAGAAAGGTCATTCTTCGTCAAGACATAACATCAGCATAAAGTAAATATGTCCACACCACAACAGCAAATACAAAACTGAGAGGTAAAAAAAGAATAACGAAGTAGAAAAATATTTAGATGCTTACATTCAAATAAATCAAGTAATAAGTCTATAAAAGAATATAAACACTGTAACACACTGACCCCAATATTGAATTATTCTTTAAGTGACATTTAAAAATGTAAATAAGATTTGGATGCATAATATATACTGTATATACTGTATATATGTATATATGTTTTCAAGATAACACCTAAATTCTTTCCTGTCAAAACATCTACAAATCTCACATGCAGATCTGTTTAAAAATCAAAGTTGTAAACAAAAAAGATGTGAAAAAACAAGATAATTTGTTACCAATGTCCAAGCAAATATGTAAACACTGAAAATCACAAGTTATCAATTTGATTGGAGCCCACAAACAAACGAAAATATTATAGAAATGGTCTGATATGAATTTAGCGTCATAGTATAACATCGCCCCTGTTGTCAGATCAACCAAATCTGAACATTTCGCTAAACACAAGAATGAATTCCTAGCTCAGCTGGCTGCATCCAAAATACACATTCTCAAGGATGAGCTTCTATGATATTGTTGAAAACTTATGCACAACAATTTCCCGTGACAGTTAAGTTCAGTGATCTTGCCAGTTAGATTTAGCCAACAAAAGGTGAGCCGGGTACAGGGCAACGCAAGGTGACAGCCCTTTCAGGGGCCGCTGCAGTTATGGATAGCCGACAAAAGTGACCCTCGTTCAGCAGACACACGTTGAGTTTAGACACAAAAACAACTAGTTAAGATAAGAAAAAGATTGTGGTTTGGATTAAAACACCGGTCACGGGACACAATAACCCGTTTCCTGGACAAGGAATTGTTTTCCCTGGTATTCAAACTCAGTGACCCCGCTTGAAAGCTATGTTCCCGACCTCCTCCCTACACAGACCAGAGCACTTTTGTACAGCAGCAGTAACTGTGGAGAACAGTGCAATAAATATGTTGAAAATATTTGAATTACACTGCAATAACTCTCCGTAGCTATACACTCACCTATAGGATTGTTAGCAACACCATGCTAATACTGTGTTTGACCCCCTTTCGCCTTCAGAACTGCCTTAATTCTACATTGCATTGATTCAACAAGGTGCTGTTAAAATTATTTAGAAATGTTGGCCCATATTGATAGGATAGCATCTTGCAGTTGATGGAGAATTGTGGGATGCACATCCAGGGCATAAAGCTCCCCTTCCACCACATTCCAAAGATGGTTGAGATCTGGTGACTGTGGGGGCCATTTTAGTACAGTGAACTCATTGTCATGTTCAAGAAACCAATTTGAAATGATTCGATTTTTGTGACATGGTGGATTATCCTGCTGGAAGTAGCCATCAGAGGGTACATGTCGGCCATAAAGGGATGGACATGGTCAGAAACAATGCTCAGGTAGGCCGTGGCATTTAAACCATGCCCAATTGGCACTAAGGGGCCTAAAGTGTGCCAAGAAAACATCCCTCACACCATTACACCACCACCACCAGCCTGCACAGTGGTAACAAGGCATGATGGATCCATGTTCTCATTCTGTTTACTCCAAACTCTGACTCTATCTGAATGTCTCAACAGAAATCGAGACTCATCAGACCAGGCAAGATTTTTCCAGTCTTCAACTTGTCAATTTTGGTGAGCTCTTGCAAATTGTAGCCTCTTTTTCCTATTTGTAGTGGAGATGAGTGGTATCCGATGGGGTCTTCTGCTGTTGTAGCTCTTCCACCTCAAGGTTGTGCGTGTTGTGGCTTCAAAAATGCTGTCCTGCATGCCTCGGTTGTAACGAGTGGTTATTTTAGTCAAAGTTGCTCGTCTATCAGCTTGAATCAGTCGGCCCAGTCTCTTCTGACCTCTAGCATAAACAAGGAATTTTCGCCCACAGGACTGCTGCATACTGGATGTTTTTCCCTTTTCACACCATTCTTTGTAAATCCTTGAAATAGTTGTGCGTGAAAATCCCAGTAACTGAGCAGATTGTGAAATACTCAGACCAGCCCGTCTGGCACCAACAACCCTGCCACGCTCAAAATTGCTTAAATCACCTTTCTTTCCCATTCTGACATTTAGTTTGGAGTTCAGGGGATTGTCTTGACCAGGACCCCACCCCTGAATGAATTGAAGCAACTGCCATGTGGTTGGTTGATTAGATAATTGCATTAATGAGAAATTGAAAAGGTGTTCTTAATAATCCTTAAGGTGAGTGTATGTTATGTACAGATGGTTCATGAGAACAGCCTGAATAGCTTTGTATCCATTTTCCTGCTCTGCTCGCAAACACATAGCGCGCACACACACACACACACACACACACACACACACACACACACACACACACACACACACACACACACACACACACACACACACACACACACACACACACACACACACACACACACACACACACACACACACACACACCTGTAGATGCAGAGTCAGTAGTGTTGGGAGTGGGATGACAGCTCTGCTGTGCTGTGCTGTGCTGTGCTGTGCTGTGCAGCTGTGCTGGCCAGAAGACAAGCCGAGATGTTAAACTTCCTGGGTCTCTGTGGTGTCTTCCAGACTTATACTTATCCTGGCTCCAGGAGTCGCGTGTCTGTCCCTCACCACCCTGCTCTGCTACGGCTGCCAAAGCCCTTAATATTTGTGGGCTTCCTATTAAATAGCCTTGTCTCAAGGGAGAGCAGTGGACCAAGTTTAGCAGGGAAAGCTGCCTCGGCATGTGCTGAGTGGATGAGGTGGGGACTGAGGGTCAGCAAAGCAACTAAAAGCAAGAAGAAACTCTTTTTTTGGACCTGCTGACTTGGGCCAAAATCCAGAGGTATCGTCATTGAATTGCTCAGTACCCCAAAAAATATCACATTGTAACATTTACAACAAGTATGCCCCTAATTTTTCAGTCTGCTGGCATTTAGATTTGAGCCTCAGATGAAATAATTTTCTGCAATAATTTATTTGTAGATCATAATATATAAATATATATATATATATAATAAATATAAATATTTGGGATTTATAACTAAAACTACATTCTCAGTTCAACTGACTACTGTAGCATATCTGAGTGAAAGTGGAAATAGGCGCTATGTTTGCTTGGAACCAGCTTAAAATATCCCTTTTTGATACCATATCTACGGCATTGGTTTGAAGATCAATACTGCAAAGACTAGAAATGTCTTAATGATTATGAGTTCATCAGCAGACTTTTAGAATAAGCTGAAAACCTTGCCGAGCAGTCTTTGAAGACACATTTGAGGTGGATGACTCATTGCATTAGTAGCTAAAAGGTGTTGAAGTGTATCTGCTCAGTAGGACAGTAGGAGTTCAGTTACTGGCACCAGTCTGCTAAGATGATCTCATGGAGACTGAGCATCAGCAGGGTATTTTTGTCTTGCAAAAACTAAATAAACACAGATTTATTTAAAAAAAAAATATGTCCCCACAAAGAAGATTCTCTGAGATTATAACTTTATCTGCCTTAAAATGGAAAACACTGACCCACTGTAAGTTATAAGTAGGTAGTAGTAGAAGTAAGAAAATAGCTGTGCAACATTACTCATTATATTTTGTATTGATTTATACTGTTATTTTAATTGTTACTTTTACTTGACTGTATTCTTCACATTTTGCTGCTTTCCTCAGGTCAGTTTCACAGAAAGAAATGATCCCTTTGCAGGACCACCCTTTCTCACATGCATTTGCTTCTGCCCAGTACAACCAGTCTGACTTAATGGTTCCACTGGAGTAGGAGTGGTTAAGGACCTTGTTTGATAGGGAAACTCTTTTTCTCCCTCCCAGACATAGCCTGCTAATCTGCTTCTAGGAAGTACATTTCCAGGATAATTGCATGATTGTCCATCCGCTTCCACTCTCTGTGTGTTGTAGTTCTTGACCTTCTCTTTGGAAAACAACAAAAAGTGAGCTAGCAAGCTAAACGCTAAAATTCGCAAGTTTTGAAGAAAATTTGGATTGTACAATAAAATACGACACCTTGTTTTTTGGGGAATGGTTGTTAAGATTACCAAAGAATATGGTTATGGCCTTTCATATTTAACTGGGAAGGTTTTGGACCGATTGGTGGGGATTGCTGTGGACAAAGTACACACTGCGACACACTTGTAAGAGCATGTTTAACCATGTATCCAGCTAATTTAAATAGCTCACGTTACTGGGCTGTGGGAGCAGTTAACTTAATTTAATATTGTATGTGGCATTTTCTTTTGCCAAAGCAAGTTCTTTCCCAAGACCATTTTGCAGAGCCACCATTGCTGCGTCCAGAGCTTAGCGCCGCCCAAGACAATTGTGATTGGTAAAAGAAAGATTAGTTGTAAATAACCCAGAGCGTTTTTTTTTCTTCTATCCTTGAATGTTTCTGTGGTATAGCCAGACCTTACTCCACAGCGCTGTGCAGATTGGTCTGGTAATTCAAAACTAGTCTGCTTCCAACCAAGCCACTACTGATTTTTATTTATCAGTTTTTTCTTGGGCTTTTTCTTAGAACACAAGGAGTAAAATAAAAAAAAATAAGTTTGGTAAGGTTTTATTTGAAGGGGCGTTCATAAATCTGACATAAAACTGTCATTATTATGACATGACATCTGTCATGAACATGGAGGAATCATTTTGTGTGTTCATGACTTGGACATATTGACATATTTATAACAGGTTATGTTGTCCAGGTTAAGTTAAGTTGTCATTACAAAGATTCAAGTTTCAACATTTTTTTTATGTCATTGCAAAAAACACTTCAGGAAGTGCATTGTAAAACAAAATTACATTGCATTGGACAACCTTAAAAACCGACGTAGAAACCCATCAGCATCTAAGAAAATGCAATTACAAATAATGTAAATACACCCAAATACAAATAATCTTAATAATAATACAAAAATGACATTGACAGGTTTTAATCGTCTAGTTTAATTTTCAAGTTGTCATAACACAGAGATTGTTGTCTTAATAAAGGTCAAGTTGTCATGATAGTCATGTATACTCAAAATGACTCTTTCATGTTCATAATAATGAATGTAATTTCAGTCTTATGCACGCCCCTTCAAATATAGTGTTGTGCCTAGGAAAATATGATCCCCAAAGGCCCCCCCTGCAGATTATTTGAAGGTTAGATTGCCCGTTTGGGCCTCCCTTGATCCAGGACAACTGACATGATGTTGATCACATATTTTGATCATAGTCTTTCAGTCAAATATGGATGCCAGACACCAGATGGACGCTGTATGTGTGCATAAATATATTAACAATATCAGTTAGACACAATATCAGTTACATACTAACTGATATGACTGATGTCTGACTATGCATTATGTCATGATCCTCATTAAAATCTGGTACAAACACAGCTGAAGCTCTCCCTCTCTCTCTCTCTCTCTCTCTCTCTTTCTCTCTCCCTCTCTCTCCCTTACTTTATCAACGGACATTATTCCTTCAGCAATGTCTTTTTCATGACATCTGTCACTTTCACTTGACAAACAGCAATTGATTTGGTGTTTTTTGTCATCCTCTACATAATTCTCCCAGCATACTTTCTTCTAACACAATTCCAAACTGACATTTAAAGTTGCTGCCAGTTGAAACTTTAGACAATTATAAATAGCTGACCAAGTGTAAATAAGAAATATATAAACATACAAGTTTGAGGGATAGCTGAGGCTTACGTAGAATCTCGTTTTGGTAAATACTCTCAGAGTCAACTGAATTTATGCATTGAATGTCTGCCTGCTGTACTTGCAGATTTGCCATCTAAGGCCTGGCATCATTCAGTGTGGCTGTAATGAGAGATGGAAGTGGAAGTAGTATGCTGTTTATTTCAACCATCTGTGACCAGCCTGAAAATTCCTTCTAATAGTTTTCTCTGCACTGCACAGGAAGAAAATGGTTGTGCTGTGAGTTCAAGGAAGCAGAGTGCTCCTGATTTTACTTGGAGTGTAGAAAGGGTATTTATTTTGCAAGTGAAAAATTAAGAATCTCTCAGATATTGTGTCTCTCTTGGAAAAACAATAAATTATTAATGTTGCTGCTATATTTGTAGAGTTAAAAATTCATCACATATTTTGTTTTGACTGCCATGTAACTGAAATGAGTTTTCAAAGATATAAAACAGCAAAGAAACTTAAACAAAGGCCTGTTTGATATAACATGTCTCTCATTTTAGCTCTGGGATTTGTTTCACTAACTGAATATATCTTTTCACATAACCATTTACAAAGACATGTTTCAGTCTACCTTAATATATTTCAAAATGTATGGCGAGAACACCAACCATGGAGAAATGTGTTGTATGCTTTGGTGATGACCCTGCTGGTTGATCTGCAAGGTTTCATGCCATTAATCTGTGTGCTCGTTAAGGACTTAGAAGGCTGAGTTGAATTGAATTGTGACGTTCTAAACAGGGTCAATCACCCGCCTTAAAATAGCAGCGCAGTAGGGAGCGTTATACTGGCTACATGTATTTATGATGAAGTCACCAATGTGGCCTACTTCTGGGTGACTGCTAAGGTACCAGACAGGCGCACACCTCATTTCTCTCTCTCTCTCTCTCTGTTTTATATCACTTACTCTCTTGCCCCATTTCTCTCCAGTAGTGTCAACTCTGTCTGATCGGATAATAGGACTTATTGTTGAAAGTCAGGGATTAATTTTGTACCTCAGAGATTAATTGTCTCAAATTGATTCAAGAAATACTTTCCATGTGATTATACACTTTGACACATACCATTTACAACTTTTATATTACTAATTCTATATACAGTACATGTTGTATATTTATCTTAATGGTGTAGCAATTTGTGGGTATTACACTGAGCTGCAACTTTAAAATAACCTTGAGTTTCAAATTTGCCTTTTTGTATTTCTTTGAAACACTGCATGACACCACACTAGATATATGGGCATCGATACTTTTGCAGTTCACTTTTATTTATTGCATTTGGAATCAGAGTCCCCATTGATTCTCAGAGGCTTGTTTGGATTTTAAAATATTTTTTCTAAATTCATCCAGTTTGACCATATACATCATGAAAACATGTTTAGAAAGTTGACACAGAGGTATAGAGCATTTATAATAATAATATTAATAATAATAAATATTGTCATTATTGTTAATAATTAAGGGCTTATACAGGTAGGGCTGCTTAAGAGGCTCCAGGTGATGCCCAAGACTGCTGAAGTGCCTTAGAGCAAGAACAAGCTTCTACTGACTCTTGTACATATTCTATGAAAGCGACTGCCTCAGCGGCTCTGCCTCTGTAAACTACAGTTAATAGAAGGCAAACAAGACTAAAATCTCATCATGTCCTCAGAAGCAGACCATATTTAAGTGAAGGAATGCTCACAAATGCAGTTTGGCTCGAGGCAAGGTTGGGTAAAAGTGGACTGACAACAGCATGGGAAAATTAAAGCATCATAAAATCAGAAGCCAAAATATGAACATTGTTGAGTACAAACTAGGCTTTCTGAGGTCCAGCAGACTGTGTATATTTTATACTTTCACCTGCACAATATTTTTTATTTAATACAAGCCGTGAGTTGGCCATACAGCTGGAGTAGATGGTGTATGTTTGTGAGAGATTACACTGTTGCTGTACTAGTAGCCTTATTTTTGATCAATCACAAAGAGAATTATGTGAAAATCTAATGCATGTAAACTCTACCTGATAAGTCATGTTTATCTAGTCACTTATATATATATATATTTTTTTTTTAATAAGACAAATATTGCACACTAATTATATCCCTTTTCTGTGTGAGGATCTGTCCAGTCTGGGCTTGTCACAATACAAACAGAGGGAGGCACTGTTGCTCATGTTAAAAAGACAAAAACGTCACATAACTCAGTGCCAGTTACAGCCATTTATCTGGGTCTTGAAAATGTCTTTTTCGTTAAGAGAAGGTAAAATGGCTCCAAAATCGAAGTATGTTGCAGTCAAATGCAAAACTGGGAGGAATACTCACAATATGTACCATGGAAACCATCGTAGGTCTTGTATTTGCATAAACTAAATGTCATGCAAATGGATTCAAGCTGGGGGTCAAATTGCAACATTTTTAGCATTTAGCTTATTACAATAATGCCAAAATGATGGATGCAGCAATTCCTTGATTAGGTACTGGAATTGCTGTGAAAGCCTAGAACTTTATTTTTAAACAGTAGCGTGTAGTTATTAAACCTTTGACAGCTCCACATGTGCATGTATTGAGGGGGTAATATTACATTAGATATAATTATATCCTGACAGGTGATAAGTCTGAATATAGGGCTTTTCTGACAATAGGACTGATTTCTGTTCAATGGTTCATGGTGATTATTAAGAGACTTTTGTTTTTCTCACCCAGTAAGCCTAGAATCGTGTGAAATGTGTGTGTGTGTGTGTGTGTGTGTGTGTGTGTGTGTGTGTGTGTGTGTGTGTGTGTGTGTGTGTGTGTGTGTGTGTGTGTGTGTGTGTGTGTGTGTGTGTGTGTGTGTGCCACCCAGTACTGTAGGAGAGGGGAGGCGGTGCGGGAATGTGTGTCTCGGAGGGTGAGAAGAGGGGGCTGTAATGCTCGTTTCAGCACCGCGGACAGCTCCCGGTAAAGGCAGCCAGCTGCAGCTGTTCGGTCCTCTCCGCTACACTGGAAAAGAAAAGAACAATCAAATTTGAAATATCTTTCACCTCTATAAGACCAAAAATAGGATATTTTTCGAGGAGGAGACTTAGTTTAATTCAGTCCGGATCAGGCGACATATTTGTAACGAGAGGCTACAGACAAAACCAGTCCAGGACTCCCGAGGTTTGCGTGTACAATCCCTGCGAAGTTTCTCGCCACTGAAAGGGATTCTGTCTTCTCCCACTGGTCTGCAGAACCCGGAAAATCGGTTGGTGTTAAAGGGAAGTTGGAGAGAAAGTGACACCACATCTGCACCTTCTCTGGGTTGGACTATATCCTAATAGAAGTTGTGGGACATTTTTCGTTTAGTACTGCGTAATATTTGGTTGTGTGTGCAGAAGGATTGATATTACTTGAATAATACTTCTAGTAGCAACTAGGAAAGCGAAACAAGTTTTTTCATTTTTTTTCATTCGGTGCTATAGGCATTGTACAGCATCCATCCTTCATAACCACCGGTCCACCCCATGTAATGCTCTTACATTAGCCCCTGATGCGAGGCTTTGATGCGCCCGGATCCATTTTTTGCTTGCAGCACTGATTCTTTCCTCCTCCAAGTCGCCCGTCTCAGCCTTCTCTCAATTTAACAATCACGAAGGGACGCCCCGGACTGTAATCCTCCCCCCATTTTCGGCAACTGCTACAGACTGGTGGGTGATAATGGCCATGGATCGATGAGAAATGCTTATTCAGATTTCTGTTGGATGAAGTTGGAGGCCCTGCATCCACACATAATAACCAAAGTCACAGCTTAGCAAGTTTTAACATCCTGATCCGTCGTTTTTTCTTCTTTTTGAGACTTGCTGTATAGGTGTAGCCTGTTTGTAGCTGTCCATGACGGAAACAATGGCGCTGAGTGGGAACTGTAGGACTAACCCCAAAGAGCAAGCATCAGTTCAGAACAGTTTCCCAGATGTTGTTGAATTAAACGTCGGGGGGCAGGTTTATTACACCCGTCACTCGACTTTGGTGGGCACCCCGAATTCATTACTCGGTAAGCTTTTCTCCTCCAAAAAAGATGCATCTAACGACTTGGCGAGAGACCCCAAGGGCCGTTATTTCATTGACAGGGACGGGTTTTTATTCCGATATGTGTTGGACTACCTCCGAGACAAGCAAGTCGTCCTCCCGGACCACTTCCCGGAGAAAGGGAGGCTCAGGAAAGAGGCGGAGTACTTCCAGTTACCCGACTTAGTGAAGCTCCTGACCCCTGACGATATCAAGCACAGCCCGGACGACTACTTCCACAGCGACTATGAAGACGGGTCCCAGGGCAGCGACCACCGACAGTGTCCGCCGCCCTCTCTCGTCCCAGCGGACAGAAAGAGCGGCTTCATCACGGTGGGGTACCGGGGTTCGTGCACCATGGGCCGAGAGAGTCAGACCGACGCCAAGTTCAGGAGGGTGCCTCGGATATTGATATGCGGGCGGGTGGCTCTTGCCAAAGAAGTTTTTGGGGAGACCCTGAATGAAAGCCGGGACCCGGACAGAACCCCGGATCGGTATACCTCTCGGTTTTATCTCAAGTTCAAGCACCTGGAGAGGTCTTTTGACATGCTGTCGGAGTGTGGTTTCCAAATGGTAGCCTGCAACTCATCAGTCACAGACTCGTTTGTCAACCAGCACACAGAGGACAAGATCTGGTCGAGCTACACAGAATACGTCTTTTACCGTAAGTGACACCTTTGTTTTTATTAATCAGCAGGTCAACGTTCACTTGCGCACACAAAAAGTTGGAATGACCGCTAGAAGGCGCAGTTGTTTTACTGGTCATGTGTGTACAACATCATTGGGGGTGATGGGCGTTTCTAGCATAGGACAACCCCTCTTTTGAATGATGTGGGTGTATTGAACACTTGAGTGTGGTGACACAGACGACAGACAATGTGATCAGACCTGCTTCTACCTGTTTCTATGACCTATATTTCCTGAAGTTTTGTTGCTTTTTTGTTTACTTGGACAGGGCCAAATAATTTAAAAAAAAAACAGCAGAGTGCATTTACATGACAAACACAGAGATTGTAAAAGTTTCATTTGTCCATGACCTGTGGGTAGCCCTCGTCACCTTGGTTAAACACAAACATAGAGTCAAACTTACACGCTCAGTTAGTGTCTGAAACTTTGTCTGAGCCCTGTGGAACAAAACCAATTAGAGAACACTCCTGGTAATTGGGGTTAAGCCACGGTGTTGTTGTCTCCCCCTGGAAGTGATGAAACCTTAGCAGCAAACACAACTAGCAAGCCATTTCATGTTCTGATCACAGTGTGTTCAAACCATGCAGTCTATGGTTTAAACCTATTACAGCATGTTGCAGCATTCGGTGCTCTTGCAGGCTAGTTTATATTTCACAAGATTTAACCAGATTTTAATAATTTCACTCACATCTGAGCCACAGCAATCATCAGAGCTATGATTTGTCAACGCTTGCCTTTTTCTCATCTTGGTGCAATTTTCTACTCCACCTCCTGTCTGCTTTCCTCCATCCCATCCTTTCAACTTCTTGCATTTCCTTCTGGCTTTTTCTATTCATTTCGTTTCTCCATCTTTGCTCACTGGCTGTAAGGAATCTGACAAGAGCAGTAGTGAAGAAGAGATCATCGTGACTTTTGCATTAGCTTCCATAAGATTTTATGATGCAACAAAATAATTAAAATTCTCTGACCTGACAGTGTGTAATCCAGCTGACATAAAAACAGAGTGTGAGTAATACTGTAAATGTTAAGTAAAGGTTTTAGTACCCCTAAACCACTTGGATGTTATAAGACAAAATTGGATCTTTTAAATACAGTGACAGTAACACACTAAAAGCAGTGGCCATTTTTGAGATGCCATGAAAGATTAGGAAAAAAAACAAAAACAGGTCTCTAAAATTAAAAGAAAACTTTGTTTTACATGTGTAACCCATGAGGAGACCCAAACTGGTAAGTGACAAACATATCATTACAAAGAGCAGAATAAACTCTGCTTTTCAAAATGTGTGTTTTGCAGCGAGTACACCATGGCTTTATACATATTAGCAAAATACTTTGGGACCCTGATACCGTAGTTCCCACCACTAGTAGAGTATAATCATTTCAACAAATATTTGGACATTTGTGTTAGTGGTTTTTGATGTTCCAATCTCCAAACACTTATTCAGCTCTTGTTACATAAGACAGATACAGTCCTACAAAGAATAAAACTGGAGAAGCTGCCAACAGTACTGAGATCAATCTGGCATGGCAGCTACCATGATATCCATTTATAACAGTTTTCCCATAGGGACAGGGGTTTTAAATGAATTTTTTCAATTTGCCCTTAAAAAGATTACAATTTGAAACACATTTACACCGAAATCTTCAGTACTGAGTAGGTGTGGGTTTTTATTGGTATTTAAATATTGCATGTAGACTGTATGTGTACCATGCCAAGTGTCCTACACCCTCTTATCAAACTCAGATTGTATCAGACAATTCTGGTACTTTTGGTATGTGATGTGTTGGAGCCTGTTTTGTATTCATACTCAAATCTAAGCAACTACTGGCTTTGCTGCCTTGTTTCAGTGCCTAAGCGTCCAGATGTTTGGCAAGTGAAAACAGTTATGGGCAGATATGCCAACATTCTTAAAAAACTTATTTGTAGTTTGCAATGTGACTCAAGTTATATTGTATGGTGTTGTTAAGGCATTATCTGCAAAATTCTTTACATCAGAAAAATATCTTTTATTTATCCTATTCCAAAATGTCCTTGTAATAACTGGAGGGGAGGACCGATGGAAAGAAATCACAGAGCCATGCCTTCACCACCACCTTAGGGAAAACCACGGCCAGCCCCATAAATCTCACAAGTCAAATGATCACATGGTTACAGAGGAAACAGTTGTAAAAAAACAACAACAACAAAAAACAGCAACATGAGAGCGATTTGCTTGGTTGACTTCAGCAACTCTACATTAACGGCCTGCATGAAGTAGCTACAGCGACTGGATGGCTCTTGGCTCTTTTAACCCCCAGAAGTAGCGCTAACAAGCCAAATAAAGTGGTGGTTGGGGCTCACTCACTCACTCACTCACTCACTCACTCACACACACACACCTCTTCTTGCTTACACAAAAACAACAACTGCTTCCTGGCTTTGTTGACAAATTTTCAGCTTGTTAGAGGGCACACTCAAAGACGAGGGCACAGTGGCAGATGTTTTGGGCCTTTATCTCAACACGGTCACACAGAAGCCTACACGCACCCACGCAGAGGCAAGAGCATGCACAAGTGCAGGTAACCAGGCATAATCACAGAGACATGGTGTGCACCCATGCACACACACACACACATGGTGTACAAAAGCACACACACAGAGACACAAATGAACTCAGGGTTAGCATGCGTACGCACACAGAATCAAGCAGGGAGTTTGTTAAATGCTGCAGTCACCCAGTGGATTAAATGTAGTCACTCACAGTCTCTTGATTATCTGCCTGTCACGCTTTTGGTGTGCTCGTCTTTCCCTTCCCCCCCATCTTCCTTACCATCCTTGTCTTTTCTTTCCCTCTTCTCCTTTCATGTCGTCTCATTTTGCTTCAGTCAATCATACCCTGCTTCTCTTTCTTGTCTCGGTTCCCGCCCTACCTCTTTCCAGCTTCATTTACTCTGTGCGCCGCAGGGGCAAAGAGCAGCGTGGCGGCACCAGTTGCCTTTACATGCCTCGCTGCTCCGTCACACCTCCAGTCTCGCTTCATATTGATATCTGTATGTCAGCCTGCCCATCTCCATGATTGTTAATTTACTTTCATATTCGGCTGTTTCATTACATTTCAGGCATTTTTGTCTGCCTCTTTAGGTTCGTGCCTCTCTTTATTAAACATATGCCAGTGAGTCTGATGTTCTTTTTAGATGGCCGTCTTTTGGCCCTATTGGGTGTTCTAAGTTTAGGACAATATTGAGCTTTTAGTCAAATTTAGGGAATGTTTGTTCCTGTTCTAATTTTTACAATGCCCTTGCACAAAGAGAGGTCCTTGAAGAAATGGTTTCCACATCTTGCTCTGACCTAAAACTCACTAAACATTTGAGAATCAATCAGAATGTCAGCTGCGAGCCAGGCCTTAGGGCAACATCAGGGGACAACCTCACTAATGCTCGTGTGGTTCTTTTGGAATCCTCCAAAATCTTGTGTAAAGCCTTCCCAGAAGCGTGAAGGCTGTTTAGTATCACATTCATGCCCATTTTTTGTAAATCTTTTTTTAATCTTCACTTATTGAGAAAATTGATTGAGACGAAAGCCTCACTTTTGCAATTGATCACACTCACACAGTAACACACATTCAGACCTGGAAACTACCCAGTACAACCATGAGCCAGTCTGCTGGCTGTTTGAGGTTAAACGGCACCTCAGTGGTGGTTTGTTGAGGTCAACTGAGCAGCTGACTCATCTTTTAAGAGTCTAGGCTAAACTTTACAGTCAAAAGGGAGATCAGTGTGTCCTGGAAAGCTTCATTTGGGAACAAACTAATGCAGTAATGAATCTGCATACCCACCACAACAATCCTTTGTTTTGTGGACTCTATCAGTCCCTCCAGGATTTTGCGATGTCGTGATTGCGCAAATTCAACCAACCACCGTGACTTTGGTGCGACTCGCAATTTTGACCAATCACTGCAACCTTTCTGCAAATTTGACTCATAACCAGAGTTTCCCGCGACTTCTACCAATCCCAGCCGTCACACGTGCCAGACTTTGTATCAGTATGTGACTCTGAGAGCCAATGACCGTCGCCAAATTAATTTCCATGTTTCTGCTATGAAGACGAGACGTGTGTAACTCGAAGATCTCACATTTACCAACAAAACGTACAGGGAATGACCGTGCAAAACATTTTAGACCGTTCTGCCAAGCTTCACACATTTTAACATCAATGTACGCTGTAACGATTTTTGACTCTGATGTCGTTGACATGGCTGCTGTTTCAATCCTGTTGGCTCTCTGCAGCGGGCGGGGCTGCTCAGTTCCCACCGCGACTGACACACACACCCATACACAAACACACACGGTGGATGCAGGAAAAACAGGAGATGAGAAGTACAGGATGACCTAAATTGAGGACAGCTACGCTCGTCAGTGTAAGTGCAATGATAAGTTAAAGTCCAATAAGTACTTTACTTAACTGTGAATGAATGAATGTGTGTCTCAGGCCATCATAGAAAATGATCTAACAATGTAAATATCTGAAAAATTTGATTCATTCAATAAATAATTATTGTTTGTCTTAAATCCACCAGCCATTTTCCTATTATACCAACATATGGAGAATCCTGAGCCTTATTGGTAAGGTTACTAGGGAAAATCAGCACAGAGTAATTTTATTCTCCCAGAAACAAGTTTCCTTTTTATTTTTCAAGAGTGTTACAAATAAACCTCACAGCTTTTTTTGCAACTTTCTCTTTCTCCCGCAACTTTTTTGCAACAAAGATACAAGATACATTGCAACTTTTATTGCATTGTTTTTACAAAAGCTCCCACAAAATCAGTCATTTTGGGCTGCAACAATTTAAAAAAAAGAAGCTGTGAAATCCTGAAGGGACTGCTCTATAAGGGAGCCATATATGTTTTGGGTAAATTGCTTAACAGCACAACAGTAGTTCACTTTCCAGTTCCAACACAACTTTGCCAACTTCCACTTGAGTTTCATGTTTTTTCTTGCGCGAAGCCTGACCAACCTTTATCTCTTCAAATACTCATTTAGCTAGCTTTCTTTTGCCCTGGACGTTACACTCTTCTGATTGGACCTATCATTCTTTGTTTTGTTCATGGCTATTCAAATTCAGCTTCTAAAACCGCAGATGGCAAATGTATTTACCATTTTGTTGCATTGCTGGTGTGACTGACAATTAATCATCACTGTTGACAGTTGGTTCTGTGGTATTCACCTCATGGCTTGACAAAGCCTACTGCAACAGAACCATTGAACAACACAACATTGTCTGTGTGGCAAAAAAGCGAAAATCTGGTGCGAGGATAGGAAAATCTATTTTTTTGGGGCTCAGGATGTCCAGTATTTTTTTCTCTGGCTTTGTTTTTACCTCTGCTGAACTTGTCAGATTGAAGTTTAGTCATTACAATGTTTAATATGACCATGTGTGCTGGTCTGTTACACACTGTGACATTAGCTTGTTACACACACATTGGTAACTCCTTGTGTAGCAAATGTGTTTTGGCAGGTGGGAATGAATGGGCTGTGGTAATGG
Source organism: Etheostoma cragini (assembly GCF_013103735.1). Taxonomy (NCBI): domain Eukaryota; kingdom Metazoa; phylum Chordata; class Actinopteri; order Perciformes; family Percidae; genus Etheostoma; species Etheostoma cragini. Next base: position 17,374,290 of record NC_048419.1, on the reverse strand, counting down.
TGATTGTGTTTGTGTGTGTTAATGTGTGACCCATGTTGCACTACCTGAGGCATTTGCACACCCGTTGAGCTGCTAGCTAAACACACCTGCATACCACTAACCCCTTACACACACACACACACACACACACACACACACACACACCCACACACACACACCATATGAAACTAGATCACTCTCATCCTGAGAGCTTCTCTCGGCCCAGTCGGTGACGACATTAGCAACGGCAGTCCCATGCTGCAGGCCTGTAAGAAGTGATTAGCAGAGGAGCAGACAGGCTGTGACAGCTATGAGGAGAGTCTTGATAGGGACAGCTGCTACCCTGGCCTCAACTCCACAGGAAAGTCCAACACCACGCACCTCAGCTCTGCATTATTCAAGCTGAGACCAAAAGGAAGATGAGAGGAGCAGGTGGAGAACACTGTTTGATGTATGAAAGAAGAGGAAATACTGCTATTCTTCTTACTACTGCTCTGTAACTATGACTACTACTCTTACAATTCTACTAGGACTGCTAGCATTATAATGCTAGATGCTACTACAATCAGAGGTGCTATGTTAATCAAGGTACTGCTACAGTATATGTATTACTACTATAACTAATAGATTACTAAAAGTATTGCTTCTGCTAATGACTACTTTTGCCTTTTTAATTGTGTATGCAAGCAACCTGGGTGATGGTTTGGTAAGTAGTCTATCTCCATGTATCTTGTTTCTGCCTTTCATAGTGATATGCTGCTTTGGAGAGTTGATATAGCCAGATAAAACTGGTGTGAGCGTTCCAGTAAGAATCAGAGCTTCTGCATTTTGTACCTGCTTTAGGCGAGACTTTTGACTGAGTCGAGAATACAGAGTGTAAAAAAATGACCCTATTCCCACTTCACCAAATCTATTTTACGCTGGGAATATTCTTCAGATAGAAAAAAATAAATTGAAAACACTACCTAATAAATCCTGTTTTCCTAAAGGACGCCTGATTTTAAGCAGCAATGGAAGGATTGAAAGTTGAAGCCTCAAAGTACATTAGTTGAGAGTAAACAGAAAATTAACTCAATTTTTATTTTTGATATAGTTTACTCACCTTTTTTAAGATGATAGGCCCTATGTTACAGTAAGTGTTAAACCAAGTGAGTAAGATCCAAATTGAGTCTTTTTAGGGACATAAACATAGAGTAACCTTGGCCTGAAACAATACATTTGTTTGCATTTATATTGCTGGTTTTCGATTGATTTTACAGGTGGGGTTGTATATAAGTAACGGGTGGAAAGAATAGATGAAATAATGGATAAAGGGTATGTGGGTCACATGGAAAGAAGATGGACTTTCTTGTTTGTCTAGGCCCCCTTGACCTTCTCCCCTGGAAGTTTAGTGTAGCTACGTAGCATAGATTCCCATAATACTCAGTGTCAGGAGGATACAAGGAACTACAGAGCTCTGGGAGAGAGGCAGGGAGAGAAAGAGAGAGAGAGAGAGAGAGAGAGAGAGATGGAGGAAAGAGAGTGAACACCGGAGAGTCATCAACAAGCTAGCATAAGCCCTTTGCGACTCCCTCCTCTATTGCCGTCTATCAGCCCATTTTCTCCTCCTGTGTGACTCTTGACACTCTGCGGTGGTACGCACAGTTGATAAAATGCTGATGCTCTTCCCCTGTTGTGTTGGAATAAGTGCTCTGCGGTGCGATGAGGTGTGGAGCGTTGCCATAATGACAGAAACTGCAGCTGGAGAGCCTCTTCACTCGCTCAACCCACCGGCTGGCTGCTGCAATGCATCAATGCTTTAATGGCCTTGCTATGTGCGAGCCCAGTTTGGCTGGAAACACATTTTAAAGGATGCACAGAATTCCCATCACATCAGTAATTGCATTGCCTAATCATACCAATGGCTGTTTCCACTGTGGGATTACATGTCCCAATTTCTTAAAGTTTCTCAAATAGAGGATCTGATGCAACAAAACAACAAAAAAGGACCATCATGTTTGAGAAGTTTAGAGAATGAAAGAGGTCAAACGCCTAACTTCTGATACAGGGTTTTTGGTGTGAATTGTTATGTGGGTGCTTTAGGTGAGTCTTCAATTTTCTTCTTGCTCTCTCCTCAGTTAGCTCAGTCCCTCATTTACCTCTACCAGCCTCTTCATTCATCTTCTTCAGTCTGAAGGCAGTGTGACTGATGAAACGGTCGGTCAACATTCAGACTATTCGTACTTAACCTCATGATGAAACTTCACAGTTTGAACGCGTTTGGATAGTTTTGTATTCCTCTGTGCTTCATTAGAATCACAAAATGTCTCTCACACAGCAGTGATCTACAGCTTGATCAAGCATATGGTCATACCACTGTAATTTCATTCTGTAGTGCTTTGTAGCTTCCTAGGGCAGAATGTCAGTGGCATTTCATTTGTAAGTGGCAATGAAGTCTTTATGTCCATTAACAAAGCTAGAGGCACTAATATAGCAACTCCAGAGGAAATTAACTCCAGAGGAAATTACCACCAATGTTAACTTCTGATAATACCCAAATGTATCTTGATGTTTCCTAAAAATATAATATCACAGTTCTTTTCTTCTCATTTGTAGTGAAGGATAAAGGGCAGTTTGCATCAAATATACTTTGCATTATTGTCACAGAAAGGGATACAAAGAATCTCATCCAAAGACAAATACATTTTTCCTTTTACATGTTTGTCTGTTTTTAATAGACACAGAGGAAAGAAACTTAGGAGCAGAGTTGGGAAGCATTTGTCAAATGATTGAGACTTGAGATTGATAATTTGTCATTACAGGTTTTCTTCTAGAGAACAATGAGGACAGTTTATAACACATACTCAGATAGGGCTGTGTACTATGAAGTTGAATAGCATAGAATAGCTTCTAGCATGATACCAGTAACTGCCACTTCAGAGGATTTTTGAAAACTCCAATACTGTGTCTCATTAGTAATACATTAGTGTCATTTAAGAAAACTCAGCTGCTTCTTAGAGCATCCCATCATCATTTCCATCTTCAGTGGCTGTGAAGGCCCCTGTCCATTAAAAAACACGCATGTGCACACACGCACGCACGCACAGACACACACACACAATTTGGGATTGTAATAGTTTGAGTCAACGGATGTAGACTGTAGGTATAAGCCTGCCATTGGCCGCCTGTTTCAGACAGAATTCTCCTCCCCTCTATGTATTTACTTTGCAAGTGCATGTTCACTGCATCGTGGGCTTTTCGCCACCGAAGAGGATTGTGATTGGTTGAAAAAATTACAAGTAAGCCAGAGCAGTTTTACCCCCAATGCCAGATTGATAATGCATTTATCCAGACCATTCTCCCACGCTGACGCAGCACCTTGGAGATCTGGCAACGTGAGACTACGATTGTAATGAATAAAGAAGGAAACACCAGCATCAGATTGGTTTCATTTGGCTGTACTTCATCAAACATCCAGTCGATTTGAAGAAGAGTTTCCAGTTAATGACTTTGTGTTTGCTGTCTCATAGCTATGATGTTTTATAGAAAATTTGACTGTCCGCTATCATCCCATCTTGCTTGCTCTAGTGTTTACTATTCACGGTGAAATAAATAATTGAGTTCTATTCATAGAGGACGGCGCAGTCTGTGGCAGCCAAACAGAGGGCCCAGGCTGTTTGTTTGCAAAAATATTGGATCGCTACCTTGGGTCCTATGTACACATACTACCTGTATTATGGTCTCTTAACTGCAGCCTTTATTAGCTATGTGTAGATAATGATTTGCTGGCTGTGAACCTGTATGATTATGGTTTGCAGACAGCCAGTCTGTGGTAAATTGGTTTTGCAGAACAACAGCAAACGCATCAGGACGTAAACACTCGACAGGATATATTCTCTCTCACACACACACCCACACCCAACCACACACACACACAGCTTCAGAGGGACTGGAAGGCAGTGTGTTTCTCTCTCTATGGGAACACAGACGATGTTCCCCTATGTTTGTGTCTGCATGCCACCTTGGCCAATACCATACAGTGAAAGTCTAGATCTGATCACTGGAGCGCTGTACGGCTCATTTGTACACGCTTGTGTGTGTTGGGACGAGAAACAAGCAAATGAAGCAAGACAATTATCATCATCCATCACCTCAGAAGCTCATTTAGCCAATTAAAACTGTTACAGGCTGACATTTGGGTGCAACAATCCCTTTTAATCATTAAGGTTCTCTGTTTCACACACATACATTCAAGCACACACACACACACACACACTAAACTTCACACTGTTAAAATGGAGGGATCAGAGCAATAATGTAGTTGTCTAATAGTGTAATAGCATGTCCTTATTGAAGAGCAGATCCCATTCTTCTTGATTAAGACGTTGTGTGTGTTACATTTGCATGTATGTGTGTGAGGTGGAATAGAGGACAGCAGCCTTTTCTGATCTTACTCTCCTGTTTTCATACAACACCCAATGACAAATGTCACTCTGCCTTCCACCCTCAGAAATCACTGACCCTTTGAAGATGTCCTTCTCTTCTGTTTTTCTCTACTTCACCCAGTTTCACTTCTCTTTCATGTCCCTCCAGTTAAAATTTCTCTAATGAATACACAATTAGCTATGCTGAGTTGTCTTACAGAGCAAAGTATTGTATGGTTAGAGAGATGTACCAGATTGTTCAGGCAAACAAACCAAAAATCTGAAAAATTTGCATATTGAGTTAGTCAACCAATGAGCCAAAACTGAAGATTCAGAATAAATATTCAGAGTGTGTTTGCTTTGGAAATCCAAATATTTAAAATGTTGGCTCATCTGTTAATAATTTACCTTTTCAAGGACATTAGAGGGCTTTGCCATGTTTGTTTCTGATCCCCAGAACGTTATACTGATCAGGTGGTTTGTGTACTTGCTGTAACGCTTCCATAATCACAATGCTGTGCTGTTAGACAGACCACATGGGCCTTCTGGGTATTCGTTAAGAAAGTGTCCAGCATATAACATATAATATATTACATGACACCAAATGGCACTTGGCAGTATGTGCTATGAGAGACAGAGCAGAAAGGATAACAGCAAATAAAGGTGAAAAAATAAGAGAGGGCGGGAGAAAGAAGAGCATTTCTCTATCTCTCTCTCAATCTATCTCTCACACACACACACACACACACACACACACACACACACACACACACACCTAGTATGGGGCACACCTTAATCATTGGTGATGGTATCTCTGTGCCTGTTCAGCTCTTACCATTTTACATGCTATGGGCAGTGGAGACAGCTGAGTGTGCATATCTATCATGGATAACAAACAGATTTGCAAAAATACAAATAGATGCTTAGAATGGGCTCACTAGAAACATGTATCAAGTATACATGCCATGGGCATGTTTTTTTTTAGATTTCTTGTTTTTTGTCTTGGATCCCACTTTCCTGTACTGTATCTGAAGCTGCTTTGAGCATTTGACTCTCTGCCAGTTATGCAGACCCACTGTTGTCCTCTGGAGCATATAAAGCATAACAGTGTTGTGCAGAGAGAGCTCAGCCTTTGAGTCTTCCGTTAACAATCTCTGACTGGTGTTTTGCTAATTTCAAACACCTTTCCTGGTGTGCCCAGCATGGTATAGCTGCCAGTGCCTAAGCTGCTGGCAGATGTTTTTAACTGCTGTTGCTTTTGCTGCTCTTCCGGTTCCAAGCTTCTGTTTTATTTTGTAGCCTTTTCTCTTATTAACCTTGCTCTATCCCTTTCCTTCCTTCCCTGCACGCCTCCCTCTGACAGCTGGAGTGGAGTGTTTGTTCAGTGCTGTTTTCACTGTCCCAGGAATTTGTCTCTACCCTTCTTTCTGTATCTGAAAGTATTGTATTTTTTTTTCCTACAAAAGCTTAAGTATGCTTTTATTTGGCTCTTATTTTCTGTAATAGTTGTTACCATTGGTTCCAATGTCTTTATCTGTTTCTCTTTATTTGATTTGTGTATCTTTCTCTTTTTCTCTTCAAGCGCCTGAGGAGTAACAACAACATCAGCCAAAACAACAGTGTTACTGGTCCTTCTCATTCTGTGTCATTTTATTTTTTCTGTTCCTTGCTTACTCTACACTGCCCAATTTTATTCTGTTGCTTCTTACCTAGATTCTCACAGCAAGTAAGAGCAATGAAAATAGAGTCACCCTCAGAACAGTTTGCTGCTATTATCTTTTATTTATTTTATTTATCAAGACAATGCACATGAAACAATATTTTTTTATTAACCAACTCTAGTTAACTGCAGTGCTTTGGCGAGATATTTTCAGACCAGAGCACCAGGAAACATCAACTCTATATTACATAAATACTCGGGGTAACCGACTGTACATTTGGGTCGACCACAGGCCCGTAAAATAAACCTCTAAAGGTCAGCACAAGAAGATGAGTGGGACTGGGAGTCATTTGTAAGTGAGGCTGGGTGCCGTGTTAGGGGTATTCTATACTCAATTAGGAGGCCCCGCTACCCAAGTGTGAAAAGAGAAAAGTTGGGGGAAAAATGTCACATCTGGCGAAGGTTTCTGTTATTATGTACACAAAATGTGTAGCAAAATTTCTGATGTACATGTTAGAAATGGTGTATGGTAGATACACCTTCATATCCTAAACATATAGCTTCCAAAGGCATGGTGTTCCTCCTTGAAGGGGAAGTGTGATGATTTTACACACCATGTGTTTACAGGTCTTGGAGAGTACTAGAGCAAATAAGAAAAACAAAACAAAAAAAAACACTACAATGCCTTTTGTAGCTACAGAGGAAACCGCAAAAAGTCAAGTGATCAAGCTACATCTCCAACTGGAGATTGGCATTCAAGTTGCATTCTGGGTAACGTTGGTGCCAGGTTTTGACAAGGAGAAAAAAATGCATGTGTTAAAAAACAATATGTCATGTCGATGACGCATCAATTTTTGATCCTTTTAAAAAAAAACTGTAGATCGCAAATCCAACAATGTTCAAGAAGTGCATGCTACCTCAATCTACAGTACCTCTCTATCCAAAGCCTGTAATCACTGAGGGTTGGAACTTAAGTTGATTGTTAAATCAAGATCCTTGCTTCACTCTGACTGCTTTACATGGCCTCAGCCTTGGTGGATCCCATTACCAATTTATAATTCACTTGACTCATTGGCAACAATGCATCCAAATCTTAACTCTGATTACATGTATTATATGGAAAGCACTGGATGGCTCGGAGCATTGGCTCTAACACAACATTTTCTTTAGAAAGCCTAATTTCTGTCATTTCTTTTTTTTTCATTATTGGTGACATGATTTGTTGTATTTTGTTCTGTACTCTTTGCTCCTACAGTATGCTTTTTGTCAATGCAGGTTTAGGATTTTTGTTTAACTTTGTGTGACTCTTTCTTGCATTCTGTATCTGTATGTTTGCATGTAACAGATAAAAATGCCTTCTAGTGTAACCTTCAATCTCAAAATTAAATTGTTATTCTATGTACTTCTGTGCGTCCTCTGTAAATGTAATGTAAATGTGCTGTATTTATAAAGCGCTTTTCCAGTCTTAACAACTGCTCAAAGTGCTTTTACATCTACAGGGAACATTCACCATTCACACACATTCATACACTGTGGCCGGGGCTGCCGTACAAGGTGCCACCTGCTCATCAGATAAACATTCACACACATTCACACTCCGATGCGCAGCACCGGGGGCAACTCGGGGTTCAGTGTCTTGCCCAAGGACACTTCGACAATGACTGCAGGGGCGGGGATCGAACCACTAACCTCCCGATTGGCAGGCAACCGCTCTACCACTGAGCCACAGCCGCCCTGTACACTGAATAACTGGCAAGAGATTGTGCCATGTTTCAGGCTTGTTTATTTGTATTTACTAGGTTATGTTTGCATCTGTGCTAGCATGTATTTATT
>NC_048419.1:17282392-17366405 GCF_013103735.1 Etheostoma cragini | reverse complement strand
TGCAATGTCAACACAATACCTAGGTCACAATACAATATTATTGCGATATTAAACATATTACAATATGCTGCGATATACTGCAATGTAGTACTTCAACTTCAAATTTTTTCCAATTTCAAATGATGTCCCCAAAAGGAAACTTTGTCAGCATCTGTTTTGTTTATAAAGATACATTTCTCTGTTTTTTTCATCTCATTTTATTACTGTAAAATGTGATTGTCAAGCAGATAAACTGACCAACACATATATAAGAATAGATTGATACTTGGCCTCTGTGTGTCAATACGGTATTACCACGGAACATATCGCAATACTATGCTGTATCGATTTTTTCCCCACCCCTAGTATTCATGTGTGGAGTCATAGTGACATCCAGATATTGAAATCAAAACACTTGTGACTGACATCCAAATATCCAGACAATAAGGCAGGACATTTGGGAAAACATTGCTTCACTAGGTACATGGGTACACACACACACACACACACACACACACACACACACACACACACACACACACACACACACACACACACTAATGCTTACGGTAAGACAGGAATCCATTATCAATATGGAGTAACCCAGAGAAAGTGTGAGTGATGTGGTATAAGTGGGTGGGGTGCTAATGTGAATGGATGCCTCTCATATACTGCATGCAGCTACGAGCCAACTGAAGTGATGACTTTGTGCATTCACGCTGAGCGAAGGACTTCCTGTGATCAACTTGGTTACAATGTGATGAATGCGAGTCAGTTAAACTTCATTTTGGGGAGGTGAGGTGCTGGAAGGCCCTTTGGCAGGATAGTATGAGAACAACTTTGAAACTGACAGACTGACTGACTTGTTATAAAAAAGGTGAGATTTCCCATGTGATTTTGATTATGAAGCAGTTTGAGGTGCTATATATACAATACAGGGATATATCAAAATGCTGAATCCACAGAGAAGTGCACAGCCCATATTTGGATACTATACCTTTAAACGACACTTCAGGACTTCTGTAATGTCACAACTATACTCCATATGGGTAGAAAGTGCTGCAAAAGTACCATTACAGTCATTCCCCGGCTGCAATGATAGATGCGGAAGACCCAGAAACGCTGAACAATCAGAGAAGAGTGGGCGTTTTCAAGAGAAGGGCTTAAAAAGACAGGCGCAAAAATGGAGCGTTTAAAACAGAGGGAGAATACAGGTACACTGGCCCTCATTTAGGAAACTCAAGTACGATCTAAAACAGGCGTAGGACGGACATAGGCCGAATGCTACGCAAAGCTGGGAATTTATCAATTTGAATTTGAGCGCAGGCCGCGAAAATATCTCACGTTTGGTCTGACCTTGTGTACGCAAGTTTTCAAGTCAGTGTGGACTTGCGGTGCAGCATGAGCAAGAGCAGCATTCTCTTTCTATTCCGCAATCTTCCTACAGCCTAATACCAGTTTTTAGGCAGCCACAAAGGACACGCGTTACTGCAAATTAAACTGAGATGTTTCAATCTCCACCTCTGAAAAGTGTTGCTTCTTAGCCGGTTTACGTCTGGCCAAGTTGTAAATAGTAGGGACGAGGCCTCAGAATATATTTGGGCGTGATATTTAAATTACAATGTTTCCAGCCCCTGCATTTATCAATGGACGACCATTCTTACGCTCTGATTGGTGTGATATGAACGTTCCATGAATCCCACGTGAAGCCTGTTGTGAGAGGATTTCTGCGCTCATATCTGTGCTGGTTTCTACGTTCGGTTGATAAATGAGGCCAGTATCTTCAGACAGACAGTTAGATAAAAAGGTTTTTTGAACATTAAAGACTGTAAACATGTTTTAATTTTTAGTTGAGAAATAAAAAAATAAAACATTGAGTTATTGTATATTTGATGTGTGGTTATAGCTCTGTAGTCTGTTTGTTCAGCTGTCCTGTGAATTTAGTGACCATTGAACAATTGACCGCCCTTTGGCCAATAACTTTTAATCACTGTCACTTAGCTGCTGAAAATGCATGATGGGATGTTGCTGTCTTGCTAGAGGCGCTACGATTTTGAATGGGGCCAAGTCACTATTAGAAAGTTGTGCACAATTTCAATTCAATATTCAACACCTAAGCAGTGTAATGAAGTCTTGAAAACAATAAATTGTGGTTGTTGTTTTAAGGGTGATATTTAAATGAAGAAGAAGTTTTAGTCTCTATTTACTGAGAAAATAAATGTGTTTTTGGGATTGCCTTGTTTTATTAGCTGCTTAGTGCAAACAGTCTTCTGCCATTTGCATCAAAGACGCCCCACTGGGGCTGGAATGAGTAACAAGCATTTCTCAAAGGCACCTCAGCAGTGGGGGAGAGAATTATTCATTCACTTCCACACTTTAGCTTTTTTTTTTTCAGTTCACACACAAACATCTGGGCAAGCCAATTTATATAATCTCTGTCTCTCCTTTGAATTTCCCCCATGTATCCCCATCATTATATGGACCATAAAATGCAAGGTCATGAGTTATGAAAGAGGGGATCTGATCTAGTATTATCAAGCAATATTTCCACTCCATAGGCTGGCGTTCACTGCTGCTTTGTGCACTCATGGATCATCAGATAAGGCAGCACTCTGACAGGAAAGCTATTGGCTGGCAGCGCCTCTGGAGACTCCGCCATTCCACAGCTCAAACTGAGACACACACACACACACAGAAACACACACACACACACACGCACGCGCACACACACGCATGCACAATAATATACAAGTGACATCCAATTCTGTGTAAAAATATTACAATGTTATGATTTTTTAACACTTCTATAGTCTTAGTTATGAGTAAGCACAAGACAAGACAAATGAATGTATTGATATTAGGCATGTAATAAAAAGATGCGCACCATACAGAATACCCTTAAAACAATGCAATTGACATTAAAACCATTCTTATCTAGATTTAAAATTAAGAGAGTCACAAAGTTTGAAAAGTACAACTTTATCAATACACTGATATGAAAAGCCACTCGGAGATTCAAAACGTTCCTCCACTTTTTATTGTCAGAGGGTACACTTTAAAATCAGGGATGCAGGAGGGCATTGCGAAAAAGGCAAGATACAAATAAGCAATTGATGAGTCTTGTTTTTTACCAGGGTTCGTTTTAAGGCAGCCTGAAAGCATCCAAAAGAAGCTCTTCAGTATAGAACCTCTTAGAGACATGACCTTGGGGTTTGCCTGAAAATAAGTTTTCACAGTCGCTTTCAGGGTGGGGGCCTTTGAAGTCGTGATTGTTCTTGCTGAAACATATATCCGTGTCTTTTTGTGCATTATGATACCAGTGCTGATGGCTCCAGGAAATATCTGGTCCCAAATGGAATTTGATATTGAATTCATGTATTGAATGTATGTGTCAGTGTGCTCTGGGTACCTTTAGCTTCATAGCATACAGTGAAAGAGATATACAGTGTGGATGTTTCCTTCTAATTTTTCAGCACGCAGCTTGGGGCTGAGAATCCCAATGAACAGAAAGAATGATTGCCTGGTGCGATAGTAAGCACACTGTTCAGGTGGGGGTTGTTTGCAGATATGCAAACGTTTATTGGACATAAGCTTGTACAGTCTTTGGAGCTTTAGTCTCCATCGTTATAGAATAATTTGTAAAAGGGGTAAGGAAGCCAGACCGAAGGAGTCAACAGATTGTCCAGCAGGAGGAAGACCCAGAATGCCTTTGGGTGATGATGACTGGAGGAGGAAGGGGAGGTGGAGGGTTGCACGCTTTGCCTGAAATGACAGCTAACAGCAGCAGAGAGAGAAACTAATTTAAAGCTGGGTTGTGACGCTGTGATTGGCCATTGGCCTTGATTTGTCTGATTCTGGTTGGTTTAACAGGAAGGGGAACGCCTCCAACAGCTGATTTGATTTAGGAAGAGAGCAGTGATTAAGTGTTATGTCTTCCTGAAAGAATTTGCGCTGAACTACATTTGTGATGATTTTTAAAAAAGATTTATTTGGGCATTTTCAGCTTTATTTTGATACCACAGTAGAAGAAATGAAAGGGACAAAGGACCTGCGGCAAAGGGCCGCAGGTCAAACTTGAACCCAGGCCCGCTGCAGTGAGGAGTAAACCTCTAAATATGGGCGCTCGGTCTACTAACTGAGCTATCCGGGCACCTAATTGTGATGCTTTTAACATGAATGCTACATTATTATAGAAAAAACAATTATATAAATTATTATCTTTCTTGAGCACTGTATTCCTTACAGTGTGCAGTTTCCCCCCTCTATTAATCTAGCAGTGCCTGATACTGTTTATATTAAAACGTAGAGACAACATCTGCGAATGCCATACAAGCACTGCATAATAAAGGTTGTAGGAAATGATCTCAAGTCACACATGCACACAAAGTTAACAAATTCCTGAGGCCAATGTGAACATCTGCTGCAGGAGGTTAACAGCAGGGATGCATGCTGATAGTTTATTAATCAAGTGTCAGGAAAGTTGCAGATGCCTTTGTAACACTGAAACTGCCTTTATTGTGTTTAATCATTCTAAATACCAGTAAAGTGCTTGGTTAGTAGTCCTTTTATACATTGGGAATTTCATAATATATATTCCGTGCGCCAGGACACGATCCACAGCCTCTGGGGGACGCAACAATGGGGATATGCAGGAGACGGCGGCGGTCTCTAGGGGACGCGCTACAACAAGAGGAGGGTTGGGTTTAGGAAAAGAAGAACGTCCGATGTTGTTTGACCCATCCACCCCCCCCACCAACCACAATGGGCAGATTTCCAGCTTTTCACACTACACGTTGTCGTTGTTGTGCTGTGATCATGAAAGATGCTTCCCTTTTTTTTTTTATACGTGCTCACCTCCACACCAAAACATTATATGAACGTGTCTGTGAACACAAATCAATGGATTAAATAACTTGAACATTTCACAAACTGCCGTAAGACTGGGTTGTTTTTTTATTATCGATTGCAAGAAGATAGTGAACATTTGATTGGATAGTTCTGTCAAAATAGTACAATACTTCATCCTAAAACATACAGCTAAAATCAGTAAGTTATTAAGATAAAATGGAAAGCTGTTATGCACTCTGTTGACATATATATGTGTTTCCCTTTTTTTCAACATATTTCTTCCCATGGAATTGGCAACTGATTAATTAGTACAGTTTTTTTTACTATTACCCTATTTCTTAACTCAGTCAATCTATGCTATCAAGAAAAATGCAAGCTGTAATCAGTGTGTGTCCTCACCTCTGCATTAAAGGATTGTTTGTCATCTGCTGAACTAAAAGGTTGGTTTAACTTATGAATTTCATGACTTGATTTGCATAAAAGCACACAATTACACAAGCCATTGCCACTAATGGACAAACTAATTTGCATCTACAGTAAGTACATGATTGGATAAGCAGTGACGGTGTGGCTGACCTTAATATGTAACTGGAGGACCACAGTTTAAGTCTCTAGCACTACACTCCATGAAAGGTACAGTAGTTGGACAGAACATGAGGCTTTCTGTTAAAGGGCAATCTAGCCCTGCTGTCACCCTGTCACCGTGTAAGTGAAAATGTCTGCAGCAGCTCAAGCTCTCTTAAAGGAGCAGTCGGTCAGAGATGGAATTTGTAAAGTACAGACCAATATAAATTTCCCCAAAAATTAGCATCTCCCTTAGCAAGAGAGCTCCAGTGCTCAGCGGCGAGGGACAACACAAGAGAATGATATGCATAAAACTGAACTATGAGATACAGCATATGTATGTATATCTTCTATATTTCCATGTGTGATATGAATAATGTGAGACCTTAATACGTAATTTATTTATTGTCTCGTCAGAGTCCTTGAGTCTGTTGTTGCATAAAAGACCAACCCATACATCAAAGAAAGTCGTTGCTTCAGAAGTTAAGACACACCAGAACTTGATTTAGCTATAACTGAGACAGCCTATCAACTGTGCCAATTGTTTGTTGACATCATGTATTTATCAGCACAGACTATCATCAATTAGAGTCTCGTGCCCTTATAGCTATGAATCACCTTCGGACCATCACAAAGGAAATATGCATGCCAGTGGCTTTAAGATCAGTACAAGGTGATGTGTTAATGAAGAGCAGATTTAGTGAAGGTAAGGGTCACAATGATATTTTACCACAGAGATTTCAAAGTAATTGTTCCAACAAATTAGTTTTTAATTTTTAAACTGTATTTACAATGGGACAAATAACTATGTGTCATTAGAAACCAACAGAGACTTATCATCTGACTCTGCAGTTCCCCTTAGCTAGGCAAACCTTTGTAGTCATTTATGTTGTTTTACAGACCGCAACGTAAGTGTTTTGATTCACTCCCACGGCTCTCATCACAGCTTTCTATCAGCAGCAGGCGGCTGTTTTAAGCAAAAACGCTCTAAATAACCCACTGTAAGCTACAGCACCAAACAGCAGAGGAGCAAAGTTAGCAACTACTGTAGCTGGTGAATATAATGGAACATTTAGCAACCAAACAGTTGAATATGACCCTCAGGAGTTTGTGTAGACGAAAACAGAGCTAAATTACTATAGAACCTACATTCAATAGGTTGTCACAATCACTATAGAATAGCAATGTCACTCAAATTCAACTGCAATAGGCAACATGTTTATAATATACGCACACCCACACACACACCCACCCACACAATACACAATATTAAAGCTCTGAAGATGAATTTGAGCAAGACTTAAAAAAGCATGAAAGAAAGTACTTAATGTAATAACTATGCAGCTAATGCTCAATCATTTCTCCGACATTACCACAGAAAATATAATTGCTGCAGAGACTCTGCTTTACACACAATGGAGAACTCCGGATGGAAGCAATTTTACAGTAGTGTGCTATTAATTAATTAGACGCTGCTTTCAACTTGAACCAGAGAGAGACACAAAAAGACAGAGAGAGAGAGAGTTTTTATTTTTTTTAAACAAAATGCCACTGATAGCCTTTGTGTCTGGAGGATGAATGCTCTCTCTCTCTAACGTGAAGAGTAAGCAAAGATGTTGTCCCTTTATAATCAGCAATCTTCATTTGCCAAGGAATATAATCTAAGTTTTTTTCTCCTGAAGCATCCTTTTTACAGTAACACACTTTTTATTCATATCATCACCTTAGGGTGGTTTTCAGAACAACAACTTGTCACTGAGCAGGATAACTGGAGCAGATGAAGGCGATGTGCCTTGCTCAACGTAAAGTGTAACGTAACCATCCATGTAACCTTTAGGCTACACCCATAGCTAAAACCTACTATAAAAATGGGTGGGTGTAAATATGTTCAAGGAACACTGACCTATTAAAAAATAAAATTACAGTCCAAGACTTGGAACTTCCACTTTCACTCAGACAACAGTAAAGCTTGCTTCACTCTGGACAGAAGGATTTAAAAAAAATGAAGCTGTGCTATATTAGAATATAGACAAATGAGCTTACATATCCTTTCCTTGCGGGCTGTGGGAGAATTTGATCAAGTCAACAGACGTGGTGGTGGTGTCAACATATTTGCTAATCAGCTGATGTCCTGATAAACTATACATCTATGAAACAGCCAGAGAGTATGACTGATGTTTATACCTTGCATTCTGTATTGGTCAACAATTTCTGTTTTAATAAGTGTTGGAAGAAGTGACAAGAAGCATTACCCCAGTGGCAATTAGAAACCCTAATGATGTAAAACAGTTAAAGCAACATTGAAAATATGAAGCTAAATATATTAAATATGTATAAGTATATGGATAACCATTGCAATTAATCCAAGTACTCATTCTAAACTACTAAAACTGAGACTGTCAAATTGATGTAATGGAATGAAATACATAACATTAGCCTTCTGAAATGTAATAATGTAGATGTAGAAAGCTTCACAAAATGTAAACATAGTGTACATTTTGCTCCTTTTTAGGTTCATACTTTTATTTTGAGTTTCTAATAAAACTTGTTTACCTGCTTTAATGTTGTATACCTATGAATGTATACCTCATCATCTGCCTAAAACGCTCCATTTTAGCGTCTGTCTCTTTAAGCCCCCCTGCCGAAAAAGCCCACTCTGCTCTGATTGAAGTGTTTCTGGGTCTTCTGCATCTGTGCTCTCGGCCCTCTGCACCGACATTGCAGTCAGGAAATGACTTTAGCACTTTGGCACTATCTACCTATACATTGAATAGTTGTGACATCACAACTGTACAGAAGATGTGACAAATTGTTTAAAAGCAAAGTTTCTAAATGCGGGCTGTGTGCAGTGTTTCAAAACTTTCACAGTATTTATATAGTTTATATTTATATAGTTATAGTTTTATAATAAAAAAGCACATGAAAATCTCATGTTTTACCATATGGGACCATTAGAATTTGTACTCAGGATTGATACTCTAATATATGAATATATATTGAAAAAAATATAAACACTTTTGTTTTTGCCCTCATTTTTCACGAGCTCAACTCAAAGATCTGAGACTTTTTCTTTGTAGACAAAAGGCTTATTTCTCTCAAATATTTCTCACAAATCGGTCTAAATCTGAGCATTTCTCCTTTGCCAAGATAATCCATCCACCTCATAGGTCAAGATGCTGACTAGAGAGCATGATTATTGCACAGGTGTGCCTTAGGATGGCCACAATAAAAGGCCACTCTAAAATGTGCAGTTTTATCACACAGCACAATGCCACAGCAAGTTTTGAGGGAGCATGCAATTGGCATGCTGACTGCAGGAATGTCCACCAGAACTGTCGCCCATGAACTGAATGTTCATTTCTTTACTATAAGCCTTCTCCAAAAGCTTTTCAGAGAATTTTGCATTACATCCAACCAGCCTCACAACTAAAGACCACGTGTAACCACATCAGCCAAGGACCTCGACACCCAGCATGCAACAGTTGGTTTGCATAATCAAAAAATGTCTGCACAAACTGTCAGAAACCGTCTCAGGGAAGCTCATCTGCATGCTCGTCATCCTCGTCTGAGTCTCAACCTGACTGCAGTTCGTCGTCGTAGCCAGCTTGAGTGGGCAAATGCTCACATTTTGATGGCGTCTGGCACTTTGGAGAGGTGTTCTCTTCACGGATGAATCCCGTTTTTCACTGTACAGGGCAGATGGCAGACAGCATGTATGGCGTTGTGTGGGTGAGCAGTTTGCTGATGTCAACATTGTGGCCGATGGTGATGGTGGGGTTATGGTATGCAGGCATATGTTACGGACAACGGACACAGGTGCATTTTATTGATGGCATTTTTAATGCACAGAGATACCGTGACGAAACCCTGAGGCTCATTGTTGTGCCATTTATCCACGTCCATCACCTCATGTTGTAGCATGATAATGCACAGCCCCATGTTGCAAGTATCTGTACACAATTCCTGGAAGCTGAAAATTTCCCAGTTCTTGCATGGCCATGATTCTACGCACCAGACATGTCACCCATTGAGCAAGTTTGGGATGCTCTGCATCGTCGTCTACGACAGCGTGTTCCAGGTCCTGCCATTAGTCAGAAACCTTTTCTTTTTTTTTACTGACTTTATATAAGCCCTTTGTGTTCAAGTCTTAGATCTTAGAGTTCAGCTTATGGGTGGCCCCCATAATGAGGGCAAAAACCAAAGTGTTGCGTTTATAATTTAGGTTAGTTTAGTTCCTTCAAGTCTAAAAGCAAAAGCATGATGACAAAGTCGGGCTCCCAAAGCATCCTTTGGAATTTTGCGGTTGCTGATATATATATATATATATATATATATATATATATATATATATATATATATATATATATATATATATAATATTTATATATAATATTTTCTTATTATTAAGAAAAAGAATTAGCATAGCATAGGTTTTAATGTGCATCTTGGTGCTCCGTTTTGCAAAATCTCCAACAAATAGTATCTTTGATTATATTTTTACTGAAACAAAAACACATACAGAGGAGAAAGTCCCCTCAGGATCTCATGTTATGCTCATGCTTATGTTTATGGATCCTAGGTTACTGTGATGCCAAACAAATTTCAACCTTTTTAAGGCTACAGTTAGTCTCTGGGGTAAGTTGGCGTGGTGAGTTGCCATGGTAACTTACCAGGATGGGTTGCAAGGGCCTAGAGTCCCAATTTGATCGACAGGGATGCCGATTATGCAGAGCATTCTTCAGTGACAGTTTAGTATTCTTTGGGATGCAGCCTCCAAGCATATGTCTGGTAAGGAAAGGGGACAGGAAGATTACATGGAAAACATAAAGCTGACCTGAAAAGCAGGAGAGTGCACTCACTCCCCAGAGGGACAAGCAAATTAACTTGTTCCCTGACATATGCGACCTGGCATAACATTAAACTTTAAGTAACCACTGGCTCATGTACTTCAGAGGGACAGATCAGAAAACTGCAATAAATCACTGGAAAGAGAAGATTTAACAACCAGTAAATGGAGAGGAGACATCCAGAGAAAGTGATTATTCTTTGTTCATTTATTGTTTTATTTAGTAGAAAACTAGGAGACAGAAGCTCCCATGAAGACCATAAATTAGAATATTGCTTCGTAATGAAGAACTAAGATATTGTTTGTTCTATTGTTTTGGTAAACTTGACATGCATATCTAGTCAGTGCTAATATTAAGAGTTCTGGGAGTAAAGACATGTATAATGCTGGTTTTATAGTCAATGAAATTTACATCAAGGATAGTGACACGTTTTCTGTGTTAGCTTTGTACTCCAGACCATTTGATTTGAAATGAGACAATGAGTATGAAAGCCAGGTGCTGTCTGTGCATCCTTTTTAAATGTGTCACAGCCCAAATATTACAATGGACGAAATAACAGGCACGCTAATTTACATAAACACTAAGATTTTTGGTGATGACTGACTCAGTGACTTGTAAGTGCTTGATATTTTTGTACTTAGTACATTTTTTATCCCTCGTTTGGTTTAACTTCAATATATATTTATAGAGTGCTAAAAACAACTCTAAACAAGTTACCTCCCTTTGAAAGTAATTTGTAATAAAAAAAGTTGCCACCTTTTATGAAATCAGTTGAAGTTTTATGCTACTTTTCTGACTTTATCATGGGATTCATTGGAGTCTGCGGGGAAGTGGGGTATGTCATGGATGACATCACTGGCATTACATCATCAATTTTATCAGTGTGAATGCACTACATACTCTGAACTCCATTTGAAATTACTTTGTAGTTTGGAATTGGGGCACAGCTCCTTTATCTCTCTGTCTCTGTCTCTCTCTCTCTCTCTCTCTCTCTACATGTTGCTGAATTATTCAAATGCTGTCTCTCTTCGTAGTTTCTAAACATTCATACCTTTCTTTCTGCATCTTTGTGTCAGAATGTGTGTTTGTGCGTGGGGGGGGGGGAGGCATTTACTGTTACATTTAAATGTTCAAGCATTTCGATGAAATTAAAATGGTTTGATGAGCGATACAATGATATCATGGATTTCACCACATTTATATTACAAAGCCAAAGATCTGTGCTTTCCACTCACCCACACACCATTAGGCAAGTTTGTCTTCTCTCTTCAAACGTTTCTTCCCCTGTTTGGGGCCTTTGGAAGGAGCTGGAGTTTTTTTCCTCAGAGTCTCAAGCACATCAAAGTAGTCAGGTTACATACAGACAGAAGAAGAGCGAGAAAGAGAGAGCACAGAGAAACAGAGGAAGAGAGAGCATGTACTGCATTTCTCATTTGGATGTATTCTCTTCCCACATTCACTCACATGCTGAGGAATGGCACACCGCCTCTTCATTCCACACCATCCACTCCTCCACATACGCACGCACACGTGCACGCATGCAGGCACACACACGCACCAATTGGTAACAGAACTTCAGTTGGTCAATTCCAATAAAAAATACAAAAAAGAAGAGTATGACTAAGAGTCAACGTCTCAATTTGTCTTCAGTGATGTAGGACTAATAAGTTAATTCTGCTTAGAAGAATCAACAAAGCAGGATAATACTCGTGTGTACTCGTGGTTATTTATCTTCTGTTAACTTTCTCTTTTTGCCTTCCAATCAATCCATCTCCCATCTCCCCTGCCACTTCTATCTTTCATCCTTTTTCTCTTTGTCTGTTTGTTTTCTGTCCTTAACTACCCCTTTTACAGCTCCCTATTACCTAATCATCCTCTCTGTCTATCCTTCTTTGCCATTCTTCTCCCACTGTGTTCGTCTCCTCATTACCCTTCTCCTTCTCCATCACCCATAATGCTCAAGTTCAGCCCACTGCACCAATTTGCCCTGACAGTGAATTGTGTCAAAAATCATTTTGATTGCTGAGCGGCCCGTCCTAGGCTGGGGTTCAGACAGATTGGACATGATGGGAAGGGCTGTCAGCCTAGAAATTGTGCGGCCAAGGAAAACCCAGAGCCAGTACAGGGCATGGCAAAAATAATAGTACTGCCAGCTACTGGCACAGAACAGGAAAATAATATAGTGTACTGTTTGGAAGGAAGTACTTTATTTATCAACTGTGTACAAGGCGCATAAGCTAAAAAATGCAGAATGAACTGATGTCTGCTTTACATGATGTGCTATTGAGAAAATCTTTTACAAAAATACATACTGTACAGGACTTATTGTAATATTAACAACAGTGAGGAATGAATAAATTGAATTTCATGTTACTCTATCTATTTCTTGCACATTTAAGAACAATGTACTCCAAAAATAGCTTCTTATCTCTTTTCCAACACAAGCATTACAAATACTCTAAACTAATTTATATAATCCGCTAATCTCCCCAGCAGTGTTCTCATCGTGTGCTCACACACACGCACACACACGCACACACACACACACACACACACAGGTTTCTGGGGGGTTCTTAACCACTGTGTTGTCTGGCTGACACAGATCCAACTGTACTACTTGGGTGTTGGATGCAGAGTGTGTCTGGCTTTGAGGCCAAAGTCTAATTCCTGCCCATTCAATAGCAATCTGATTAGAGCTCTAAATGGCTTTTCCGTTCAACCTCTTAGCACTTTCACAGTTTCTCTCTCCCCGAACACCATATCTCAGTTCCTTCCACATCACTCTTTTTCTGTCTCCCTCACCCACCTTCTATCTTTATAATTACCGTTCGCCTGTCTATCTAACTCCCTCTCTTTCCTTATACCTCTTACTAGCTTACTACTACTACTACTACTACTATACTGTCTCTAATACTGCTGTGCATCTCCCTTTTTTCCTTCCTGAATCTTTCAATTTTCTTGTTCACATTGTCTTAATCCCTATCTCCAATTTGTTCCCACTCACTTTCATCTTTTTTCGTCTCTCTGTGTTTTTTTCCTTATCCGCGACAGTCAGAGTGGAGACTTTTCTCCATCTTTTTCCACACTCACCCCATTAGCCCATTAGAAGCTGCAGCAAGACGTACATTACTCTGGTCTCAGGGGACAGCCTATCACTTTCACAATAGCCAGAGAGCTACAGAGAATGGTGTGTACTCAAGGCACTGGGCCCGGCACGCCTTGTTAGGTGTGTCTCAAGCTTAAACGATTAGCAATTACACTGTCTGGCTAAACTTCTTGGGACTTGATGGAGTCAGCACTCTTGACTAATCAGATATCAGAATGAAGATGTTTTCCCACCAGACTGACTGAGTATTTGGAGGTGAGTGCTACTGTGTTTTTAAAGGGAAAGTCAAGGCCTACATACATGATTACGCAGGTTTGTTTTTGCCTGAATTCAAATTAATTGTTGTTTATCTATAGATAATCTTTTATCTATGCCAAACCTAACATAATTCTTAAATGCACTGGTGTAAAACCCCAGTATGCAAAGGTGAGGTGAAAAACATAATCAATATTTTCTATGTGCCTCTCTGATAGCATCAAAAGCCATTTCTTTATACTCTTTGTTCATTTTTTTGCAAACACACATTTCATGATTTCTAAAGCACTTCTGCTTCATCTAGCAATATGCAGAGAGTAACGAGGGTGGTGGTAGAATGGTTAACGGGATGTAAATTAAATTAGTCATATTCCTTTAATAATGATCATGTGAAACTTTGATGATCACTATTGGGAAGTTCTCTTTTAGACAGTCACACTCCAGCGAAGTCAGAGCTCCGGGTATCCTACAGTGCACGCTGTAGAGATGCAGCTTGTAGACAATTATTTGTAGAACAGGACTATTTTGATGTTTATGACACTAACTGGTACCAGTTAGTGTCATAAACATCAAAATAGTCCTGTTCTACAAATAATCACTAGAAGAATTGCATGCATTGGCTAGAGCCATTGTTTGTCGATGGCAATTGGGATAAGAGATGTTCCGAAATCAATACCAGTATCGGTATCACCTCTGATACTGCCTAAAACGCTTGTGTGTCGATATCGGGAAGTACTGGAGTTTAGGCACTGATCCGATACTACGTAATAAAGGCCTAAAGAAAATCTATATAAAAGTATTTTATTTTTGTTCAACTTTGTTTGAGTTTAACCTGAGCCAACAAACAACAAAAATAGAAATCATGTCACATCCATACAAGGATTGTAGTACACAGTTGTTAAAACATAATAAAATATATAAAACACAGGTATCGGATCAGTACTCTGTGTCGGCCGATACGCAATTTCAGAATTTCAGAATCGGTATGCAAAATATAGAATCGGACCACCTCTAACTGGAATGTCGCCAAACCGCTTGGCAGCGTTAAATAGTGTGCTGCTCCGGCCTTGAGCTCAGACATTGAGCATTAATGTGCAAAAGCAATATTTGTGTGAATGTGTGCCATATTCTTTGATCTTTGACAAACATAAATTTGATTTCTTTACAGCTCCAATGTGACAATGTGTGATTTGCTTTTGAATAGTGCATTTTTTGTCATGTTTCCCCTTGTTATCCCATATTGGTGATCATAGAGAACTCTGATCACAGGCAGAAAGAAGGTGGCCAGTCTGTGATCTTCATCCCTCTTCATCCCTAACTTTAAACTTCTCTTCTCTGGCCAGATCAACCTTGCTTAGCATCATTCCAACGCACACAGGCACAGACAGACAGACAGACAGACAGACAGACACACTTTATCCCTGCCTATCCCTCCCTCTTCTTTCCGTATAAAAGCTCTTCTGTAACCCCTGTAGCCCTTCAGCTCTCTGGCCTGTTACCCGGGCAGCAAAGTGACGGATTTGTTTTCATCAGGCCTTGTGACCCACCTCTGGCCATGCAGTGGATACACTGCCCAGGCTGGGAATGACATTAAGCCCTCTACCATCAACCCAACCTTGTCTCTGCAAGGACTGCGGATGACCTTTAAACTCTCAATCCCCGCTGGCATATTTACTCTGCTGATACCACACATATGTAGGCAGAGCAGGAGGGAGGGCAGAAATGAAGAGGAGAGGGTGGTAACTTTAGAAAGCATGAGTTCATAAGCTAGGGCAAGTTCATGCTGTGCCCATTGATCACTGTCAGCAGTTTGCTAAATTGAAAGATTCAGACAGCCGAGCATCAACTAAAATAAAAACAGGGGCATCAGCATAAATTCTGCACTCACGTTATTTTTATTATTTGCTTCATGTCTAGTGAGCATGTTGTCACGTTAGTGTGTCTTAAAGGAACACACAGACTTATTGGGACTTTAGCTTATTCACCATTACCCCGTTATTTCTGTGCATGCTGTGACTCTATCCGACGCTCATGACTGTTGCATTTACCTTTTAAATGAATTGGATTCCACATATACACCACCAGTCCGTGTTTGTTCTGATTTTCCCCTCAACCTCATTCTGACATTTTGTCTATCAGCTTCCAAAATTTGTAACTCCTCGTCTGTTTATTCTGGCTTAACAATATATTTTCTAGATCTTGGTTTGATACCAAGTTGGTACCAGTTACCTGCAGGATCTTTGCTAGGCTAATCTACTGCCTATGGGCATCAGACAGTGTTCCGGCATGCACGGAGATGAGAAAGGTATATATTGACTTGTCTAACTCTGGGGGTAACGGTGAATAAGCTAAAGTCCCAACAAGTCTTTTCCTTTAAGAGCCCTGTTGCGTCTTCATGAGTCTGGCTTCCGAGGGTGTTACACTTTTACTCAATTTGGATCGTAACTGAAACCTCAGAGGACTGCGGTCATAGAACACTATAGCCAGTATTACTTGTCTAGCTGTTATGAATAGTCTTGGGTAGGCACACAAATTATGTCTAAGCATTTCCTATTTAATCGGTTTATTGTAGATGCAGCAGCATACACTTGCATAGTAATTAATGCATGGGCCACAAAGAAAACTTTCTGCAGCAATGAAACAAAGAGATCCGTTGCTGTAATTGGCTTCTCTGGTGGACAATCTGTCTGATTTCTTAAAAGGGAATTCTGCTGATTTTACACATCAAAATGTGTTTACTCATCATTGTTGATGCTGCTCAGCATGTGAAAACTGTTGTATAAGGTTTTTTTGTGGCTCAGGAGGGAGATTTATCAAGTCTGAGAGAATATGACCAGATTTATCTTGGCAAATTACCAAATATTAGCATAATGTCTGTTCTACAAACTGGGAGAGTGGAGTTTGAAAGAGTGTTTCAAGAGTTCAAGAGTTTAGGATCAAGTCTTTTGGGGTATTGACCCACACTAGAGACAATGAGTCAGGATATCACAGCTTTTGCTCCACTCTTTTTTAAATTGTAAGTTCATGGAAGTACAATACTTTCTGACAACCATCAATCAATTTGCACGTAAATGTCGGTATTTTACTAACACAGATTACCTAAATTTAAATGAGATAGATGAAATAAACAGTGGGGGCAAATGTGCACTATGGGTGGTTATATTTTCTATTTGTGCAAACATGGTTTTTCAGAAAATATTGAAAGACCGGGGCAATTACTTTCACATAAAAGCATTGTGTTCCACTGTTCCACTGGCATGTTGTAGTAACAGTGTGCAGCTTACATCCTAAGCTTTCCCTGTAAACCATGTATTGTCTACCAATAGCAGGCATACAAATGTTGCAGCTCTGGTACTGCCCCCTGCGGCGACACAAGATGTGTGCTTCATCATGACAAGCCCTTACACCCTTGCAATTGTTCTGCCATCACTTGAGCTGTCTCTTTGTCTTATTCTGTCCCTCACTCTCTCCCCTCTGTCTCGCACAGTTTCTCTCTCTCGCTTTCTTGCTCTGGGTTTCAGAACCACTATGACAAGTCTTCACCCCTCTGCGTGCTGTATTGGACCAGGCAAGCCATTTCAAATATGCCCCAAACGAATGTTAGCTACGGATGTGTGGGTGCAGGGAGGAGGAATGGAGGCTTCTTCATTTCCTGTAGGTCTCCTCATAGCAAAATCCCAGCACTAGAAATGTCAGACACACTCACTGCTCTCTCTCTTTCTCTGTCTCTTTCTGCAGAAGCACATTCCCCAATCCTCCCCCCCCCCCCCAGCTCCTGTGTCTTCCGCTGTCCACATATTTGACATGCACAAAGCTTGTTTAGGCCAATGATAAGGAGGCTTGTCATTGATGTGAGGTCAAAGTGTTTCTCTCTGGAAGTTAGAGGTGGCTGTTTTTACAGCAGATAAGGTGGAAGGTGGGTGTCTGAATGCTAATGCTTGCCAAAGGAGTCAGTGGCTCCTTTCATCTATGGAACACAGAGGTGATGCACAGGAGGTGAGCTGAGGCGTCTGGTACAACACAGGGAAGGAACTTCAGGTGGTGTTGTTTATTTCTGCAATCTTTCAACTGCTCTCTGACCCATTTATGTCTGCTTGTACGCTGTAAGTAATATTAAAGCTCACTGTATGCTTGTGTGCCGTGAGCACCCAAATAAAGGACTGCTGTGTTTGTTTTTGTGTGCACATAAACATACATGCAGAGACATCCGAATGCATCTCTTTATGTATGCAACTGTGCATTACACAACCAGATGAGCACTATGAACAGTGCTATTACGTTCTCTTTTTATTTTAGTCAGTTTTCCAATTTCCCTGTAATATTCCGTGGAAGGCAAGCCAATTACAAAGGGCGCACTGTTCCAATTACACAAACACTGATATCCAGCTTTGCAATGGCAGCTGGTTGAATGGTGTTCTTGTTGTTGCTTCATTCCTCTCCTCACTAATTGCATCCCCAGAAAACAAGAAATTAAGAAGGTCAAGTGCCTCCTAAGATAACCCTGTGATTTTGCCTCTCTCATTGGTAAGTCGTCGGCAAGGAGTAAGTGAGCGTTAAAGCAGGAGGAAAGGAAGGAACGAAGGGAGAGTGAAGATATATGAGGGAAGAAAGCTGGAAAGGAAATAAATGGGACAGTGAGCTAAAACTGGGCAAAAAGTGAGCAAGACAGAGGAAGACACAAATGGAAAAAAAGACCTGCATGGCTCGTTGAGTCGCCCCCAGAAAACCTGGAGGTGTGACATCTAAACACTTACCATTATTACTGCAACCTCGCTTCCCCTGGTCCCCTGATAGCTTCGTGAGGGCAGCATATTGGGGTCAAGGAGGATATTGTACCTTCAGTGGAGGCGTTGTTTGGGGCTGTACCCCAGGTGTGCCAGTCTAGTGATGAGCTCAGGGCCCAGCCCTCGGCAGGGCTTTGGAGAGGTAAGTAAGAAGATGACTCAGGGGAGACAGGATCACAGTGGCAGGTTTACTCAGTCTTATGCAGCCAGTCGATGGCCTCCTTTACACGGCTCTATCTATCCGGACAGACAGACAGACAGACAGACACAGACACACCCACACACACCCACACACACACACATTCCCTGCACTTCTTAAGTGCATTGAAAACATCATTATGACCAGCAGTAGTCGCCTCACAAGAATCAATTTTCATGTTGAAGCCCAGTGAAGGAATAGCTCATTCCATTTCCTAAATGTTCTCAGCATTGATCTGGGGCTTGACCACTTTGTGATTAATGGGCTTAACCTTTAAGACACACACACACACACACACACACACACACGTAACACACACACACACACACACACACAAACACAAACACACACACACAGGTCTCATTCGCCATGTTTTTAGCATGACACGGCAGTGAAGTAAATCTATTCTAATAAATAAATAATGTTTTATTTCTAATTGTACTTTTAAAAACGAAGAAAAACAATATGTAAGGGTTAAAAATTTAGGATAAAAAAAAAAAAAACATATGACATATAACATTTAACATATGACATATGAGGAATTAACAGCAGTGCAAGTTAGGACTGATTTCTTCCAGGAATTAAAATTATTTCCCAACGACCCGCAGCAAAAAGGACTTCTGCTATCAGTCCTCTGTTTGGCTGTCAGCAGTAAACGTGCTCGAAGTGTTTTTTACATTTTTTACATACAACACTGTCTCACTTTGTGAGAAACTCTAGAATGTTGGGGGCACTTAAAGAACAGGATGCTGTTCTTCAAATCAATCCAGCAGATTTCCTGTGAAATGCAGTGTAGAGGTTGATAAAGACCGGCACTCTTTTTATAATTAGTCTACCTGTCAAAATGATTGAATGATCCTATAATGATTCAGCGCTGATATGTAATAGCAACTGCAGCTCGTATAGGACACGTATAAGATGTACTAAGATTACTAAAGGTTAACTACCATTTCACTAGATTGGTTAGTGATACACATTACACATGCACATTACCCAGTGAGTTCACTAGATAGTAAATGAGAGGTAGAGATCAGTGTGATGAGAGAATTAGAATGCTAATTCCCTTCCTTGCACTAAAAGCTTCAAACCCACTATTAGTTCT
This sequence comes from Etheostoma cragini, assembly GCF_013103735.1. Taxonomy (NCBI): domain Eukaryota; kingdom Metazoa; phylum Chordata; class Actinopteri; order Perciformes; family Percidae; genus Etheostoma; species Etheostoma cragini. The sequence goes on along the minus strand of NC_048419.1, from coordinate 17,346,721 downwards.
GGTCCATTCAATTTCCTGAATTTACAATGGCCGCACCATGTGGAAGGAAAAAACACAAAAATTAACATCTAATTTAAGGTCCACTTATGAGTTTTTTTCTGGTGCTTTAAACTCTGATGAAAAACTTATGAACCTCCATCTGCTGATAAAGTCAAAAGGGCTGCACGATTATGGCCAATAATATAATCTTGATTATTTTGATCAATATTGACATCATGATTACTTATCACAAGTATTTGTTAATTTTAACCAAACCCAATTTTATTTTCACATAGGCTATTTAGCACTGCTTTCACATCCATATTGTGCTACGTTCCTCTTATGTTGTACATACATACAGCTGCAACACATCTTATTGAAAGTTATCTTAAAAAATTAGCCTAGGATATAAAGTATTTAAAAAAAATGTATCTCTGAGAAATCTCCTTCACTTGTTTTCAACAATAGCTGACTAAAAGAGCTAGGGAGAGAGCAATGAACTGAGGCGTATGCTACTCTCAAAGTGACGGCTGACTCATTATGAATGGGTCCTGCACAGGTTGAATGGCGGGTCAGCGGAGTTACACACATCATGTGTATGAAACGTCTGTATCGTCACTGCGCTGCCTTTTTTTATGAATTATGATATTCTGGCCATGGGTCAATCTCTTGCAGATCCAGCAGGCTCCGTCTCACATGCTATTACTCTGCAAACTGAAGTTAGTTGCATTCAATAACTGCTTCTGTGTTTTTCATTGTGGCCACCGCAATAGCAGAGTTACCAGCAGAAACACTGGTACAAATACAGGTTTGCCTTTCAGGCTTAATAATATACAGCTTTGTTAATAATAATTAAAACTGTGGACAAATGTCAGAAGTGTGGACCGGCGCTGGCGCCACTGTGTCTGTTTCTGGGGAGCCGTGTGTGAGTGAAATGGGGTGGGGCTGCGCAGAGAGTAAGAGGAGAGATCCAAACACACGGTATGGCTTTACAAAAGAAATGGGTCATATGACGCAAAATTAAACTATATTGATATGAAAAACGAGGACATTAGGTGCACCTGTGCACCTGTAACTGTATACATCTAGAAACTAGGCTATGCAGTGCAGGGAACGACTCTGACTGGCACATGATCAGACAGTGGTCAAGGAGTGACGCATTTAAAATATCGCTCAATCACCCAAATTTGATTGTGAGAAGCCAAAATTGTGATGGTGTTTAATCGTGCTGCCCTAGTTCAAAGCGCTGTGACGTTAACCGTGACCATAGGGAAATCCGGAAATTAGAAAACATAAACAACGGCCCAACACACAGCCATGGAACGGCCCTGTTGTCCATCTTGTAAAACAAGAATTTGAAAAAAATTTGAAATGAGCCAGCTGTCTGTTGTGCCTTGGCTATGTGGAAAGCAGCAAACTTGGTGTCCCAATTCCATTTCTACCTATCTGAGCCCATGTGGCCTCACACACTCACCCCCTTTGCACCTGAGATCAATTAAGTCTGTGAGTCTTTAGTTCTTAGTTGTCTTTGGGATTGGACCAGAGTGTTGTCCTCCTACCCATGTTGATGAAATAGATGTCCCACATTTCTGTTGATCAGTTTGTTAAAGACCACCTGCAGTTAGAATCTTGGTTCCCACAGGTTTCACCTCTAGTTTGTTAAGCATACTGCCTCTGGAGAGCTGCATATTCATCCTTGTTTTCCCTCTAGGCTCCTTAAAAGGTTAACTTAGTTAACCTTAGTTAGTTAACTAAGTTAGTTAAGTTAGTCTTAAGTTGGTGTTCAATAATAGCAGTAAATCACTGTGACTGTCAGACAATGATGTTTTTCAGTCACTCGTATTAACATCCTAAATTGGTGCTGCTCAGGGTCTCACCTTCTGCTGGTACAACCCGGAAATTGAGCTTCCTGCAACCATAATGTGAAAAGGGAGGTGTATAAAATGGATGGATTACCTTAAATTAATACAACATGCCAGCAGTGACAAGAGTTATCATTCCACAAAAGACTGAGGCTAGTAAAAAATTATGAATTATTTGACCGCCATCTTAGAAATGTACAACTCCTACATACATTAGATGACAAATGTCTTCTACAGAGGGGCTGTGAGTATGCCCTTATCTACAAAAGGATTAATAGGTTTCTATAATGATACCACTAGCTGATGTGGTAAGATGACAAACATCCAACTGAAAAATGGGATGACCACTAAAATCTGCTAATGCTTCTGCGGGTGAAGAGGCTGTGTGGAAGTCAGTATCTGAGGAATAATTAGCCATTTGCAGCAACACTAAACCCTATACTCATAAAAGTGTGTGTGTGCGTGTGTGTGTGTGTGTGTGTGTGTGTGTGTGTGTGTGTGTGTGTGTGTGTGTGTGTGTGTGTGAGTGAGAGAGAGGCCAGGAAAGAGTGTACTGTATGTAGTGAAAATACTGCACCACACAGTAGAGTGAACCGTGAACCGTGAACTGACAACTGGGCGAAGCACATGAATACACAGTGCATCTAAATGGTAAATACCTTGAGCAATTTAAACTAGTGCAACTGTGTTTCAACAAGGACACAGTCTGTGCTCTGCCTTTGAGCCACTTCCTTTGTAAATGAACAATTTCAACGTATGTTAAAGTCTGTGTGGGGAGCTCCGTCCCACTCTCTCTTTTTCATTTTTCTCCATTTTCATCGTTTCTTGCTGCTCTCATTTGCTGGATGCTTCTTTCTCTGTCTGTTTCTCCATTTTCTACAGTCCCCTCCGTTTCTCTTCTCTCACACATCCTGTTTTCAATGAATATAAAAACCTCTTTTCCTCTCCCTCCTTCTTGCTCTTAGGCAAGTCTATCTGCTGAAGTGAACCCAGCATTATTTGCATTCTTAATGAGTGCTCTTTGAAAGGCACTCTGCTGTAACAGCACATACTGGGGCAATACAATTTTTTTTTTTTACAAATTAACAAAAACATACATAGCCTACTCTTTTAGTCCTTTGTAAAGAGTCACTTAGGGGAAGGGCAGGGCTTTCTTCCAATTATTAATTGCAAATGTCTTTCAATCATTTTTTAAATTAGCGCATAGAGAATTATCTTGGTCCATCTTGCTTCCTAACTGGTCTAAATTACAGCCTCTAAACTCCTCATCTACATTAAAATATTCAGTGACAAACAGAGCTACAGAGGCCTGAAGAATGATACTAATAGCTTACAAAATGCAGAATGCAGAATGTTCACATTGTCCCAGGGGAACTCAGTTTTCAAGCCTAGCAAAGAAAACAGTGCCAGTCATTCGCAACAGCAGACAATATAAACCAAGCTGAGTCGTAAAACATATTCCAACATTACAGTTCATTAACATCAGCTCCCTTCTAAACTTATTTTACAAGATGACTCAAGACATGGTAAATGTTAAGCCCCGTCTTCTTCATAAAACTCTAGCGAGATGCTAAGCTATGATATCATTATATTTATTTCCACATTTTATTCATATCAGTTTCAAAGCATAAAACCTTCTTAGTTAGTGCCGTATTCTGACACATTCTACTGGAACTTAACAATGTGCAATCATTATTGATTAGTTTGATTGTAAAGGCTCATTTCTTTTTTTACAAAAAGCATTGAGACTTGAATATTACAGTGAGCTACATGAATAAAAGCAAAAAATATTTGAGAACCCAGTTTTCACTTTTTTGACATGACTTGATTGGAAAAAAGTAAACTAACTTCTTGAATTAGTTCAACTGTAGGGGTTGAGGATTTGATTAAGGCAACTGAAGATTTGTTTAAGGTTATGTTGATAAAATACAAAATTATGTATAATATATATTATTTACAATACATTTTCCTCAAAATTTGTAACATACAATGTGTATGTATGTTGTTTGGTTCATTCTCAACGCTCATTAGCATTGTTACCAGACACAGCAGGGACAAGTTAGAAAAAGACACAACTGACTCCTCTCCTTTATACGTTACCTGTGATATACTGAGATTTTCAGCCTGGTTATTTAGAAACTGAATGACAGCAAATTGCATGTAGCATTATAATCTTATGTGGTAATGACACCGCTTTTCAGTATTGAAATAGCACCGGCAAGAAGGTGCATATCAGACAGTCCCACATTTTATCATCGCTCTCCTGCACAAATTCATTTTTCACCCCATTTCCCAGAGCCCATCGGACTAAGGAAAGAAGCCTTGACCTCCTTTACCTGTAATAAATCAAGAGTGGGCACTGTGTATCCACTCAAACATTTCTTGCATTCTAATAAGTGTGTCATAATGGCCAAAAATGGGAAAAAGGTGATTGTTGTTGAGAAAAAGGGCTGCTCTTTTTCATTGTTTTCCAACTTTATACAGCACCAATATGCTAGTGAGAGGGAAGGTAATTGTAACAGGACTATTTTAGGGTCATTGTGCAGGCTGGCAAAAATGCAGGCGAAGTTTTAGCCAAGTGAATATGAGAATCTGACTACAAGACTAATGACGGTGGTATATATATATATATATATATAGAGAGAGAGAGAGAGAAAGAGAAAGAGACAGAGAGAGAGAGAGAGAGAGAGAGAGAGAGAGAAAGAAATGTTTGCTTTTTTCTTTATTTTCTTTCTGTATATTTCTAATTGACATTTTTTGTCACATTATTATCCTTAATTATGCTTTGGCAATATTGTTATTTCTGACATTCATGCTAATTAGAGGACCATGTTCTCATTTGGCTCAAAAAGTCACTCCCTTTCCACCTCTCCCTGCCTATCTCCCTTTATCTGGACATCACTTTAAAAGACAGCCATTTGATCTGCCTCTACCCTCTTTTTTCCATTTCTCACTTTCTCTACATCTCTCTTAGTCTATTTTACAGTCTGTGTCTGTGCAGACAGGTGAGGAGTGAGGGCTCTAAGTTGTCTCAGTTCTGCTAACCTATCTACAGTATATGCACAGTGACACTGGCGTTGCACTGACAAAACTCCCAGAGTGCGTGACACCCATCAGAAGGAGCTGCACTGTCATCAACCATCACCCAGTTCACTATTTGACAGGTTAAGGGCGCTTGATCCAAAGTTTTAAAAAAGCGTTCTCCAGAAACATTTTTGAGGAGTCGGTTTTCAAAACCACACTTGACAGGATTTATGTGGAGGTATATGCTGCAAACTTATGTTGTTGAATGTTATAAAGAACACAAACAACTTTCTACCCAAAGTAAAATGCTTTACTGGACAGATGTAAGTTGTTTAGTATCCTAATCTTTGCTCAAAGCAAGAGAGGAAATCCACGTTAAAAAGGAAAAATTGGCAATCATGGTGGTAGACATGAGCATGTCGTGATTAGTAAGGTGTTGCAGCTTATTTCTGGTTACAAAAGTCTTTTTAATATAAAGATACCTGCACCACTGATCAATATTGTCTGGTACAACTTTGATTTCTTAGCTTGCATTACTAGCTTTTCTTCTTTTTCCAACGTCTTCTTCATTTTAGCAATTATTTATGATTAGTTTACATATAACGATACGGTTAAATATGGTTATATAAATTCCCAGACACCTCTGCTCTTTTAACTGTATTATAATACTGCATGTGGACTTTACAGCGACCTAGTTATATGAAAATGCGGATCAAACTATGACACTTCTAGGGGAAGCACGCATTCACGTTCATATTTCTCGCTAGTCAGGTTGACATGATTTATAGAGTTCCTTTTGAATAAATAATCCATTGCAGTACTGTGGAATCAGGAATGGGTGATGCATGGCTTAGAAGAGTAAGAGTAATGGAGAAGAGTGGGAATGGGAATAGGACAGTAAAGAAGATGAGAGTAGAGGGGGCGTAGATAAGGATAGAAGAGGGACGCTCAATGAGGTCGTTTGTTCACTTTTTAAAAACCCATTGTCTGTCAGCGTGTTACTTACGTGTTAAATTCTAGTGAATCAACATTTGTTTTGTACATGCAATTGGATTTCCTTCAGTGAATCTTGGATTGGTTTTCATTCACAATGAAATATTAAGTTCCACCTAAATTGTTGTGAAACAGCAATGTTATCCAAATATATGTAATGCCCAGCTGCTTGGCATTGTTTTAACTTTTGCATAATGTTGTTCAGCCTGTTCTCATGAACCATACATTTAAATACAGAAAAGATAAGCACTGTAATTCGTATTATTGGCACCTTTGTTTTTGGTTCATGCACCACATTGAATGCTGATGTAAGTGCAGGTTGGCCCGTAGACAGGTTGTTGGGGTGATGGACGGGTGTTAACACGCAGGACTGTCAAGCCAAGGAGCGGAGTTTGCTTCCAGGGAAAAAACAAAAGACTTTCACCCAGGAAATGCGTGTTTCTTGAGAGTGTTTTAGTACAAACCACAATCTTTTTCCTAAGCTTAACTAGTCGTTGCGTTGCCTTAACTTAACTTTCATCGCAGCATTATGCTCACTTTTTCTTGCCTAAACTTAACCGTAAACTCTACCAAAATGACGGGTAGCTCGCGGTGCTCTGAACCTAACACACAGTCACCTTTTCTTGGGTAACTAAACCACCAACTGCCTACTACCATGCGGATAAACCCATCTACAAACTGACAGAGGTCTGTAGCGGCTTAAACACCTAGCAACTGCCACTCTGTAGCACGGAGCTCTGTAGCCAATGTCAGGTGACCAGCGGCAGTCTTCTAGTTTTCGTATGATATCATACAAACCTGTTCATGAGAATGTGTTGTGTTGTTTGGATCTACAAGTGGATGAATAATGGAAGATGGGTGAAAGTAGTCACACAGTCTGTTCTTCTTCATTGCACCTATATTTTTTAGATATTTTGGTATACAGTGTAAACGTCTTTAAACATAGATCTTACAAAAATAGATCAGGAATTCTTAGCATCTGGAAATGTTTGCATAATCTGCAAAGGTTTGTCAGCATGTCGTTCATTACTGAAACCTCTCAGCAGATGGAATGTGAAGTAAAAACGATTCTTCACAAATGAGCAAGGTTGTAAATAAAATGTGGGGCAATAAACATAAACATGTAATTTGAAGCAGTAAGTAAGGATTACAATGTACACAGAGAGTGTTGAAAGCAATATGAGAAGCAGAAAGGAAGAAGTGTGATAAATAGAGTGATACTACGTGCCAACCTGGGAGATATCTATTTATAGAAAACACGATGTTGTTCCCATGTCTGGATCAAAAATTTGTGCAGCGAAAAACATACAGTAGAATGAGTGAAGGTACTACGCGGCACAAAAGAACAACGTGTCAGTCATAAAGCACTCAACCCAAACCCATACAAAAGATATTTTTAGCTTTACATAAATGTGTACTACTGGCAGAAGTACTACTGGCATTTGCTTGTTTTACTTCTTTTCACTTCAATTTGAAAACTGCAGTTGTTTGGGCTTCGTGCATCAATTATGCATGTTAAAAAGAGTGTTTGCAAAGCCTTTATGCAAATGAGACTCATGTGAGCATCTGGCCTGTTCAAAGGTAGCTAGGCTTAATGTGATGGCAGTGGAAGCTACAGCAGTGAATAGAGGATGGTGCGAGTGAGGGAGATGGAGGCCATGTACTTCTGTTGAAGCTTAGAATTTTCTTAAAAGGTAGTGATTACAAGACAAATAAAAGGAAAGCTGCAACATGCACCTTTACCTTTCCCTGAAGTGAGCACCTTGGCCATAGTAATACCAGACTCTCCTACATTTCATCTGTACAGAGAGTCTGGACAATCTCCGATGACAAGTGTTAACTTCCTTTAAGGTGGTTACTTGTTGAAGTTTAAAACTATTGAATCTGCCCAGAGCCGCTCTGGATTTACCGTAACCAATTACTAATGTTTGGTCGTGACGTATGTCGGAGCCAGGCTACCATGGCCAGGCCTTTGATGTCAAATTGAGCTCTTGAACTCTACAGTAATTTCCCAGTAACTCCAGGATTTCGCAGCCTTTTTTTTGAGACTATTGTGGCCCAAAATGACTGATTATGCAGGAGCATTTGTAAAAACAAAAAAGATTTAATTGCAATAAAAGTTGCAATGTCTTTTGTATTTTTGTTGCAATGAAGTTGCAAAAAAAGTTGCTTTTCTTTTGTTTAGTTCTTTATAAATAAAAAGGAAACTTGTTTTGTGGAAAATAAAATGTATCTGGTTTTATCTGGAGTTTTTCTAGCAGCCCTGCCTGCTGCAGAGAGCCGACAGGATTGACACAGCAGCAACTTTAGAGTAAAAAAAAAACATTACAGCATGTAACATAAAGTCATTAATAAAAAAAGGCACATGCAAACTGCCTCAGTTATGGAATAATGTCTTCCATGATCCATGTCTCTTAGATGAAATGCACGACCTCAAATTCCAAACATAAGTAATATTATAGATGAATTATTCAGGTGATGATATTACCTTAAGCTTTACTGTGACGGAGTTATTTAGATCATCTCCAGCTTGTCTTATCCACCATTCACTTGTCAAGCTTCCTGAACACAAGGGCATTCACATTTTTAGTCAGTTTGCAAAGAAAGTTTATTGCCTAATCAATTGACAGATCTTGCTAAGTTCATCATTTTGCAATTGATATATTGCAGGTAAATTAGCCTGATTATCATAAGCAACCCAGCAAATCTTATCTATACTGTACATTTGTAGTTAGAGGCTGAATCTGTATCCCGGTGGATCCAGCTGTTTGATGTGAAAACCCTATTCCTTGCCTCATCAGCAACTGTGTGCAGCTTTCTGATGTAATTTGAAGGAGTTATGTAAGGGCTTGTCATTTAATGTGGTGGCCCCTGCATTTTAAAGTCCCTGTTGGGACCTTCAATGTCTGTTATAGGAGAAATTTGCTACCACTTCTTCAGGGAGCCCAATCAGAGAGGGTGTCTTATAGTCTCTCATTACAGTGATGGAAGACTGAATCAATCTCTCTGTCCCTGAGATCATTATCCAGTCATTCTGATTCTGTTACTGCTTCCAGACAGACTATTGCTAACTGACAAACTTGTGTAACTCAGCTCACCTCTGAAACTTCAGTTACACAAATACGCTTCACAAAGTCACTTTGTCTGGTAAGTGCTGGTCATGCAGATAGTTAAGGATAGCCTTTGAAGAAAGTGTTGAGTAATATCCAAATGTATATGCAGCCCTGTTAACTGGACTTTGGAAACAGTCGTTGCAAAGATATGAGTTTGATTGTGAATCTTTCGTTCAAAAGTATACGTCAGTCATTTATGTATTCATGCATTGTCCTATAAATTATCAAACAACAGTACAGCTCACAACCAGCGCCCACCAATAATGGATGTGATATAAATTCCCGAATGATTTACCTGACCTGTGTGCTACATTCAAGCTGTTGTATTACTGGGACAGTAATACATCACTGGGAACCAATGATATGTCAACATTGAGCACCGGAGTGTGTCAACGGGGAACTGAAACCACCCACACTGACCGACCCAATACAAGCCAGAACAGAAAGTCAGAGAAAACAACTGTGGTCTAGTAGGGTGCTCTTGTTCTTTTATCTCCCCTTCAGGAGAATCCGGTGATCTCTTTGATATTCGTCCCACATGTTCTTCAGATGAGCACAAGAGTGGAGTGAAGTGTGTTTGAGAGGGCTCTGTGATTGTCTGTTCTGCCTTGTTTGACCCACAATCCCCCATGCGTACACATTGCCAACACTCTATCTATCTCTCTGGGTTGATTGCTGTAATCAAACAGCAGGATGTAGCCACGTCGTATAAGAAGTGCGGTGCTATTTTCCACTTCTCCAACCCATGCTGTGTGATATACTCCCATTTACTGCAAAACCACGTCACAGAGTGAATGAGGTCCCAGGTAAGGGGAGAAACAAAAGGACAACATAAAAGCATCAACACCATTCCCTTAAGTAAAAGACTCAGGTGGCAGAGAAAATAAGAGATGAAATAAAAGGTAAACTGTGAGAATGATTAGGGCCTCTCTGTGTTTATTTTAGTTTTCTGTTCTTTGAAAGTGAGAAAATATTCCTTCCTGGCATGAGGAGAGACAAGTGACAGCAAAGTGTGTGCAGGTCGATAGACTGGCAGAGAGACAAACTGGCAGACAGGCAACAGATAGGAAGTTAGGGCAGACGAGGTGCTTCACAGCGGAGACAGACAAAGGCTATTTTCTGCCTGCAAACCTTCAGAATCAGGTTGGACTCAAGCTCATTGCTGATGCTTTTGTTTGTGCCTGATCTTTGATGCAACCTACATCTCATACGAAGAAGCATGTAGACAAGAAATTAGTCAAAACAACAAAACCTCACGCGTTGTATAAATAAAAGGCAGCCTAAAGAAGAAGAAAAAGCAGCATGTTCCATACAGCATAAGAAACAAACTGCAGTTATTAATAAAATGTTACAGATGGGAAGCACCAATTGAATCCCATGATCTACTGTATGTAGAGTTACAAAAGACATGTCCTAGCATTTTTTTTTGTTTTGTAATTTATATGGTGCACTCTTCTGAATCCTGCAGCAAACACAAATGGGTTTATACTGTCTTTCGTGACTATTGTCAAAAAGCATTTGTTTTGTAGCTTAATGCTTTTTTTCTTTTCTTTTTTCAAACAAACTGAAAAATAAACATCTGACATGATATCAAAGTTGCTATGACAAACTTGACTAGCAATGACATGTCCAGCAGACACAGAGTAACATTAAAATTCATTTGTTCATAAGTCATGTTTCTTTGCATTTGATGACTAAATGTCCAACAATTATTTCCCAAAGTCCAGAGAGAAATATATAATATTCCTCTTTCCTGAAAACGTCATCTCCATCAGAAGACAAGCAGAATGAATACGATGAGTGAAAGGAAGCCAAAAATGCTCTAAGTTAGGTGATAATTCTCTATTGGTTCATCACCGCAAGCAACAACGTTGCATGTAGCCATTCAGCCATGTCTCCTAAAAATGGCATTCCAACATTTCACAATGTTCCCCTTTTGCGGGTGTGGAGTTGAATCTGGGAGAAAATTAAAATTTAAATGTAATTAAGAAAGCAGTTCAGTTGTATGGGAACATAGTCTTTTTAAGAGACAAGGTTGAGCCATTTGACCCAACTGGTACATTATTGGGAAATTACCAAAGCACAAAATTAATTTGTGCCACTTTAATGGCTTGCGGAACTGAAATGTAGCCAAACCGACACACAAGCAAACAGAGACAGACAGCCAGGAAGACAGAGAGACAGTTGAGATATGATTCTTTTAACTACATATGACTGACTACTGCATGAACTTAAGTCTTGTGGTACTGAATTATCAAATGTGGTGCGTTTCTGTGAATAGTTTTCTTTTTTGTTTGATGTCTAACATCTTTTCACTGTGTCCTTCAGACAAAGTATTGGTTGTTTGATCTTGTGAAATGATTATAGGAATTTGCGTTGTTTGCAAGCATGTTGGTGTGTGCAAACAAGGACAGAGAGAGTTGGAGAGGCAGAGCAAGAGGCGCAGAACTGCCAGAAAACAAAAAAAAGAGGCATAGTAAGACCTCGTAAGGACATGACGAGAAATGAGCAAAGGAGAGATAATAAAGGACGTAAAGAGAAAAGAGATGACATAGACAACAGCTATATGAGTTAGAGCTGAACTGAGGAAAACAAGAAAAAAAGAGATGGAGAGATGGAAGTGTATGTGTGTATGTATGTGTGTGTGTGTGAGAGTGTGTGTGTGTGTGTGTGTGTGTATGTATGTATGTATGTAGCCTATGTATGTGCGTGTGTGTGTGTGTCTTTGAGACTGAATGGAGGCAAGATTAGGGAGGCAATATCAGACTGTCCATCAATGTCACAGTGCTTGTGTCCTCTGTAAGCCATTTCATCCATCAGCCTGGGAGTCCTGGCTGTGTGGAGACAGCAGGCCGCCTGTCTACCTATTTTACATCGATAAACTCTAATCCCTTTTCTCTTAAACCTGGTCTAGATGAGGGCTTTCCGGAATCAAGCTCAGATGCTATTACTAATAAAGTACAGAAGACACTACCCAAGTCTCAAATGTGTAGTTGTGAGTATAGAATGTTGCAGGCAGAACAAAAGCTTGGAGCTGTTTCTTGACTAACGAGTTAATCCATTCACCCGGTTCCTCTGTGCAGCATCTCAAGCTATAATTCCGGTTCACATAGCGTTGGTCTCTGTACAAGCACAATGGTACCAAACCTGGTAAACGTCCTGTACCAACAAGACTTTCAGGAAACTCAGTGCAGTGTACACAGTTTTTGTCCACCAAGAAATAACTTCAACACCTAGGCCTAACTCTCCTTACCATATATTGCTGATTTGATATTTCTTTGTCTTTCTTTACAAGTTGATCAAAAACATATACAAAAGTAATTACTAAGGCTTAGAGGGGGTGGCAGATTCCTGTTTCCTCTTGCTTCCAGTCTTTATGTTGAGCTAGGCTAAACATGCCGACACGCTGACTGCAGCCCTGTACTAATTTGTGCATACATAATAAAAAAAGCAGATATGCATGTAAAAAAATGTAGACTGTCTACAGTTTGAACATGTTTATTTAACTATTTTACGATTCACACCTTTGGATCTATCTCATTTTTGTGGGCATCCTAAAAAGTAGAAATATAGAGAATTTAGACAATAAAGAACCAAATCTTAAGGGCATAATGTAAAAAATACAGTGGCGTGAGAAATTTTCCACACCCAGGCTAAAGTTGATAAAAAAGAGGAGTAAAAAACATCTTTTAGAAATTGATCGTAAAGTCTTAATTAAAAAAATAGGAAAATCAAACCTTATTGGAGCCACATTTTCCCACAGAGGCAGGCACAATTTTCTTTATTTTTAAAGGCCAGTTAAAGTATTTCATGGATCCAGGATACCATGCATCATGACAAAGTTCCCCTTGCCTTTAGAATTAAAAGATTCTACATGTGCACGCCTCACCACTCAACTCACCACCCAGCTAAACCTTTACTGTTACGTTTTGACAAGATGTATCACATTCTGTCAGCATGTTCTTAACACTGATGCTAATAAACAATCTGACAACAAAAATCCCCTGTGCACCGCAGTCTATAAGTGAAATTGCTTTACAAATGGAGCAAGGGCTTATGTAGGTTACAAGTGCTACAGAGTAAGTCTATGCTGATCCAGCTGCTGTGATTAGCCCCCTGCCCCCCCTAATATAGAAGTCCTGGCTCAGTATCAGTATAATGATATTGGTTTCTATGCTCTATATAAAAATCTTCTCTGCCACATAAGTTTTGACTGAGAGCCTGTCGAGCACAAGGCGAGGCTACCTAAGGGGCCCTTCGAGGCTGTTTTGCACACTGTATTTTAATTGGTCTGGAGAACAGTAAGAGCTTTTCAGGAATATGCACAGATTACCAGGCTAAAATTCAGAAAATGTCCTAATTAAAAGGCAAGCAGGAGTTTTAGCAGTCTGTTCCAAATAAAGGCAATACTATTCTTAGCTCGCAGATTGATTATGCAAGGTTCAAATGTAATTCTGGTAGTAGGAAAAGTTAAATCCTATCACACTGAATAAATCTGCTTATTTTACAGTCCTCCTTGTGTTCTATCAAAATCCCTGTGTCTATTTACCATGCCGTTTGAAAGCAGGGAACCTTATACTGTATTTATTTTCACCTCTGGCTGTTTGTTTTGTCAGCATATGAAATACAAGTTGTAATGACGGATCGGTGCTGTTTTTATACCAGGAGACTGATTGACAAAATCGGATGTTAAAGTAAACAGAGAGAGGAAAAAATGAGTTGCGTTTCTCATTCTGGGGCGTAGCAGATCTGGTTGGTCCAGCTCTATTTATTTTCATGTTATTTCTGACATTTAAATGACAGTTCTTTCTTTAGATTACATTACATTTAGTTCAAATTACAAGCGTTGTCTTGAGACACTTTACAGATAGAGTAGGTCTAGACCACACTCTATAATTTACAAGGACCCAACAATTCCAGTAATTCCCATAAGAGCATATAGAGGCCCATATGTTTTCATAAACTTTTTCTCCCTCACTCTCATCCATCATCGATTTTTCTTTTTTGTTTACTAGTATTTGGTCGACCATGACACAAGTTTTATGAAGTTTTGCCCCATACTAGAAATCACTGATTGCCACCATTTTCTGCCTCCGCTTAGGAGAATAATCTGGTGGGACCTGCAGGCTTCAAATAAGATTTTTAAACCCTACATAATTCTACAGGAGGGAATTTATTCATTTTCTGCTCTGTATGCATGCACATATTCGAGAAGCTCAAACATGACAATAGTCCAAATAGTGCAGTCTATTCACACAGCTAAGAGTGAAGGTGCCTTTATTTAAATAGTGTGTGTAATGTAAAGATAGGATATTGTTGCATAAATAAATATTAAATAAAATAAATAAATAATGCAAATACATGTTTACCAACAATGAGGTATGGTCTGAAAGTGTTTGTATTTGCCTCTAAGTGAATGTTAACTGTATCGTGATGATGATAGTGATGACATGTATGTGCTTTTTATAAAATGACAAGCGGGATGAGGAGAAAGTGTAAATGATCAGCAACTATCGAACCAGCACAGACACTTTTTTTCTTTTTCTGTCTCACAAAAAAAAATATATATCTTCTTTGTGCTAAATAGACATGTGCAATTGACTCCTCTTTTTTTCTTTTGCAACTGCCTCTTCTCTCTGTTTCTCCGGCATGATGTTCCCTCCATTTACATCTGTCATCAAAGTTCATTAAAGGACTGTTCATCAAACATGCCGCACTACAGCATGTCATGCAGTGACACACAGTGAACAATGCATCATTTGAGAGCGGTGGGGGTGGGGGGTGGTGGGGGTAAATAACTGGCATTGATTGAGAACCAGGTTTCCATTGATAACCTCTAAGCTGATGGAGCATGGAGGAACATTTTGCAAACCTTGCTCGTTATTACACGTGGAATGTGTATGAAATATGGAAAGAAGATTAAGTAAAGAACAAGAGGGCAGTAATAAAAACAAATAAAGGAGTTTTTATTGCACCGCTGTGTTGAGATTGAATGGCTGTTGCCTTGGATACAGTGGATTTAAACAGAGCGGGTAATAGAGAGAGCACACAGACTGAGACATAAAATGAAACAGCGGGACACATCGTTTAGCATTGGGCCTCTTATCGATTCCACCTTGTCATCGCTCAGGTAATGGCCGAGTCTACCTACCAATTAGAAGATTAGGGATGTGGTATATCTCACATGGACAGATGGAGGGCTGGAGAGTGGAGTGGTTGAGGAAGAGTTGTCTTTGCTTGTCTAGGCCATTAAGAGTCCTCAAAATTCAATCGAACATGAACAGCAACATATTGTTAACAGAGTATAACAGTAAAAGGGATGACAGAAGCGATTCAGGGAGATTTTCATTCCTTGTGTTGTCCTGCTGAGACACAAGTATTGCTACAGGGAACTGACATCTGGCACATCAAATCCTTCAAGTACACAGTCAAACCCAGCAACCAACACCTGCCTCCTGCAATCAACATGCACGCTGCAAGCTTTAACTTTCTCTCTTAAACATCTACATCATCTTATAGACACACATTTAAATGGCTGCTCGGGTAGTTTTTCTTTCAATAATATCAGAATATATCACAACTGGTCACACAGAAAAAAGTTAAAAGAGATTAATACTAGGATTTTGGAACATTGAGATAAAAAGCTGGTGGCATTAATTTTCCAGTCAGGTGCCATTAAACCACTGCAGAGGAGGAGGGCAAAACAAGAGAACATATTCAAAAATGGCCATACAAACCATGAAAATATGACATTCATTTGATTGCTTTATGTATTCATTTGAGGGAAGTTACAGTCTCTTATTGTTCCACACAGATCTAATGTTATTGTTGTAATTTGCTGATACAACAACTTTTGACAGATATATGTTGAGATATCTTGACTTTTTTTTTTTCTGCATCATTATTTTTTGTATGGATAGACCGAGACAACATGCACAATGGTGGACCCAGAAACTGATGCAGCTAAATAGAATTCAACCATTTTTAGGGCCGTAACAAAGTCAATGCATCCGTACGCGTCTGCAAGGCCACAAATTGCTACGCTTCGGCCGCCATTATGCGTAAATGCTTAGCAAAATGTGTTGTCCCAGTTGCAATGCTGTGTGTTGTTGGTGGGGGGGAAACAGCTCATGAGGCATTGTGAGCCCTTTTAATTTGACTTACTTTGCCTCCCGATATTGTAGGCTACATGCAGACATGCTGTTACTGGCTTTATTTGTTAGTGATGTTTGTTTTGTTCACAAAGTTCAGTAGCCTTCATAAGAAAATCAATTATCCCCCTGTTACCATTTCAATGTTGGATAGACTTTACATTCAGCAAAAAATAAGCAATAGGATGCAGACCTCTGCAGTTGCCATTTTGATCTGACTATCAGCCATCTCTGCTACCCTCTGTTGCGTGAGCGGTGAACTGCAATTCACGCATCGCCTGTGGTTCTTGCGTCCGCTGTGTAGACTATGAAGGGAGCGCGTCACTCGCGTTAAATCTGTAAAGACCCTTAATGTTGTTATTTACACCTGTGCTTTTCCTACTGTTGCATGTCATAATGTCTTGTGTGGAGAGAAAAAAACGTATGTAACCTTATTTTAGCCAATGTCACATGGCATCGCGAATCTTACAAAGAGTAGGTCTAAATTTCCTCTTGTTAACAGAAGATAAGCTGTTTTTGCCTTGGCTCTCTAAGAGTTGCTGCTGCCAGGGGTAGTAGGATGTACTGTGAATGCTTTTACCCCTGGTTGGGAGGAGCAGAATGCAGACCCTCCTACTGTGCCATCTGGGCCCATTACAGGACAATGTCTGCATGTAACTGAACAGGAGTTAGCTGTGGGAAACAAGCTTGCGACTGAATCATGTGCCAGAAATAACTAGTCGTATATACTGTATACATTAGTATGCATTTGCATGCACAGTATATGTGTGGCTTTTTTATGAGTAGCTTCGAGGTATACAATACCTCTGAGCTGCTTTTTTATCAGTCGCAGATAGATAGGTAAACGATTCTCTGCAGTCAGTCTGCACATACAGTATAGCTAAATAAATCAATTAACTGACTGAAAATAAATAATGTAAAACCCCCCATCTTTAGCCATTAACTTACAAAACAGCAACAGTTTACATTGTACTATTTCATGTAAAAAAAAGTCCCTAAACAAAATACTATACAATGAGTAAAACAGTTTTGTGTAAAAGAGAGTTTAACACGTTTCAACCATTTCTATTTATTGCGTATTAAATAGAATTAGACATGACATTTCCACAGAATCTGTCTTTCAGGGAGCACATCTACAGTAAAAGTGAGGAGTGACAGGGATTATGTGTGAGGGTGAGCAGTTGATTATGTGGGTTGGATTTAATCTTTGACATAGTGAGCCAACGGTAGCTACTGAACACTCATGCTTCATCTTGCTGAGCCAAAAGAACTCCGTCATTTATCAGAGATATGTTTCCTTTTTTTTTTCTTTTTTTTTACACAGTATGTACAAAAATTAAAAAATTAGGAAATTTTTGTTTTTCTACCGCTTCATTAGAGAGTGACCTGTCTGTGTGTGTATATGTATGTAGACCTGCCTTTTGAAAAAACATAAATCACACATTGTGATGGGTGAGTGAGGTAGAAACTGAGAGACACCATATGGAGCTCCGTCACTGAGCTGTACAAAAGCTAAATGTAGGGTGTCGGAACACAGCCTGCTCCCAGTATATGCACGCTTGCGAACACACACACAGACACACACACACACACACTTAAATGCTCACCAGCTGCGTGAAAAGACGAGTGGCTTAATGAGTGAAATCAACTCTGGAGACGCTCTAAAAGTCACAATGAGCCAAAGCTGTTGCAGCTAATGACCCAACACAGGCACGCCCGGGCCAACACACACACACACACACACACACAAAATAATTTAACTAAACTTACAAAATAACAACGTATCTTACAAAACTGGGCTTTTAATTAGCCCTTTGGCTTTTGCTGTAAAGAAATTGCATGTGACTCAATCACATTTTTCATCCTTCTGAACGTTTGCATGGCACTTGGTGTACACATCAGTCCTGACACAACACTTTACTGCCAATTACTTTTGCACTCTTGTCATGCTCTAAGGCTCCCGCTCCCCCCCTGCTACGTGTCTGCATGTATTAATGTGTGTGGGCAAGAGAGAGAGAGAGAGAAACTGCATACGTCTGTGTGTGTATGTGCACTCATGTGTGAGAATGTGTGATTTTGTGTTGTGTCCGAATGTTTGGTCACTGCGCCCCATTTCCTCTATCTACCCGTCATGCATAGTCCGTAACAAGGCCTCTGGGAAGCTGTCCGGAGCTTGTGGTTTCCAGAACTGCTCCTGTTCAAAGCTGTTCCCTCCCTGGTTACCATGGTTGCTAAACAGCTGTCCAGCTTTGTCCTTTTCGTTAATGACATTATCACAGTTAGATCTGGCTTGTATGATGATGTTTAAAAATTAACACCCATTGCACAAACTGAGAAACTTCCTATAGAGCCGAGCTAACACTCACGCACTAATTCCTTAGAGCCACTTGCATGATGTGGATTTTACTTGCCCAGGCTGTTTCATTTGAATTTTGCCCTTATTTCTCTCCTGTTTGTTGTCCATTTATGTCGTGCGCAGCGCATTTGAGAAGAATTAGTGGTTAAACCTAAAACAAAGCAACCACACAGAGAGACAATTCATGCTTCTAGTTTTAACAAAATGCCTACAAATGGGAAACACAATGTATTACTGTCAGGGAAGCAGAAATGAAAATCTGATAAATGAATGAGAAAATGAAGGAGAACAAGGCTGGAAAATGTACTATAGAGAGACAAAGAGAGAGCACCAACATGTAGGGATTTACAGTAGGTTACGTTAAAGAATGTCTCTTCTCCACAGGGAACACCCTATTCCTTTTGGTTCACCCACCATGCTTTTTCTTGCACATCCTGTCCTGCGCTGTTTTCTCTAAACCCTCCCTGCTGGGAATACTCCAGGTAAAATGGGACAACTGTGAAAAGTCTTTTACAGATGATGCTCCAGACTGAGGCACTTAACATCGAGTAGATGCTTGGAGTGGAGTTTAAAGAGGGTATACAGTTCTCAGGTTCACATGATGTTTTGTTTTTTGCAGAGTTCATGGGGATGATGTTAAATTCTTATAAGCATGCATTCTCACAGCCACCTGCGCAGAGAGAAAGCATTAAAGAGAGAGATTCACAACACCAATACGGTGGTGTCGTGGAAAAACCAGGCCCAAATTCTTAGATTGAACCTTATCTTTGCTGGCTTCAGACCAAATCTCTCTAGAGCTCATCACATCCATTTCATTTCTCAGCTTTTCCCTCATAATAAAGAAAAACAATTCTGTAACATGTGTCCCATTGTTAAAAAAAAAAAAGAAGAAGAAAAAAAAGAGCGAAACAAATCGAGTAAAAAAAGAGAGCATGATGGAATCAGAGATAAAGATTCAAAGTGCAGAGAGTCCTGCCAGGGCGTGAGAGGATTTAACACCACGATACGGTTGTATTGATCAGACGCCTTTCAGTCTGTTTACCTTACAGAGCCCTCAAACGCCTTTCTTAATCTTTTGATTCCTCTACTTTTGAGTCAGTCCTTTCATCACTTCAACAATCCATCCTGGACATCCACATTGATTCTAACTGAATCCAGAACTGCTCATGTTTGTTTTAAACTCTTATTATGTGATACAGAGGTGCGGTAAAAATCGTTTTCAAAACTGTAATTTTCTATAGCTGTAACATTTCAGATGTCTGCCTGGATTGTTCCTGACAGTCCATTACCTCTCACAGTTGCCTAAGTCACACACACATCGCCATATAGGCCATAAAATGGACAATGCACTCGCTGCCCAGGCACTTGAGATGTCTGGCTGCAGACTCCTCAGAGAAAATCAGTGCCAGTCCCATGAATTGTTAAATTCAGGTGGTCATAAGGGGCTGTGCTCGACTGTCCATGGACTCTTGTAGCGCTGCATCCACTGAGAGGCAGCAGAGCAATAATACATTTCTCATATTCATACACAACATGGCTTTCACCGATGTGTATGGATGTGTCAAAGACGCTATTCTTACAAGTCAAATCAAATGTTTGACCTGTTAGATTGCCTTGATGAATCTAAACATCAACAAACCATGATCCTTTTTCAGGATCTAAAATTTCAAAAAGTAAATACACTCTTTTTAACTGATCATTTACATTTTATAATGTAGGCGGGAAAAGACATTTGAGCATAAGTTAATACACCAAGTAACTACGTAATTTCCACCCCTCCTGAGAATAAGAAACAAAAACGCCAATCAGTGGTAGTGTTGTGGGTTTTCTGGAGGGACCTGCAGGTAAAAAAAAGGTCAAATGTGCTACTAAGTAGGCATAACAGATGCATGGGCCACTGAGCATAAGTGAAGGCCTGAGGTTGAGGATAGTACTGTATGGAGATGAAGTCTATCATTTACTGACTATATTGGAAACTGGTTCATGGATCTAAGGGACAGGTTAGGGCTGACATCATCATTACGGACACCTATAACAAAGTCCATCACATAGTTAAGTGCTGAATCCAGCATCACAGCAAAAGTGCTGCCATCAGTTCCAACCGAAAATAGAGCTACAAAAGGATAGAACTAGCGTAAGTGCCTAGGACAGATTTTGAGACAGAGAAAAAAGAGAGAGAAAAGTCTGCGTAGGCACTCCCATTTGTTGGCAGACAGGGGGTAAGAGGGGTCAGATGAGATTGGAGAGAAAAAGGGTGGACCTTGATTGAGAATTGATGAAACAAGTGGATGGAAACTGAGCAAAAATTAGATTGATGGTGATCTAAGGGGAAAGAAAAAGAGGAGAAAATGAGAGACAATAAGGCTTGATGTTAATAATGATGAAAAATAAATTAACAAAGTAATTATAGAAAGGATGAAGAATGGATGATCATTCTTGCAAATGATGGTAATGGTGATATTAAAATTAAATGAACGGCCATTTAATCTCAGATTCAAGAGTTATATATATATATATATATATATATGACTAAAGCCATCGCAGTCAGCACGGTGTCTGGATTACTACAGTCTACAGGAAGAAACGTTTGTTTCTGTAACATCTGCAACAGTTACACTTTGAAAGTAGCCTTCCCAACCTTGTATGTGTGTGTACGACTGAGGGACAGAGATAGTGGCTGGTGGACACTCTGCTGGGAAGTGATAATGATTGTGTGATTGTTTGACGATAACAGTCTTCTTGTTAATGCTGACATCATAGATAATTCCTCCCCGGACACTATGTAAATTGCTCCTGACACAAATGCTCTGGCAGTGTGCACTTTTATTACCGCAAACGTAACCGTTGTGTGTACGCATCTTCACCCATTGTATAAATGTTCAGTGTGTAAGCTCTTAAACTTCATTTATTTTTTTAACACAACACAATCATTTTTTTAGGGGGCTTGGTTTATTTTATTTTTTCCCCCACCATGAAATAATGTTTTTTATATTTCAAACAATGCCAATACATCTAATGTGTTCTAAATTCCTTCCAGAAGTTGCAATATTTTCCTCTCTGTACACTTTCCAACCCTCTAACATAGAGTGCAGTTGTTTTATTTGTTGATAACGCACCACTCTACTATATGTGTGGTCTGTACTTCCTTCTACAGCTGGCTGTCTGGTGCCAACAGTTCCTGCTGCTTCAGGCTGATCGCTTGGTTGCTTTTCGATTAAAAACCACTCTATTTTTCTCACTGTAAAGAAGCACATGGTCATAGGCTCACATTAATCACCCATGTTTGCACACTGGGGACATTGTTAGATTAAGGTCTAAAATCAGTACCAAGGAACTGGCCAGTTAAACTGCAGATGGGGATTGCTGCTATTAAGCCATTTTTCTTTCACTCATTTTTTATTTTACCAGCATTTTTAAACTCCAAGGGCCACTTTTGTCCTGTGTTGATATCTGTCTTTAAGATTTATTTCTTACTTGTGTTAAATAACACTGGTGTTTGCTTTCCCAAGAATAAATCGTTGATTAATGAATGGATGGGTCAAAGGTAAAGTAAAAGGTAAAATAGTAGATGTATTGATTGACAGATTTGTGGATGGATGGCTATGAATAGACCTTGAGAATTTTACAGACTCGGACATAGCAAAAAAGCTGACTAACAATGTGACAATCAATACATATTTTACATAAGGCTGGTACATGCAATAACTATGTGTTACGGCGGGGGGTGAGGTGAGGACCCAAATGCAACAGACAGCAGGCAGGAGCAGATATACAGGGTTTTTTATTTAAACCACAGTTCAAAACACAGGGAACAAAAGGTAAGGTCCAAGCAAAATCCAAATCAGGCACGGAAAAGGCTGAAGTCCAAACAAGGGACAAAACCGGGCACGAGGGATGTAGGGAACAAACAGAGAGGACTCCACAAGGGAAAACTCACAGGGGATGACAGGAACACTGGCAGGAAGACACGGACGGTGAAAACTCACAAGGCAGACGGAACTCGACGTAGGAAAGTCACAGCACAAAATGATCAAGCACTAGACAAAAAGAACACAGAGGTTAAATACACAAGGTAACGAGGTAATGGGAAACAGGTGGGACGTCAGGTGAATCACATTAGGGCGGGGCAGGACAATCAGACAAACAAAGTGAAGCTAGACAAGACAAGACCAGACAGAAAGATGACTACCAAAATAAAACAGAAAGTAGAACAAACAGAAACAGGGGAGCAAGACAACGCCAGGAACACAGGACCATGGAAAACACGGACAAAAACACAAGGAGGCCAAAGAAAGGGAAACATACACCCAAACAAAAACCTCAAACCACAACAACTATGTATTGCCACGCAGCAATAAAATGTCTTACAGGGGGTGACATCACTCTGTGTGATCTTGTGAGGAATGTCCAAAAGAGGAGAAAGCTCTTGATTCATCTCTACAACTTATGGAAGAAATGCTACCGTTTTTTTTACATTGTTTCTGGTCTTACATGTATTAAATATGAGCAGTCAAATTGAAAGAAAGCTGTAAATATAATCACTAACAGTGTGAGCCCTGATGGCAGCTGATCAGTGTGAGCAGCGAGAGACAGACCAGAATTGGTGTTTTTTCCGAGAAGGATCATTAATTTGCATCATGAATGTTTAAGAGAGCAGTCTGGATACAGTGGGTTGAAAGTAATAATTTGCAAGAACTATTAATGAATGCCAACAAACCTCTGAAATGGAAACTTTTTGAACTTTGGAGAGAAGGCTTGATTAGTAATCAGTAGGATTGGTCTTCGAGTGCAAAATGTCACTGTGCCTTCATCATCACAGTCCCTGTGCATGCATGTCCCTAATACAATTAGGGCAGTGCTGGTCTATGTCAGTCACAAATGGGTAATTTTCATTCATGTTCAAACTATCTTGAACTTCAAACATAGTTCAGAAAATTGCCATCTCTCTCTGTAACTATTTTTCATCGTTCTGTTCTCCACCTTTCCAGAACTGCCACATTCGATAAACAGCAACTTCTACATTCAACTTGAAATGAGAATAAAAGCCTGGCAGCAAGTGTCAGTGTTGATTAAATGGCCTGCTAGTTTTCTTCTGTAATATATAGTGAATTATACTGCACATGCATTGGCATGTGTTACATACATTTTTGACACAATGTTTTAGATTGCTGTGGCTTTATCATAGACACACTAAGATTTACATGAAAGACCCTTGAGGTGGAAAAATGGAGGAAATCAATAGGCAGAAAGAACGAAGGACAGGAAGAAGAAAATACATTTACTGCTAGAAATGGAAACTCCTGTTATCACATAGTGTCACTCCCAGAAGCAAAACGTAACACCTGCTTCTGGGGAAGAGGGGCATTTTCACTCAGCAGCCACAAAAAAAAAAAAAAAAGCGTGTGTGCAAGAGTACAGTCACCAAGGCATACGGCCCTTGAATACAGGGATGAGAACACAAAGGTGTGAAAAAGTGGCTGGTTTAAGAATCTGAACAGTCAAACAAATAATTTCACGCTGCCTTGAGAGGGACTAATTATGCTGCATGAGAAAGACAGGGAGTAGAAGAGAGAGGGAAGGGAAGACAGTTAACAAATGGTTCATTCTTGTTATTTGTTATGCCAACCTTACAAATATAGCTCAAACCAACAATCTGCCAAACACACGGCTCTTGCATTCTGAATATGCTGAATTTTCCTTTGGCAGCTGACATCTTTGTCCAGAACTCATTCCCAGGGCCAGGTCCAGTTCAATCAATATCTGACCGACCGTGTTTCTTCCCACAGCTAAAAGACAGACAGCTGAGATGTGAAGCAGGCTCCTGCAGGTTCAGACTCATGATTGGACCAGCATCTGTCATTCTGAAGTGTCCTTAGGCAATAATGGCTGAATTACTGCCAACTTTAGTTGCCGTTGTTTTGACCTCTCTTTGCACCAGAAGAGGGCATTTGAAAATATAATCTCCTTAAGGGATAAACACATTATCGCATTTTTATTACATTTGACCTGTGATGACATCAGGTTGTGTCTTCGCGCTGTGAGCTGCTGTGCTAACAATCAAAGAAGACTGGCCAAAAGAGCATTTGTCTGAGCTTTTGAACTAAAACAAAATCCATTTTATAGCAGTGATATCAGCTCTGAAGCAGAAAATAGACTTGTTTGCCCAGAAAATCACAGGGTACAGCCAGCGTCTCATTCTCCCGTTTTTTGGATTGATTCTCCATGGTGCTATACATCGGTCTGATGCTCAAGGGAGGAACAGACTATTTCATTCTGTCTTTTACTTTGTTTTTGGTCTGGTACTGAACACTCACTCACATAATCTCAACTTTCCTTGGGATTGTAGTAATAAAATAGCAGGGTTGAGTCCTTTAATAATTCAGTTAGTATTCAATGGAATATGGTAATTGATCAAAGCCAATAGTCTTCTGACTGGAAAATACAGTAGAACCTGTATAAATGATTTAAGGCTTATGCTGAATGAGGCTTATACAGAGTGACTGATCCTTGTGGTATAATGTTGTTATGGCGACAAATACATGGACAATGGTGTACATACAATAATTTACATATCTGTTGTGTATTGATAGAATAACTGTGTAAAGGGGACTATTTGTGACAATTAAAATGTACGCTCAAACACAGACATGTGGGCTTGCAGACAGGTAACAGACATTAAGGCTAACATTTTGGTGATCTGGTGTAGTCAATCCAGTGCCTGATTGAAGGTAATGTTAGGGCAGACTCATGGATGTTTAGAGAGCAAAAATAAATGCTAAATTGGTATTTTGCAGCCACCTGCTGATTTATGTCTAAATTTCTAAAATCCACTGGAGGACAGTGTGAAACAAGTATTGAATACAAGTAGATAAGGAGAGGTAGGCTGAGGAGAGGGGGATATATGAAAAAAGTACTTACTAAACACTTAATCACAAACTAGGCATTGATGGTAAGTTACAAGTGTCTGAGTGCTTACAGTTTCCACATTATGTAGCCTATGAGATGACAACCATTGTCACAACAAATGCTGAATGGACTTGATTGATTGTTTTCGTTTTTATTCAGAGTTTTCTGGCCATATTGTTGGATCTACAAGCCTATTTGCTTTATTTAAAAAAAACTTAAAAATAATATGATCTGCTGTCTGTTCAATCCACATTCAGGAATAAGGTTAAGGTGGAATAAAGGACTCTGACACACAACCTACTAAGAGACAGGGAGGAAGGAAGAGAAGGCGTAGGGAGTGAGAGACAGTGGCAGAGAGAAGCAGACGGCAGAGTAGAGGTTGGACACAGAAAAAAAAGGCAGAGAAAGAGTGATGGATAGTAGAAGTGTATTTGCTTTTGTTGTGCTAACATCATATATCTCCGGCGAACAGCCTCCCAGTGCTGAGGGGCTGTGTGACAGAAATCAATCAGAGGGCAATCGTCCATACACTTCCACTGATGTGCCAACCCATCGATACAGGCATGAGAGAAAGGGTAGGAGAGAGAAAGGTAAAAAGTGTAGGAAAAAATTTGACGTTAAGAGAAGAAAAATGATCAAAATAAAATAGAAGAAAAGAGATGGGAACTCGTTATCCCCAAATGATTGTTGTGGATGTGTTTATCTCCTTATTTAAAGTGTCAGTCAAAAGTCCTTTTGTATGACCACCGAACACTCTAGCATTTGTAGCCTTTCCCTTAAGAAAACATCAGTATTTGCTTTTCCCAAAATAACACTAGGAGAAAAATATCTTGCGTTTGCTCACAATTTTTGTGAACAAAACAGTTACAGACATTTGAAAGAAATTTGATGTGCTTTTTGAATCTCTGCTCGCTTTGATTTGAAAAACTTCAGTAGTGTTTCAGGTAAAATGGGGATACAGGAATATACTAGAGTTAAAGATGCTTGCTAATGTCCTCAGGCTTCAGAGTGTGTACTAGACAAGTGAAATTGTAATGTTTAGCATTATATGGTTAAAAATAGGCCAGCTGTAGGGTCTCAATTCTGCAAATCCTAGCAAAGGATGCAAAATGTATCCTCTGCCTGGTAGAAAGTCCCATCTGAGAGTCCGAAATTAATGTGATAAAGCACCTGTTGTAAAATTCTGTAGGTATACTAAGTGTGCAGTTTGTGGATGTGAGTTTGTTTGTTCCATTCAACTCTCCGTGCAGTGTGAGCCAACTAGGTCTTTTTACTGACCAGAGCTAACACAAGTTGTGAAGGTCCCTGCTGAGATCAATACATCAGAGCCTGGAGCACCTGTCAGGAAGCATTGTGTGTGTGTGTGTGTGTGTGTGTGTGTAATAGCATGTGACAGTCATTAGACTTCAGTCAGAACTCCTGTCCACCTCCCTCGAAGAGAAACAACATGAGATCACATGAATCAACTGCTGCACACAAAGTACAATGCAACGCAACACACACTCACACACACACACACAAAGTGCGGGTGTGTGCGCTGAGTGATACTGGCCAGAGGCACGGCCGACAGTCTGTCACCTCTGAAGACAAGAATGGGAATCCCACCTGACATCAGCCTCCCTTTCTCTGCCCAATGGCATAAAGATAATAGTTTCAAGGCCAATGTCACTTACACACTGAGGGATGACCACAGGCGTGCACACATCTGCTGTTGGTGCATAATTCACACACATACATGCCACACTACAATATGTATGATGTATGCGGAGAAAAGGAGTCTGTCGGGAAGTACAGCAACTGACCTACATCAGGCTCTTGCTTAGGGTGCATCATCTTTCAGAATGTATCTGCATCTTTACATACATATTCTCATGTGCACTCACCCAAACAAACACACAATCATGCACTTAATTCTGAAGGAAAGTTTGACCTTACACTTACATCAGAAAACAGGTTGCCACATAAATTATCCCAGGGTTATTATACAGCCCCGAGCCAATGGCAGGTACTTCTTTAAAGTGGCGGGTGACTTTGACTTGTATACCAGCCACAGTGGCAAGTGGAGTGGTTTTCAGCGCTAGTCCGTGACATTGGTTTTAAAAAAATGTGGCAAGATATCCCTGGGGTTAGCAGGCCTGCCGCTGAGTTAGCACTGGCACCTGTTGAGGGCTAAGTAAAGAAAAAGAAATAGATATTTTTCAAAAAAGTGGCACATTGTGCGAAGGGAAAATGAGAGAATGGTTAGCCTACTAGGGTTGGATGATGCTCACTAACTTGGCAGTTGATCAGACATACATTTAAATGCCCTCTGTAAATAGACAGTATTACATGCTGCCGCTGGTAGGGGGCAGTAAATTACAAGTTGACCTAATTTCACCTACGGTGCCGTAAAGCCTAGACTCAATCAGATCTCTGTGATCTGTTTAACAACAGCACAGTGGAACGTTTGTCTTTAACAGAGCAACAGTAATAACCTAATCTACCATCATTACTGAGATTAAACTACATTCTTGGTTATATTTGCACAGAATAACACATTCAATAAGTAGAAACATAACTCAGCACAGTTGAACAGATGCGCAGTTAGCCTACACACAAAACAGCACCCTCGTGAGTTAGCCTACTGTTGATAATGTACATGCATAAATCCTACATAACATTGCCATCCGACTTACTTATTGATGCACACACACAGTAGTGTCCACAGTTGGTCCAATGAGGGGATAAAGGAAAGTGGGATAGCAGTCCACGTTAACGCCTTTCTCTCTCGCTCGAGGCCGCTGTGTCCAAGCCGAGGCGCAGAGCATGACCTTACCGCATGCTGATATGTTACTAGTCCAGGTAGAGCAAGGTACTATACTGACAGGAAGAGAGAGAGACTGTATCCTAACATTGCACGGGGTGGGGGGGGTGGGGTGGAGTAGCTTTCACTTAAAAGGGCTGCATAGCGCAAAGCCCGACGCAAGGGTCTTCACTAGTTTAAGACCAACGCAGTCATCATGATGGTAGCTCTCATCTGCATAACTCTTTAGCCCGCAGACGACCAGTCCATGCACTGTACTTCCTGTCGAACCAACTCGTCTTCAGAAAATGCAAACCATTTGTTTGTTACAGGAACAACTAACCTTAAATTAGAGGCAATAAAAGACCACGAGTCATCCAAGTCTCATATCAAGTGCACTGCCATGGCAAAGATGGGACCCCAGGAGCACAGTGTGGTAAAGGCTTTCATTTTTTAACATCACTTTTTATATGTATTATTAAAAATACAAAAAAATTTACTGAAGCATTGACATTTTTTTTTCTTTCTCATTTACATTCTTTCATAAATTTGAATTCTGGAAAAAGTGGCTGGTAAAAAAATATAAGTGGCTGGTAAAATTGCACATCCACCCGCCACTGTGGCTGGTGGGCAAAAAAGTTAATTTCCCACCTTGAATTATACTATACCATATTTACACACACAAGCTAGTCTGGCTCAAAGGATGTACATGAAGCCTGACATCCGGCACATCCTCACATGTAGGATTGCCCCTTTTTGTTTTTCCACGGTACCATCGATTTGCTGAGCAAAAATGCCCTTCTTTCCTGTTTCGAAGTTAAACACAATCTCACCTAGGTGCAGCTCAGTAAAACCAAAGTCTTTTGTGTTGGTCCCTGAAGCAGTTTGGGGATTAAGTGCCTTGCCAAAGACACAAGGCAAGCTTTCCGGTGCACAGACTTGCCCAATTTCAGCCTGAGGATCCAGGTGGGAGCTGTTGGCCTTCCAGCCACAAGCCCACTTCTCTTCCTTTGGGCTGCAGGTGTTTGCATTTAACAATGTAGTCGATTTACTGGACAGAGTAGTGCATAGTCTAGTTTGAATAGATTACTATTATGTGAGGTTGTTTGATGTCATCACACGTCTCTACCTGCAGTATTGTTGTTACTTTTAGTTTATCTTCAGATTTTCTCGCTTTTTGGTAATTTAATTAATTTGACTGTTACGACTGCTGTCATTTTTGTTTTTGTGGTTTGCTGTGTGTGCATGTGTCCTGTGCTTTATGTTGTTTTCAAATGCAAATGAAGCTGTGCGATAGCTGGGAGATAATTGGTGGAAGGAGACATGCCCAACCCATGATTGGCTGCAGCTGGGGATCCCCCGGATATTTAAAGAGGCAAGATGGCAGCTGTCAGCGGACAGCAGGCATTCCTCATCCTCCTCACCTGCCAACCGACCACACTTTGTCTTTATTCAGCTGTTGAGTTAGATTAAGTATTTTTGGTTTCAATAGTAAAGGTGGACCGCCAGGTGTGTTGATTTAGTTTTCTCCTGTTTAATCAGTTAGGGAGGTAAGTTGTTCGTCATTCTTTTGGCCATATTTTGGTTCTTTAAGTTAATATGTTACTTTCTAGATAGGGTTGTTTTGTTTGTTATTTTAGTGGTAAGCCACCCTGAAGCCTTATTTAAGTTACATACTGTATATCTATGTTCAATATTGAGTTTTACTTAATGTCAAATAAGTACATTTGTGACAAATATGTTTGTGGCTACTTGGGAGACTGGTAAGAGGGGGCCTTTTTTTTTCATGTTGCGTCCTAGGCACCCTTAGACTGGGGCATGACATGATAAATAAATCAATATGTTATTGATGAGGTTACATTAGCAAGACCATGGTGGGCCATTTAATTGTTGAAAACAGTTGTTATGACGGGAACAGTGGTGTAATGTAAAGAAGTACAAATACTTTGTTACTGTACTTACTGTAATTAAGAAAAAACTTTAAGAAATAATGCAAACAAGAGTGAGGTTTTGTCTTTTCCTTTCATGTGACTGTACTTAAGTTATACTCTTATCGTTTCCTAAAATATTAGCTCACAGAAAACATAGCATTCATTTTTAGTTCAAATTCAAACAGTCTTGCTACAGTAGTTGCGAAGTCTTTGTGCCTCCGGTAATTTATTCTACATCTTTCCAAAAATGCTGACATGCACGTGGGTGTGGTTGACAGGCGGTTGAGACACAAACTTCCCAAGATATCTTGATTGGTATGAACAATGCACCTTTGAGTGAGTGGATCATTCTGTAGCATTGCTTACTTGTCACAGAAAATGTCAAATTCCTGCCATTTAAAGAGTTTAAATATTGTGTTTATGACAATGACAGGAAATTGGTCCTTTTCTATAATTTTGTATGCTTTTTCATAAGATCTAGAAAGAAATTTTCCCAGTGAGTGCATTACCCAGGTATAGGGAAAGAAAGTGATCACAGTTACTGCAGTTTGCAACAGGCTTGTTCGAGATGAACTGCGCCGCGCCTGTAAAGTGGACGAGAGCTGGCGGCAGCAGGCGGGGACGGTGACAAAAAGCTACGGTAAAGTTGGACAGTTTCCAGCCGTTTCCAGCAGCCTTCAGATTGAACAGGAAGTCAAAGAAACACTCACATCCTGTTAGGTCGGATTCCGATTTAATAAAAATATTATTAGACACATAGACTGTCTCAGCTTGTACGTAGTCTGCTGTAGTTTTTATTAAGACAGTAGCTGTAGAAATGCTGTACAAACGTTCTGTTGCTGATGTTAATAAACAACAGACTGTAGATGATCCACAATGTGAACAGATTTAGTCTCTCTGACTTCTAAACGTAAAAGTCAGTCACACGTGTTATGTACAGAATAAGCCTTTAAATCAGACAAATGGCAATAAAAATCCCTCAGATTCAAAAACAAAAAGTTCATACAAAACGTCAATTTTGAGTCGATTCTGAACCAATTAGCTGTTAAATTAGCTGAGAGGTAAGCTTTACCCAGCATGCTCTGGGTCCACCTAGGTCTTGGAGTCTGTAAAAAGCAACTGCTCTGCCTGCGTCCGACTTGATCTCGTGAGATTATCATTGCCCGGGTGTGCATGACTTCAGAGCAAGTCGGGATCAAGCCGGACACAAATCTAACCAGCATGCATTTGGCGGCGATTGCTGGTGATCGATTCTGCAAAGACCTGCTCATCTCAAACAAGCCTATTATTATTATAGCCTCAAGTGAAGATGAAGAAGAACGCTTCAATTTGAAACGCTCACCTTGAGTGATGGATGCAGCTATTCTTTGGGCCACTTAGTAACCACATGCATCATTCCTCCCCAGTATAATTAATATCAAACAGTTTGTGTGGCAGCCATAGCCTTTAAAATCTGAAACCTTGACCTTTAATTATGGCACCTCCATCGGTGTAAATTTTGAAGCTGCCAAAATGCATCATTAATCTATGGTTAGGCAAAATTGGACTGGGGTGTCAGGCAAATGCTTTGACCCTTGATCAGACCACCTGTGGAAAATAGTGCATTGTATATTGAAAAATGTAATAAGTGGTGTTATTATAGTATTACCTGAGAGAGATATATATTTATATGGCAGGAGTGGCAGAAATATATAAATGAATTCAACCAGACAGAGAAAGGGAATACAGACAACATAAACTGTTAAATGTTCACCTCAATTAGTAAGATATTATAACCCTATACCAGTGAGAAATTGCAGGTATTTACATTTACACATTTTGTTTTTCACTCTTTCACAATTAATAGGAGATGTTAGTTTTTACCACTAACATGACTCATTGTGCTATGAAGCATTAACACCGCACACTGATATATCTTTTGGGAACGTAATTAAAGTATCACTTTGTAGTTGAGACAACACTAAGAATGACTTACTTTACAAATCTGGCTCATCAGGGCTTGGATCTTACAGTCTATTTAATATAATTTTTCGATAGACAATTTGTCAGATCCCTCCCTGGTAGTCTTTAGTGTTCCCGAGGCTAATAGCTGTTTACAATACCTGTAAATTAATGCAGAATGTCACTGTCAAAACCTGTGAAGCCAGTGTGAAGAGCTACATGGAGGTGGATATAATTACTAAGTTTAATCAGAATGTTAAATATCAAATGTACACATGCAAGGCCACACACACACAATGCTAATTTTATTTGGATAGGCAGATTTGCTACTGGCAGACTTAACAATTCAACAGTCTGGGTCATTTTTCAAAACACCAATTACTTGTCTGCATGTCATCGATCACAGGGCTAACTATTCACTCAGAGTGACATAAATTAAGTCATGTGTCCCTAAACAAAGGTTGGAAAAAGACTTAATTGCATCTGTCATGGGGTTACGTCCTCTATCCTGCAAGTGTATTACGTTAACATCTTGTTATCTAAGGCTAAGGCATTTCTTATTGTGTGACTACTTTCAATTCACACTAATATATAATAGTGTATGTGTGCACATGAAAGCTGAAAATGCCATAAAGAGATCTAAAGCTGCTGTGGGTAACAAAGGGGGAAGTGTTCCATTTCTGTCACTGCCTTTGATGAGTGATGCTTATTTCCCGTACAGAAGGTAGCTTTGTATGTGTTTGTATACATACATACATAAATACATACATACATACATACATACATACATACATACATACTTAAACACACACGATATACAGCGCTGGTCGGAGGAACAAACATTGGTTGGTGAGGAGGACAAAAAAAGCAGGGTGGCGGGGGTAGCATTTATTTTAAGCAGCCTTATTTATAGAAAAGAAAACCATGGTCCTATTGAAGTTGATGAGTAAAAAACAAGTTCTAAAGCAGAAGCTTATGCTTGTGTGCGTAGTAGTGTTGATGGGGAGGAGCGGGGCTCAAAATCTGAAAAGAACATGCTTGTGCGCTTGCCTCGTGGGTTTTGGTCTCTGTCCTCACCCAACACAGTGGAGTCCATCAGCAACAGATACCCCTTCAATTATTCAGGCGGTTTGCATGAAAAATAAATGGCTTCCTCCTGCAGTGAGAGGTGTAGTACTAGAAAGTCTTTCAGCTTTACACTGTACACTCACACAGGGGTTAGGCTGGACAGTTGATTCCTTTCAGCTATGATTGTGGATCACTGCTTTTGTCTCATTATTGGCCAAGACTAAAACAATTGGGCAGCTGCTTGTAAATTAACACAGAGATACTCTGCGCAACGTTTTTTGACACAAATGCCTGATCACTGTAAGCTTCACAAACATTTTATAAAACATTTTATAGAGGTTGATGGAAAAAATAACCCAGAAGGTTCAAAGAACAGGTTGGTTTTTTTCTTCAAAATATTGCTAACCTAAATAAGATAGTTTCAACAGTGTTTGAATGATTTATTTAACTGAAAAATATGTACCTAGACATCTTTGCACAACTCTTCTACATCTTATATACTGTATACCTATATCAAACAAAAAGTCAATTCAAAAAGTCTTTGAATTGATCAAATGTGCATTGTTCCTGGTTCAACTTGCTCCGCAGTGGTCACTCATGCATGGGATCCAAATAGTATTGCGTTCAGTGTTTTACTGTGTGTGCATGTGAATCTGGACTTCCGTTGTGTGGTTGCAAATGGTTTAGCTCCTTTGTTTCATGTGACAGCATGAATCTATGAGGGTAGTTCTCTGAACAATATAGGCTTGTCACACAGTCAGCCAGCTTACTTCAATGATTAGACTGGAATCGAGCCAGGTGTCTATGATGTCACGTTACTTTGTTCTAAGTGAAATCCATTTGGAATTAGCCGACTTTTCTCTTCTCTCTACTTTGCCTTTCTTCTCCTGTCTTACTAATTTTTGGCTCTCTTTGTGTCACTGTCTCATTTTTCTCTTCATGATGATTGGCCCAGAATGAAAGAAAAGGTGGAAGAAATAGCTCTGCAATAAACTCTAATGTTAGCTTCCCCTCTGGTTCCCTCTCTTCCCAGGTGGTCCATCACGTTGGTCCTCCCCTCCATGCGACTGCTGCTGCAAGAACCACAAGGGCGACGGAGAGGGTGAGAGCGGCACCTCCTTTAACGAGCTCTCCACCTCCAGCTCCGAGAGCCAGTCAGAAGCCAGCTCTCCCCAGGGAACAGTCATCTGCGGACCGGTCAACCGCCAGTCACACCCTCACGCCAACGTCCAAACCCTGGACAGGCCTTCAAAAAAGGGCCCCATCCCCATGCTTCAGCAGTCTGACCAGCGGCGAAAGAGTGACTTGCTGCGCACGCTTACAGCAAGCTCCCGCGACACCAGCACCTGCAAGAAAAGGCCGGTGAAAGAGAAGCTGACGGTCGAAGAGGAGCTGGATAAGTGCATTCAAGACTTCCGCAAGATCAAGATCCCGGAGAGGTTCCCTGAGAGAAAGTACATGTGGCAGGCCGACCTGCTGAGAAAGTACCGCCTCTGAGCCAGGAAACAGGACAGAGGTAGCAGACACACAAGGCCAAGGATCAGTTTACATGTTTTTTGATCTTGACTTTTGCAACAAAAGGGAGATAACACTTTCCTTATTTGAATCCTCACCTTTATGCCAGATGGATGAAAGTCTACAAAGAAGCTAGTAAGAAGCATAAAAATTCTGTTATTGACATATGTAGTGCATATGTGTGTGTATGTAGTTTAGGCCCTAATGTATGTACTGTAAGTATGTGCTGTACCTTACTGAATTCTTCAGAGCTATGAATAATGTATCCCTGAAGATGAATCCAAATGGGCAAAAGACATCCTCTATGAACCAGTCAACCAACCAAATGCTTGCTAATGGCTATTTAGCCTTAATGGGGGTTGCCTAGGGTTACTGGACTGCACACACTATCATCTGTCAAACTTTCACTGGAAAAAACATCACAGGAGCCACAGTTTTGGCCCACTCATTGATTTGGAATGTGAATGTGTGGTAATTTGTGAGTGTGTGTAGGTGTGTGTGTGTGTGTTCTTGCACCCAGTTGGCCTAGAGGTCACAGATAAATCTGCATCAGGACCCATTAATAATTCATGGTGTCCCGACCGTGCTCTCACTATAAATACACCCAGAGCGCTCTGCAGCCAGGGTGGCGTAAACAGCTTGGTTAATTACTTAACTTTTAGGAAACATTTTGGGACCTCTGAGGCAGGTGGAGGTACATTTTCATTAAGAGCACAATCAATTTTCTTCTTCTAATATCAGTTATGTTGCAAAGTATCCTAAGTGCATTGCACTAGCCTGCATTGCATTGATTTTAGAAGTGTTGACTATATGGAGCAATTACCAGGTTATTGTGTGACAAATAAGTCATTTACTAATTAACAATTACTTCACCTAAATGAACACAACACTCACAACCCTTCATTCCCACACACAAAGCAAACAATCATGAGGTCATTTAAACCATGCTCAATATGTCACCAACAGTAAACAGACAGAATGGGACAGGATTGCTACATAGGCTAACCCATCTACACAAACGGCTGCTTTCTTCCCCGACTGTTTACACGGTGACCAATAGTTATCGGTAATAGGGTCCATTGATGGAGCTGATCGATGCGGTTCTTGTTTGCAGTCATAGATGAAACCCCTGGGTTATTTACGAAGAGAAGCTGGTCATGTATTTAGTGAATACTAGCCACTATTCATGTATGCATTTACGTGCACCTTGCTCAGTCCAAGTCCATGTGTTTTAATGTTGTTACATAAAGATGTCACACAGCATATTTTAAATTCAGCTTCCCCAGTAAGTTGATTGTTATTTATTTAAGGCTCTTGGACCACCGCAAATGAAAAAAGCACACAGATATTCAGTAATGTTGTAAATGTAAAACTAGTCTTTTGAGAGTTATGAAGGCAAACTTTTGACGATTAATGCCATTTAATACAATCATTTTCAGATTAGTTCATTTAAACAGGTAGTGTAATTGACATCACGATGAGTTTTTTTGGAGATGTGTAGATGAAAGAACATATATAAAAGGGATTGGATATATTGGACAGCAGATTGTAATAGTCAAAACTACTAAGGAAAGAAATACATGATGCAGTGAGACTTACAGTTAAAGATGGTAAAATGTTTTAATGGTAGAAGAAAAATTTGCCATCTATGAGGGGCAAATAAAAAGGATGTATATAGAAGGAAGATTTTAAACACTCACTACTTCAAATGTATGAGACACATTTGATTCATTTAAGTTTCAATAAGAGGAAGTAGCTGTAAGATTGATAAACAACTGACAAGATGTGTTTGTTGATTGCAGCTTAAGGTTAAGATCTTGGTATTTATGAATAGTGTGATAGACAGCTGGGATAAGAAATGTAGCTTGGGTTAGGTAAATATTGATGAAATATCTTGTATAGATGGTATTTCAGAATGACCTTGGGAGTAGGACAATAAAAACAGAGACACTGAAAAAGGGAAAACTTTTCACAGAGGAACTTGAGTAAAGCTTTGTATTATTTGTGGTTATTGCAGCTTATGAAAGTGCAGAGGAATGTGCTTCATTAACAATCATAGCTTTTACACAGCACAAAGTGTAAAGTTAAATGAAAAGCACACACACACACACACACACACACACACACACACACACAAATAAAAAATGTATAAACTATTAAAAGATCAGTTTTTTAAAAACATATCCATTATATGTTAATAGAAATGGGCAATTAAAACAAAGTTCTATTATAATTATTTTTCTATCTAAAGGCCTTTAAATCAATAGATTATCAAATCCCCTTATGTTTCCCATAAAATGTATTTCCTGTGAGAGGAGTGATTCACGGGTAGTAAGACATTCTAGTTATAGTATATTCCATGATGCTCATATGTCCATGGTTTATTACAGTATACATTCATATGCTTGAAATAGGTGCTCTATGAAAGCCAACCAATTTTCTCATGTCAATACAATTAATACAACATATTTTTCTACATTGCTGGAATAAGACATTGTCATTTTAAAGTAAATTATCTTATGAGTTGCAGTGGAAATATAATAATCCAGACTACACATTATATGTAAATAAACACAATAAACCATACCTAACCAGAATAATGTATTATACTATCTGTATATAACAGGCAAATCCATGACGTGTGGCTGCTGCACTGTTTTTAGTCATGCAGTAGACTGACGCTAATGTAATACAGCCATTCTTGTTTTATCATTTAGATTATTGGGCCATCAGGGACGAGGGGAAAATATAACACACACCTGTAACATATTAGATATTTACCACTATAACAAATGATAAGCTACATGCTCTCCAAGACAACAATGACAAACACGGACTGTCAGCACATTTGTCTGAGTGCCACACAGGCAAGAGGCAAAGACATTTCAGTGATGCAAAAGAAGAATCTTAAGAACAATGTTCAGGCCTTTAAAACAACTAAAAACTAAATAAGTTTGTTCAAAACTGAAAAAGGTACAAACTGTTCATCTGTAACCCTAACAAGTTTGTTATTGAACAATGCAGTCAAAAAAAAGAAAGATTTTTTTTGTTTAGGCTCTGTATTCCAGAACATTGGATTTGACATGAAAAAACTATAAGGTGAAAGTTCAAAGATTTTGCTTCTAACAGTTTTGAGGGTGTTTACATCCACATTGGGCAAATAGTGGATAGTGGATTTCCTCCTATTTATAGGACAATGCTTCTAAATATACAGTTGTACTGCTAAAAATCAGACTGACCCTGAAACCAGCAAGAAGTGAAGACAGCTTCAGTAGAGGCCTGGCAGAGTGGGTAACATTGTTTGCAAAGTTAAAGCTGAGAATCAGAACTTTAACTTCAGATCTGTTTCAATCGAAATAACAAGTGCTGGAGTAAAGAGCCAGCGCACAACTTGACTACCTGCACTATATGTGAATCTTTGTACAGGTATTGTTTTCCCTGTTGGCTTTCCTGGTCTAAACCAAAACAAAAAAACCAACATTTTTTCACCCATTGAATACAGTACAGTTGGTATACATTGACCATTTACAAACAAGAGCTTGTCAACAAAAGTCACACGAATGCTGGTCGTCTTACAGCTCATGAATACAGAAGGAATTTGAGCGTTAGGCCAAACAAAAGTTTGCCTTAGGTTGATATTTGCTTCAAGCTTTGTGAGAACAGAATGCCGAGACAATATACTGTATCAAGTTGTTTCTCCTTTTACTAATAGAACATGTGTTTTCAGTTGCTGTTACAATTATTATCTGGCCAAATTATCCAAGCAAAGCAAACAGTTTGAATAAACATGATCCATGTGAAAGGAGGAAGTCTCAAATTGTCAAGGGAAAATTGTTTTAATGGCTTTTTTCATACAAGTTATTTCTGAGTTAGTCTTGTGTTGTTCATGATCAGCCCAGCTTAAGCGGAGGGATATTACGGATTGTGTTTGCTCGACTCTGCCTACCATTTTGATAATGTGCTGGGTTTGTTTACTTTAAGATGATTCAACAACAAGGTCGGTCAGTCACAGAAAACTATGAGAGCATTTTCAAACAGGTTTGTCGTAAGACGCGATTAGAAATGCTGTTGAACAGACAGAGGTAAAATAAATACCAATACACCTGGTGGCCTTCTAGAGTAGAATACAGCTGTTTTTGCACAATGTATAAAGAACAACAAACAAAGTATTTGAAAAGGAGAGAAATATGAATAATCCCTTAACATGCACAACACAGCCACAAATAACAAGAGAGAAAGCGGACCAGTTTTCACCTTCAGAGCACATGAGATGATTTAAGTTCTTTAGACCTGAAAAGAACAAATTATGTAAATTGTATTGACAAAGAATGACTGTTTTTAAGTCAAATGTGATGTATGAAAAAGTGACTGAACTGATGTAAAGTTTGGTGATTTCAGTTATCTTGGAGTGCCCGACTACCGTCTG
Source organism: Etheostoma cragini (assembly GCF_013103735.1). Taxonomy (NCBI): domain Eukaryota; kingdom Metazoa; phylum Chordata; class Actinopteri; order Perciformes; family Percidae; genus Etheostoma; species Etheostoma cragini. The sequence continues at coordinate 17,307,674 of NC_048419.1, read as the reverse complement.
TGATTTTTTTTCCTGAAATTATAGTCATGCCCTGCAAGTGACTGTAAGACCTCTTCTTTTCCTCCTGCCTTTGATGAGCCTGTGGACCACAAAGAAAATCACACTATTCCGATATCACCATGGTAGATCTGGCACACACTGTTTGAAACAAAAGGGCGTCTGTTTTTATGTATGTTATTCTGACAAAAAAAAAAAAAAAAAAAGAGGAAAAAATGGTTCAGATACATTGTGAGCATGTTGGTATACAAAACATATAACAGATAACTTAGTCTGTTCTTGTGAAAAAGAGTATGTCAAAACCTGATATCTAACAGAATAAAGAAAACTTGAAAAAAAAAGATAAGCACAAATGTGTTGATAGTGTCTGCTGTTCCTTCAAAGGTGTATTACATTTTCAATTAAAGAGTACAGTGCGACTGAAAAACAGAGTGATTCTCACCAGGGGCATATGAACATAGTTCATGGAAATGCTTGATTCACCATGAATCCTATAGAAAATACAATATAGCTTAATTATGAAAAATAATGCAATTACAAAAACCTGCCTATGAACATTTTCTGATCTTAAAATTATACATGGATTCATGTCCAAAAATTAAATTGAATGTTATTTGTTAACAACCAAACATCTGTGGTGAGAGTTGCCCTGTGTTCCAGGAGTTAATTTGTCTGCCTTTAGAGACAGTACAAATCCTCTGAAAGTCTTTAGATACAAGGCATATAGTCATTTTGAAAATGTATGACAACAACCAATAAACAAGATATTCTGTACAGCGATGTAAGACTTGTATTTATTCCCAGTTCTCATCAGCTTTTGCTGTGGCAGTCTTAATCCTCTGAGGTCCACAAATTAGATGACATTTTAAAATTGATTATGGATTATGGATGAGATGAATGCTTCACAGATGAGAGGATGACTCATCTGTCATCGTCTCCACCTCAGTTATAAAATGGTGTTATGCTTATTGCAAAATACTGCATTGATACTGAATATTGTGGCAAAGGGTTTTTAGTCACATCATTGGGTGCTGGAAGAAGAACATCAGCATTCGTGGTTAGATCCGATAGTCTAAACATATGATGCCTACAACTCCCTGCAAAAGGCATCTATTAGGGCTTCACTTGACACGAGATGTCCTCACATTTCATTGCATCTGCATAATGCCCTGTTTATGTCTAAAACATGTTTTTTTTTAGTTTAGTGTGTGCTCATTACATGAAATAAAACATTAGTAATGACAGTATTATCTTGTTTATGCAGGTGAAGAAAGGAAAGGTAAATTGTAACCTGTATCCAAAACCAATCCCTTTTTACTGCAAATATAAGAAAGTACTATATTTATAGACTTTAATATAGTTTTATATTTACTTTCAATTCATTGTGTCTCAAGCATTCCCAGAAACGAACAGAAAACGTAGTGTTATGCACTACTTACCCTCATTGTTTCACAATGCAACGCTACCCTTTTTATATATGCCAAAATGACAGTTCTGGGACTGTCAGTGATGACACAAAATGAAAATTATTTCAAGTGTCTAATCTCAATTTACTACTCACTATATAGAGTTAACTACTAGGTTTACTATATAGAGAGTAGTGAATACAGGAGCAACAACATGATTTGGGATGCTGCAGTAGATTAGGATCCCACATTTACTATACAGTGTAAAGTGTTCTTTACACGCAACATGTACATCACTGAATGAGCTTGTTGGGGTTACGACAATACTTAGAGCACCAAGCAGACTGTCTGGATGAAACAGGTTCAGTTAAGAGCCTTCGCTCAAAGGTCAGTCAGGCTTACAGTTGGCTACAAACAGACAGCTGAAAGACTTGCTCAGGCCAGTTGTACAACAAGAGTAGTCTGCCCACTACTTGCTTCAGTAGATGTGCCGGTCATTTGTGTGATGGAGGCAGGGGCGCCCAGCAACATGTAAACAAACAGGAAAAAAACTACTTCTAATACGTCCCTGAAACAAAGGAAGCGCTTAAGAGGATGTTAAAAGGTTGTGTATGTTGCATATTACATTTCCACTGTTTAGAAATGAAACCTGTTCCATTTCCTTTTCAGTTTTTGCTGGAAATGTCAGGTGAGTACAGTATTAAAAAAAAAGTTGTGTTTTACCTTCACACACTGCAAAGCCTGAATTGTACATATCATCATAGTAAAGTGATTTCAATGAGTACAAAAAAAATGCATGAACATCAGCCAAAGGATGTACAAGTGTAAAAATCTGGTACATCCGAGGAGAAAGCAAACAAAATTAGTAAAATTAGTACTATAAAAAAAAAAAAGGTCTACCATATTTTCCTCAGGGCAGACCGGTCTTTACAGGTGTGGGGTTTAAAGAGACAGGCGCTTCATATACTGTCTGTCTATTCAGACAAACAGAAGTGTGTTTTGTGAACAGTAAAGCATGTGGCATGTTCCAGCAGAAACCAAAAATAGTATGAACCTAAAATTGAGAACAATCTGTCTCCTTTAGAGTTGAGGGTTGGCCACTAAGAATGGGCCAGAGACTAATTAGACAGAGGAGATGGAAATTGAGAGGGAATCATGGTCATATTTTCTTCTCAGTGAATGATGCACACAGCGTTCAAAAAACAATTGGAAATACACTAAAAACAGTCATCTGACAAGACTTCAAGATAATTCTATTTTGCAATGGCATATGGAGAGAAATCTGCTATTTCTGTCTGACTAGCTCGTCCCCTGACAATACAGTTAATTATACTGATTTCAAAGTCCCAATCAGGAAGTGAAAGTCTGGTTGTGAGGGAAGAATGCCCGTTTCATGTCTCTCTTTGTGGCTGCCAGCCCTCCGTGGAAGGGAAGAGGAGAGAGACTATGCATGACAGGCTTAAAATAGCATCAGTGGGATCAGCTATCTTCTCAAGATCAGGCGATGAGGGCTACATGGGGCTTTTAGAGCTGGCCTGAGCCAGTGATAAAAATACTGATAAAACAAGAAATGGGTGGATGTAGGGTGTGGATGGAAGTGAAAGGGGGCAGGTGATAAAAGAGTGTTGAAAGAGGAAAAGGTATTAAATTAGGATTAAAGGTTAGAAAAGGGAGGAAATGAGGGTGAGGCAATAGGCAGATGGAGAGGTAAAAGCAAAAGGTAGATGGAAAGTAGACTGAAGGAATGGAGATTAAAGAGAGAAAATGTAAAAGGAAAGAAATAAAAGTCAGACAGGTAACGGAGTAAGGGAGGAAAGGAGGAAAAGTTCTATGAGAAGTCTATGGGAGGGAGGTGCAGGAGAGGAAATAAAAGATTAAGATATAGGAGGAAAAAAAACAGGAGGATGCGCACAGACCCTGTGTTGGCTGTCAGCATTCATCTCCAAGATAAGAGCTCCAGCTACATGATCTGTTTTCCAGCATTACAGATGAAAGTGAGCGGTCCTGCACTGCAATCAGATCAGCCGTGTGTATCGCCATTGTTGCCACTAGCCGGGATGATTTTCTCAGCCACACAGCTGAACGACGCACACTGCCAGGCATTGTGGAGCAAACAATGGTACAAGCCCTTGTGCACAATAAGCTGATCCAGCTTCAGCTGTGTCCTGAGCCACTATTGCACTAACAAGATTAGTAAAAGGACATTTAATACGTTGTCTCTTTTTCTCTGTCAACTGAACCGTGCAAAACATTAGTTAAGGTCCTGCTGTGCAATGTCACATAATAGATACAGCAAGCTTTTAAATATACAGTGTAGAAGACATGTCCGTGGAGGGCTAACAACCGCAATCATAACTGGAAGTCTTGCGAGATTTGAGAAGTATTTATTCGTCTTTTCAGTATTGAACGTGGCATTTTCCTGACTTCCCTATTCAGTCTGTATCTTTGACTGTATCTTAAACTGCATGTTATTATTTCCTGTGTATGATTTCTTTTGTGAATCACTTGTCCATTGCAGTCCTTTCAGGAAAAAAAAAATGACATTACATTTGACTGCAAAAATGGATGACCAAATGTTATTTCTGTTTGACTTTGTGACCACTAGCAATGTTTGGATGTGGGAGTCCCTGTTTTATTTGTCCCTGTACGTATTTATCTCATTTAATTGGCATGCACAAAATGACACACATATACACATGAAAGCTGGCTGGCAAAGGCATACACATTGCTGCCGTCGGTTTCACACTGTTGTGAGTTGGTGGCAGTAGCACTGCACCATCAAAAGACAGGGAAGAAGAACATGTTGTAACAAAATATGACGTAACAAAGCAGGATTAAAAACGTTTAATAATTCGGCATTGCAAATATATATCATGAGGAAGGAAATGCATTTATGTTAAGTCTTAATGATACACACAGAGAGTTGTGGTGGAAACTGTGAATGTAAATAATACAGTGCTTGTTTAAGAAAACTCCACAGGGAGACTTTAATATGCCTTTTATGTCCACCGCAGGACCTAGGTTTATTATTGTATGTATCATTATATCTAGTATTCCACATTCCACTAACATAAGGGGAAATTGTTATTGATTTGAGACATATAAATTCATTGTTTAAGTTAATAGTTATGAGTAACGTGTTTTTTCTAAATAACTACAGACGGTCACATGTAGTGTTATGTACGTTTATCACTGAAGACAGTGATAACTTCAGAAGGAATTTTTTCAATTGGGTGAGTTGATTTACTTGCCAGCTTCCTCTCTTCGCCTCACTTCTTCCACTCGTATCCTACAAGAAAGGTATCTCAGAGGAACACATGGGAACACAACAAATTTAAAGAATAACACAGGCATCGTACCTTCTTATGTGGCCGATCATTTGCATTGACTTAAATGGATTTATGTAAATTTCCAACATTTCTCATAACTCATTATTAAGCCATCAGGATAATTTATCACCTTAGTGCCCATTTGTGCAGCGTGTTGTCACAAATAAAGGGAACACTATTTCTACTTAGAGTCACAACCTCAGCCCATTAGCCTGCTGTTGTTCATACTGAAATGTTAATTAAAAAGTGAGATGTGTACAGTAAGTGTTAAATGTATCTGCAGTGTTACTCCTATGTTTCAATTGGCACTGCGATCCGGGGGCGCTGTGGCCCCCGGCGAGCAATCGCGGACACTCAAGTCAGTGGTTGAGAATCTTCCAGCTGCGCCACAGCGCGTTCCAGAGGCGTGCGTGAAGTGCCTCTCAGCTAAGGATATGCATCAGGTCTATACTAATGCAAGCCGTGGGGCGTATGCACAGCCAGGCAGGAAGTGAAACTGCGAGAGTATCAAGACAATTTACCAAAACACCCCCCCCACATATTGTATACGTCTTCTCTTTAACACCACGGATGGCGAGAGACTAATCTTGGGGGTGGAAAAACATAAGGCTTCACAGACCTGTTTTTATAAAGACAACGCCAGAAAAGAGAAGCAATGGAGTTTAATTGCAGGAGTGCCTGGAGTGGCAGGTAGTTACTAGCTTACTAACCACATGATTTTGTGAAGTACTTGTAGAGACAATAAAATCTGCAAGTTGGGCAGCAAGACGTTCTGTTTCTGAGTTTGGTATGCCAAGTGGCTGAGGACAGAACAAAACCGCAGTGCATCTGTAACGAAGCAAAGACGCAATTTTATTCCAAAATGAAGAGGAGAGACTTATCTTTTGAGATAAAAGTCTTGCAAACCTAGACTGAAGACGCTTATGACGAATTGGTTGCATACTGTACTTTAAAAGATATTTTTGCCTTTGTTGCTGAGTAATTTATGCCTTTTTTTCAAGCCTTTTCAGCTATGTCATATTGGCATTCAGGTTTATGTTATTGTTTGAATGCTTTTTTGAAAGTTACCAACAAATATGACTGATTATGTATGTAATAGTTATTCAGAGTGCATGGACATTTCTTCATTCACACTATTTTTATCTCACAGTGGTATATTTTTAGATATGTTGACTCATAATATTTGGCTGCCTCTGCTGTCAACAGCTTGAGTATCTTCGCTGCTAATGCCGGATCAACAAAGCCAATCAGCTCATGACGGCTCAATCAGGAAAACGTGTCATTAGCGCTGTTTGAAGGCCTACAGAATGTGTTCCAGAAGCATCTAACAATCCACCCCAAGACAGAACGCCAAATTTCACATGTGCCAAAACAAAATTAAAAAAACTAAAATCAGCCACCACTTTCACAGTGCTTTTGGAAGTTGGCTGTAACTGCAGGAGAGACCTCTCCAGCACCTCATTAGTTTGAACAATAAAAAAATAAATCTTCAAAAGCAGTTTCTATATAAAAATGCACATCAACTTATTCTATGACCATGCATAAACACACACACAGCCTTTATGCATTCACCATCAGGGAACAAGGGGTAGCACTACGTGTTAGACATTAATATTAAACCATGTTGTAATATTTACTGTGTTAATTAACTTGCCCTGTGGGAATACAATGTACTATGCTTCATAGATTTGGTGCAAAATCACCTTTACATCTTTTAAGTCAGCAACGTGTGTGCATACTTGTGTTTCCGTTGGTGTGTTTAACTATTTCTGCGTATGTGTATTATCATATGATAAATATAGTTTTAGTATTACACCTCATGACCAGGCACTGTTAGCTATGCTACAAGGCTGTGACTATTTATGTAACACTCTGTTGGATTAATAAAGGAGGCTCATTGATACACACCATTATTAATTGTGCTATGCATAGTTGGAAAAAAATACAGCATCACACACATAAGTACAGCCTTATCTTGTACAATAAATCATGTTAGATCTGTACTGTACTTCATTTTTTTTACCACGATCTATTAAATACTATTCTGTATGGAAGCAAAAAAAAAAAACAACGTACAATTGAGAATGTATCACATACCCATGTCAGTCTGCATAATCTAGGTTGGCGGTGGAGCTCACCTAAGGGATTTTCACACTGCACTTAGCAGGGAGCTGAGGGAGCTGTTAGCTTGGGGCAAAGAACCCATTTACACTGGCACGATTCTGGCACACCAAGTGGGCTAACCCTGACCTTAGCCTAGGGCTGGCTGGCCCTTCTCCGGAGCAGGGTTAGTCCAGAGTTATTCTCCATTCATAACATTGTTAAAATAGCCTAAACATATTGCTAAAAACTACTAAATCTATCAAATTTACCCTAACGTTAGAACTTGAATCATCTAAACTAACTAAGATAGCACACCCAAATATGTATTTTTATTGGAGTAATAGTTTTAACATTCTCCATTCACATGCATGAAATGGTAAGCATTTAAGCTAACATTACTTATGTATTAAAACAGATTTGGGTGATGTACCCTAGCCTGCTATTAGTTTTCAAACCATGTCATGCAGATCTGTATTCTCATTGTAGCTAAAACCAAAGCAAAATGCCATGCTTTGATTTCCCATGAGGGAACTGATTGGAAGTGTTGTCAAGTTAGCTTAAGGGCTTCTTACATAAATCCCTAATGACAACATTTTATCGTTGCTCCTTGTTAAACAGTAGTTAGGCATCATTCTAGAGTGCACACATCAGTCATGTGTGCCAACGGACATTTAACCCAGGGCTAGTAGAAGTACAGTGTGAATCATAGGTCAAAAGTGTTAACAATCAGTGTGTAAAAAGAGGCTATATATGCACTGTGAAAAGCCCTGATGAGGAACTAGTATTGCGATGAACAGGCCTAAACACAACTATCAATAAAGTTACTTTAATTATATCAACCTCTCTAATGTTTTCAACTTTCACTTACAAATTTCATTAAGGGGCTCAGAGTACCAGGTGTGAAACAACAACAATGATATAGACAATCCAGTCTGGCACAGGAGGAAGATCAGCAACTGTACAAGTACAAACAAGCCAAAAAGGATCCTCACTCTCCAAAATATAAGTGACTGACATTTATGTTATTTTTAGAAAATGGAGGTGCTTGGTAAACCGCAGATTCAATTTGGCTATTTCTTGTGAACAGTTGGAGACTCCGACCTGATAGCAGAGCAAGATTGAAGGTCAGATATCACCGAATCAATTACTGGTACCTATGGAATAGTTGTTCCCTCAATTTTGGACATACCAGGGGACAGATCAAATGACATGGCCACTCTTACTGTAGGTAGCACATAATTCTAGCAGGGCAAATGTGCATTTTACTAAAATTTGATAAGTTTCAGTTCTAAAAAATACTCACACTAACTACAATTAGCTATTTTCTCCATTATTCACATTGCCTGATCCATTACTGGGCTTGCACCGTCAAATTGTCCAGCTCCCAGTAGTGGAAAATGAACAAACCGCCTTATAATTCTAAACTATTTTTCCCTTCCTGGGCCAAAACATCAAAGTCAAACTTAGCCAATGATTACAAAGTATGAAGCCCGAAAGCCAATATGTTACAGCAACAAAGAAGCGGTAGAGCGAGTCAGACTAGAGAGATCTGGAAACAGCCTTTTCTTTATGTGGATACCTGTTAACTGCTGCCAAGGAGGCCACTAGTGATTTTAATGGTGGAGAACACTGTAACCTGCCAACATGGCAGTCCGGTTATTGTCATGTATGAAGCCTGAAAGCGGAGTGTGGCTCTGTGGAGAGCATGCGGTGCCTTTGTTAGGTTGGCAAGGAGAGTGCTGTTGAGATTAAGAGGTGCTCAAATCCCTGTGGCATCAAACCAGGGTCAGCATCTTAGGGCAGACAGGTGCAAGCAGACAAATGAGTTACTTCTGTATGCATAGAGCTCATTAGTCAAACTGGTTTCTTAACCTGTGATACAGTGGTATGAAATCCAAAATTAGTGTCAGCTCAAACCCTTACAACTTGTATTCCGAGCATGAGGGCACATTTTTCTACACTGTAATTTAAATCCAAGCATTGACATTTTGAGGGCTCAGAGGGAACCATGATATTGCACATAGTGTTTTATTTGTGAAATATTATGCTGGATTATCAACACAACGAAAAGAATTGTGGTTAACTGCACCTAACTGCCTACAGTATGCATGGCCCCCTTTATAGCAAACATTTGTTCTTTGTGCTCTAAAATAGGCAGGAGATCAAGGACTGAGTGCTGCGGCAGGACTTGGAGATGGCAGTCAAATCTTTGCAGCAACATCTTTGCATTTCTGACAAATGCAAAAAGTAAAATGCCCCATAAAATCTAGACCTCGGTTGAAATTGATCTTTTGTGATTTTAAGTTGAGTGATTTTTAGTTCATTAATACAATCCCAAAATCAACTAATATATGCCTTTTCACCGTGGATGTATAAGGGCATCACGTAGCAGGCTGCAGATGCAATTCCTTTGTTTGGCCACTATGTTCTTGCCATACAATTTTGTTTCTTTGCACAATTTACATTAGTTATCTAGTAATCTCTGTATTAAATCTTGTGTAAAATATCCAAGCTAAATTGTTTTGTAACTTAAATTTCCCTAACGTAATTGATATCCTATCCAATCAGAAATGTAATTGGAATCGGGACCTTGTGAATTCGAATCAAATCAATTTGGGAAAATCATTACAAATTAAATAAAGCATACAAACTGCTTTAATATTTCCTACCATTTGGTAATTAATTTCATGCCAATGCTGGACCTCAGTCACTTTGACATGTAAAATGACACTGGGTTTCGACATGAAAATAGATAAGTCTGGAGCGCCGCAGTGTCATACAGATTTTCTGATTATGTTTATTCCATTTAGTGATAACAGTGAGGAAGCTGGCAGAAATAAGGAAGCTTTTTATCTAGCATGGCCCCAGGCGCCTCTAACGTGTGATGTGTTCATGCTGCTACTGGGTGACAAATCGGACATAATAGCTCTAAGGGTACTGTGGCAGAGTTCACGCTTTCATTCATCCAATTAAATTGGCTCTGTCCTTACAAGAAAGAGATGTAATAAAGGTTAGATGCATCTGCACAAAATCTAGCCAATCACATTTAATGTATTCAGTGATTAGGTCTGTATCCTAAAGAGACAGGAAGGGATGGGCAGGCGTTTCTGTTGACAGGGCTTCACTTTTGCAGGAGAAATATTCTAACAAGGCACAACCCTATGATCTCCATCTCACAGCCATGACATCAGCGTCCCGGCACTGAATCCATTTTAAGCCATCATAGCGAAAGTCCCAACCTTTCCGCTCCAGCAAATCTACTCCTTACAACAATTGTTAGAGACTAATGCACCATGCCACACATAGAATAGCCCCTTTACACAGGTCTCTATAAATAAATGGCCTTCTACTTAACCTATCCAAGATTTAAATGTACATATTTCAGATAGGTCTGCCTCCAACCAGATGACTTGCAGCAAAGGCTGTGAAAGGCAATGCACAGTCCTTTCACCGGTCAAATTTAGCCCAAACCTGCTTGATAGTTATTTATAGGAGTAGCAATAGGAAATTGGTATGTAATAATTTCAGAAAGCAAAAAGATATGAGGGGGTAGGCCCTGCTTTACCTCCTAGTTGGCTCAGTGGGCCGTTGCCACCTATTGGTAAAATGGATCAACCATCCGCGTCAAAAACAGACGCTCCGAGCACTTCTGCTCTAACTGCAAAGTAATGAATATTGATTTTTTTTTTTTTTAAAGGTCTGTTGGTATAATAACAAATTGAATGATTAATTCCAATAGAAATATAGTTTGCCACAGAAAGTGTGCCTTCATTTGTCTTCCAAATGACTGGCTAACCTGGAGTTTGATTAAAAACACTTAACTGATCACACCTACATATTTACTATGAGCCTCCTCAATGCCATAAAAAGCAACTGACAGGAAAGAAGAACATAATCTGCCTGAGTTTGTATGTCCAAGGCTTTGTGTGAACAGCTTACCCTTATTTTTATTTTTTTAAATGGAACAGATGGCTTTTTACAACCTAACTGGTTATCTTCAAACACCAAGTCCTTTGCACGTTATTTTTTTAACTGAATTGTTCATTGTGTCTAGAAATAACCTACTTGGGTTGCCTGCATTACAATTTGAGAGATTTTTGTATTTCTCAAAGTGTAAACCACTCATACAGTATTTGCCATCTTCAGGAGAGGGAATTGAGTGTTCGAGTACCTAATCTCGCTACGGATTTGATTCAATATTTAGAAGATATGTTTGCATAGAACAGCATGCTTACAAAAAAATAAGATAAGTGGAAATGAGACGGGGAAATAATGTGCACTCTGTGATTAATTTGTAGGATTTTGACTCCGCTATATGTGTAATACCTTAGAAACGAGCACACACACACACACAGCGGACAGAAAATACAGTAAAGTTAAAAAAAAATAAAAGGTACATCTGGCCGAGGAAAAGGATCAACACAGGAGATGAGAGAAGAACATGAGCAGCACTCTAGTTTTCGAGTTAATGGCCAAAAAGAGCTGCGAGACAAACTCATCTTCAGTTAAGAGGTCCAATGAACATTATTTAGGCATCCTACATTTTTAACTGGAATTAGGAGTTAATGTGGGAAAAGTCTGACCACCGGCCACAGCAATGATACAAATACATTTAATGCTAAAAGTAAACATTTCTGTATTTCTATTAGACATTTTTCTTTTTTGGGCATTTTCATTAGAGGAAGAACCAATTACACCGCTTTGGCCTGAATCTATTACATAATGTAGTCTCTTAATATTACTGCGATGCCAATGCTCAGAGAAAAATGAATCTATTAAATATTGTATTTTTTCTGCTAGTTCAGGTAATCTCAGAAAAAAATGTGATAACGAATAATTCAATCTCCATTTATTCTGTCCATGAAATTCCATTCTCCAGTAGTATGGAATTAACACATTTATGTAAGAAAATTAAAGACCATGTATGGCAACTATTATTATAGTACCTACTGTGTCCTTATGGAAGGACACAAGGTGGTATTTGTTCTAAAAAGGAGAAATCTTAAAACTAATTCATGAAATTCCCAGTCTTAAAGCCAAATGAGAAACTATTTCTGCATATGAGGGAACTTTGACAGAATCATCACAGCCGTGGCTATAGTTCTGTATGTGAGTTTTAACAGCTTGGCAGAAACCTCTGTAATGCGTGCTGACATGTTACATAAACAAACTAAATAACATTTTAACTTATGAGATTATAAAGGACAACAGTGGCAGCATCATGTAAAACAATCAAATCATGTTTCTTCTGGAAATTATGACAATTCATTAATTCCACCAAAAAATGACCCAATGTATTGTTTGTTCAAGAAGCAATTAGTTTATAGTGGTGGTCTCGAGTGGGCATAGTAATTCTGACCTGAACAAAGCAGGAAGTAAGTTGGCAAAGTATAAGGGCGCCAAACTCTATGTAAGGATGCAGGTTTGGGTGGTGGTGGTGGGTTGCACAAACACAGACCTCTATGGTTGTATGATTTGGAGGATTTGTTGGTTCCCAGGGGTCCTATGTTCCCCAATTCAATATCCTCTTAATATGACACATTAAGGAAGCCTTTCAGAGCGTTGTATGTTCTCAGCACATTTTTCCCTAAGGCAAATGTTCAATTTCCCTGGGTCAGTTATTTTGAAATCACCCACCCACAGCTTAGCCTACTGATGATATAATTCTTCTTGAAACCTACACCCTCAAATTCATGGACAGATATGATTTCAGACATGATTTCTCCACAGTGGCCAAATGGAGATTTACCATTTAAACTGCATTTTCTAGTCAATCTCCCTTCCTTCTTTTGCAAATGGAACTGCAAAGATAGCTTTCACTTATCTCTTACACAGAGGACCCTGTGAAAATAGTAATGACAAAGTATTTCATGCTAAACAGCTAATGTAAGGATGCAAACATGCTAAAATAAGATGCTGAAGACATCAGCATGTTACCATCGTTATTGTCTGTCATTGGGAACTTGTTAGCATACTAATGTTAGCATTTAACTTAAATCCACTCTGTGCCTAAGTACAGTCTAACAGATCTGCTACCGTGGTTGTAGACTCTTAGTCAAGAAAAACGTGACAAGAAAACTTGCAGCAGTTTGAAAGAGAAGACTGCTTGTGTTGTGTTTGCTTATGCTGCAGAGATTTGGCTTAGCTTACTTCCACTGACGTATGTGCCGCAATATGCTAACAGTGCCTTCTGACTGACGTAAATTGCTTCACAGTGCAGACAATGGGCCACAATAGTACGCAACTCACAAATCACAAGGCTGATTCTAATGACATGTTGTCAATGTTCAGCATAGACCTAAGACCCTGATGGGAGTACAGACAGACACATGCCTGTTACCTGCGGCCTTAGAGTTCTCAACCAAAAACAGAATGGATAATGCTCTTTCTCCATTAAGTACTTCAGTCATGACACCCTTGAGCATGGCACTAATGAAACAAATCCGTAAGGTTTTAAATTACTTACTAAATAGTGGTCCTATCTTATGTTGTCAACTCAGGCTTTAAAACTCCCTTTTTCAGCCTGATCTCTGTGTTTTCGGAGGATTACATATATAATTTAATGCTTGCCCACTAAGATTTTGAGGCCCTCTTCCTAACTTTTTTTTTTTTTTTTTTTACACAAATGCTTTCAGCTTAACTACAAAACTACTCACACAACAACTGCTACAACCAAATCTACTGTGCACAGTGATGACACTGTGAGTACTGGCTTTGTTCTACAATAAGCGAAACAAACATGGACATTTTTAGTATTCTGTTCATCTGTGCCTCTCTCCCAAGGGTGTGAGCATCGACTTTGGCAGACCACTTTATAAATAAATAAATTTCACTAGAAGAGAAATTATGGATTTATTTGAAGAAATACAAATAAACAGTAAATACAATCTTCAGAGTGTGATATTGTAATTGATATTGCAGTGCTGGAAGGTTTAACAAAGAGTGAATGCAAAAAGGGAAGCTGAGGCCCAGTGAGAGGGTTAGAGAAACTGGCCCAAAAAAATTAAATAATCTAATAATTCATGTTGGAAATTTGTAAAGTTTCTGACTGATGAAAATGCAATCCTTGGGGTTTTGAAGTTTCAAAAATAATGCTAGAAGAAAAGACAAGAAAATTGAGGTGATCAGTATCTCCACAAAAAGAAATCGAATCATTATTCATGCTGGGATGGCCACACATCTCTTCAGTGACTTTGAAGAATCCTTGCAGACAGTTTTCCGAACCAAAAGGACATTATAATCCAGGTCACAACGCTATTGCACTTCTAGTCTTTTCCGAAGTGTTTTCTAACTCTGAGTCATGACTAACCTGACTAATCAAAAGAGACATGAAAGCGTTGCTCCTTTTGAACTAGAATCATTAGCAGCAGCAACCTCAGGGACTCAGTGCCAATGCAAACAGTGTGCTGTCTACTGGCTAGATTTAACCAGAATACACACATGTCTGACAGTTGTGTAAAGTTATACACTAAGGTTTTGTTGCAACAAACTGAGGATATATTTTTGAGACGCTCACAGTCACCATGGCGTGGCTGGCAACAGCTGGCTAGCAGTTAGTGTGTAGCTGGATCAGACACAATGTCAGCTGCTCCAAAGGCAAACAGTAGCATAACTAACCTCAAGGACACAAGACGTCTTTGGACTTTTGGATAAACTGAAAAAGAAAAGCCTCTTGTCCAGCTTCATCATCAGGCTAAAAGCATATCAGCCAAGACCTCTGCTATATCCAACATCATTCTGTGGGATCCATTAACCAATCTGCTCCCCTTCACCGTGCTTGACTCCCAATCACCTGGAACTAGGTAGTGGTAAGGGGCCACAAGAAGAATGGTCATCTGGCAATCTAACCACCTCCCCTTCAAATCCATTTAGGATTTTAACCTTTTTTTATGACTTTGATAAAATTTAATTTTTTTTTACGAGTTGACTGCATCACAAAACGCTTCTACTTTCTTCTGTGAGTTTTAAACATTGACTGTATGAAATCCTAAGCACTGCAATGCTCTCCCCTCTCTTCATTGAAGCCTCTATGTTTACAGGCTTATGGTGATGTGCAATTTGCTATAGTTGCCAAAAAAAATCTGATGGTACTGACAATTTGTCTTTTTGTCATGGTTCCTGTGTGCAATACACATTACACTTTGTGAGAAAAGAATCATGGCAGAGAATTGTGATATATAATTCTAAGCTAAAAATTGTGATTCATATTTTTACCCGAATTGTGCAGGCTTAATCCCATCCCTTGGGCGGTGATGTGGCTGTTTTTCAATTCAATATTATTCATTGTATCAAATCTCAAGACACTTTACAGAGTAGGTCTAGAGACCATACTATAATTTACAAAGACCCAACGGTTTACCATGAGGAAGCATTTAGTGTAACGGTGTTGAGAAAAAACTTCCTTTTAGGCAGAAACCTTGGACAGACCCAGGCTTTTTGTGGGCGGTTTCTGTCACTGCCAGTTTTGACTTGGACACTGTTCCTGTTTATTGTCGCTGCACATCTGGCTGAAAGGAGAATTCAGTGCAGCATGAATGAACATAGACTTTATTGACAATTTCAAACTGTTCTGGAACCATATCCAACTGAACAGACCCGATGGACTTCATCCTAACCTGCATCGGGGAAAGCTGCTCTCTGCAACAATGACTATGCATTGGTGATCCTGCAAAATGCCACTCAGACTGTACATGCCAACATGAGGTTATTCACACATAAAATCTAAATAATGTTCAATGCCGCCATAAATTTACAGTTAGGGTCCCTGTAACAAGTGATATTTCTGCAACATCTGGCCATATTCATCCCTTATCACTCATGGGGCAGGGACTGTCAAACTGTTCTACCTGTAAATCACATCCCAATCTCTTACACTTCAACACTGTAATTCTGTCCACAAAGTATCCCATTGAGTTAATCCAAATTTGGTCTGCTAAATGTGAGAATGCTGTCGAAGAAATGTATCTGTCCGGATTGCGTCCCAAAATCTAACTGTTTCATGATTTACCCCTGACGACATCTCCTATTTCAAGCTATGCTCACTTTTATCAACCCAGGTCACATGCCCAAGGTGGTGGGGTTCCCATAATTCACAAAAATGCCCTTACCTCGAAGATTTCAGCATTTAAATGTGCTGTCCCCCTGAAGCTATGACCAGTAATTTTATAAATTTACTGGAATCCCTTGGTCTCCAACTATCTGTGAATTGCCTAACCCATGTTAAAGGCCATACAAGAGATTCAGTTGTCTCCTCAGGTGGTTCTATCTTCCACCCTGCTATGGAAGACTTTAACCTGTACTAAATTTGAATCTGATTGCAGGGAAATCATTTTTTACCCCGATATCCCACACGCTCCCCCTGTCTGCCCTACTCCTCTCCGCTCCCACATAGACTCTAAACACTATTTGAAAAGCCTATAAAGAAGCTCCCATCACTACCAGTCTCAACGCTGTGAGCACAGAAGTGTCAACACATGCTTTTTCCGTTGAGATCTTGATTTTTCTAATAATGACACATGTCTGTAAATAGCTGCCATCTAGGACTACCTTTATGGTAAGTAATCATCATGATGGTATTCCTGCCCATCATTTTCCAGAGATCACTTTTTTTAACCACCATAAATCAGTACAGGCGGTTATTTTAGGATGACTTCTATCTAATTAGTTACAAGGAGTTTGTATAATTTGCTATTATTCCTTCTCCCTTCCCCGTTATTGGTCTTTTAGACGGAAATCAATTCCTGACAGTGTGATGACACACCATTTTCACAAGGTCAGATGGGTTCCTGTAATTATGTAAATCACCATGGTTGTGTGGATTTGGAGTTCATGATGGTTAGGAGGTTGGAGAGCGGGATCATGGGTACAGCTGTGGTTCAAGGTACTGTCAATGCCAACTTCTTGAGTATGCATAGCGTGCATCTACTGTATGTAAACTTATTGTGAAACTCATATACACTATTTTGTTCCTGTAAGTGATGCAATGCACGACAGCTATTTCTGCAAAAGACCGGCAGCTGTGTAATATACCAGGGGACTTGTATATTGTCAAGCTGTATCTGTATCTGCTTATTTCTTATGTATGCTGTATTGCCATTTTATAGAAGGCTTCAACTGTTCCTAAAGCCCAAACCAACAGGAGTTTATTAACACAATTAAGATATGATGCCTGGGAAGATATCCAAAAAATAAAACATCCCCTTTTCCTAATCTTGGTTGTTACAATAAAGAAATTGCAAAACTATCTGACTGGAATTTAAAGGTAAGCTTAAAATTGATTTAAGCCCAGCAGCTCTGGTTAAGGAAACCACAGCCTAATCAAACATCACTGTGGTTTGGGACTTGCTCACCTTTGGCCCAACCTGTAATAATAATAATAATAATAATAATAATGATAATAAAAAGGTTCCCTGTCAAACTGTTAGAGAATATATGGGATCTATATTTGATACATGTTGGGATCTACTCAGTAATGGCTGTATTTAAAAATAATTCCATTTGGTAGTTCTTGTGGTCATTAAATTACATTTGATTGAAATATGAAATACTAACAACATTTGTCTTAGTGACACTGTTGGAGTAGCATTTTCACTTTAGTGTAAAGATGGCATACAAGGGAAAATATTGAGTGGCACATAGACAACAGAAGCTTTTATACATTTACATTGCAACATCTTAAGGCTGCAGTGGATAGAATGAAACAACAAAAAAAGAAACAAAATTGGAAGTAGAGTGAGACCTGTTCTTGCAGCTCTCCCTCTCCCTCTCCCCTCTTTGTGGGACGGACAATGCATGTGCAGAACAGCCAATGGGAATGCTCTCTTTCTCTCTGAAACGACCTGTTATTGACGATCAAAGTCTCCCGTCACGGTGTGATTTTCTGAAGCCTGAATACAGGCCAAGAGTATTAGTTTTCTCTCCACCCACTTGAATTTCAATAAGCTGAAAGATTATAATGGAATTTTCCCCCCAAAATGCTAAAAAGCAAAGCGCATACCACAGCTTTAGGACAGATGCAGCAAACTATAATGCCCAATTACCTTTACAGATAAAAGGTTTGATTAAAAAATCTGATATTACAAAAGTACATTGATTTGATTGGCAATGGGTTGATATTTGACCTAAAAACAAACACCATAAGGAAAGAAAGACCATTTATTTTTGCTTATTATTTTTTGCAATTTAATTAATAATTTATATTTTAATATTTTATGTCCACATGGGAGTTTAGAAGAAAAACCCTACACCATTTACCCACTGTGCATTTGTACAGTAATCACAAATGGACCGCATGCTCTAAGGAGCCCCGGAGGTGACATGGAAGAAAGAAAAAAAAGAAAAAAGAAATTTACTGGGGAAAAAACACTTTCGTGAGATCGTGAGATCGAGCATCCTGTTTCATTTGTGAGATCTCATCTTTTTTTTGTAAGATATCGAGTTTTTTTGCGAGGTCTTGCAAATCCAACAAACAATAAGGCTAACCTAGTTAGCTAGAAAAAGATTCTCCTAGTGATGTATATTATCTTATTATATGTTATGGACCAATACCACCTAGTTCAAATTGACAGAAACTGCTTACTGTTTCTACTAGCACAGCTCTTAGCCTTAGCATTGTGCTGTTCTCATAGGAGTCCTTAAGAGATGAAATGACAACCAGTTTTTCCTTTTTTCCCCCCTTTCACTTCATGATGCACCAATTTTGTTCCACATATTTCTACCACCAGGACAACTCCTGCATTATACTTTCCTTCATCATACTAAGTCAATTATAATAATTTCTACATGGTCATTTTCTTTCATCCTATCAACCCACAGTCAAACAGAGAAAGACGGTTGAGATCTTACAAACTCGTTTTGATTATTTAAAGAGCAGCACTCTAAATGACTCTTATCTAAAATTCTGTTTTCCAGATAGGTCATATAGGGTATGAAGACTTTAGGTCAGAGGTCACACCAGATTTTAGATCTTTGAGGTGGTGGCATTTTTCTGCAAATTGGAGGAAAGAAAAAGGACCAATTTGGAATTAAAACCAAGGTGGAAAAAAGGAAGATATAATGACATGAGGGGGGGAATGAACCAAAGGCCAAAAGGCTAAGAACGGCATGAAGAGAAAAGAGAGAAAGAAAATGGAAAGCAGGGTGAAGAGACAGATGTAGAGAATAAAAAATAGAAGAAACAATAGCAAGATGGAAAAGGAGAACGAGCGACAGAAAAAAGGAGGAATGATGGATGGAAGGAGTGAGACAGGAAGCTATGCAATTGAATGTTGGTATGGATTTTTCCGTGTTAACAGAATACCTTGTCATGTCTTGCCTGCCTGCGGGCTAAAATCTATCAGATCTATAATCCATCATAAGCTGCAGAAATGGCAATCTATACTGCCACTGCCTAATTAAAACAGTTTGTACTTTTGCAGGGTAAATCAAGTAAGTTAAAAGGTCACACTGAATCTAAAAAATCATGCTATCATATTACAAATATGAAAAAAAGAAAACCTGTCGGACCCCTGTGAAGTAGGGCTGCACGATTATGGCCAAAATGATAATCACAATTATTTTTATCAATATTGAGATCACGATTAATTAATTTGATTTGAACCAAAACTAATATTATTGTCACATAGGCTATTTATAACTGCTTCCACATCCATATTGTGCTACATTCCTTTTATGTTGAAGTTGTATGTTGTACATTTACAGCTGCATCACATGTAAATGAAAATTATCTGAAATAAATAGTCTAGGATATATTAAAAAAAATATCTCTGAGAAAGCTCCTTCACTTGTTTGTAACACTAACGAGCTGGGAAAGGAGAGGGAGAGCGATGGACTGAAGCTCATTCTGAATGGGTCCAGCACGGGTCGAATTGGGGTCAGCTGAGTGACACACATGGTGTATGAAAGGTCTGTACGTTACTGCACTGCATTTTTTTGAATTATAATATTCTGGCCATGTCACATCTCTCGCCCAGGTCCAGCAGGCTCTGTCTCACACGCTATTACTCAACATACTGAAGTTAGTTGCATTCAATAACTTCTGTGTTATGGCGCCCGCAATAACTGAGTTACCAGGGGAAACACTGATACAACTACAGGTTTGGCTCTCATACTTAGCAACATACAGCTGTGTTAATAATAATTAAAACTGTGGACAAATTTCATAAATGTGGACCGGCGCTGACGCCACTGTGTCTTTGTTTCTGGGGAGCAGTGTGTAAGTGAACTGGGGCGGGGCTGTGCGGAAAGTAAGAGATCCAAAAACAGGCACAGCTTTACAGAAGATGGGTCATATAACGCAAAATTAAACCATATTGATATAAACATTTCTTTGTTTGTGGCGAGGCAGCGGATGCAAGCATGTTAGGTGCACTAGTGCGACCTAGGAAAAATGTTAGTCGCACCCTAGAGCCCTGTGAGCTAACAGACACAAACAAGCACTGGTCACTGCTGTTGTCTGAAAAACAACACAGACGGGACAAAATGTTACGTTTACTGGTAAACTGGTAAACCTTGTCACCGATGTATGACCGACTGCTATCTGTTGTGGAATTTTCCTAATGTAACTCTGTCCTCCATAACTGTCTACATCTAAAAACTAAGCTGCACGATGCAGGGAACAACTCTGACTGGCACTAATCAGACAGTGGTTTATGGAGCGGTAGATTGGCAGATCGGTAGATTGCAAAAAAAAACGGAGTGTTCTATGAACGGAGTGACGAATTAAAAAAATATCACTTGATCGTCCCAATTTGATCGTGGGAAACCAAAATGGTGATTGTGATAAAAATTTGATTAGATGTGCATTCTTACTGTAAAGTGTGAAGTAAAACAAAGTCTTGGGTTTTTATGGACTTGACTAATAAATCATTAACCTTCCATTCAAGCAGTGTGATACTTCCGGTTAATTTACATTCTGTTTAAGCAGTAAATGTCATCAGTTCCCAAACTGTTGAGATTTTTTATTCCAAAGATGACCCAGGCTCCAATGTGAGCAAATGCGTAAGAGGCAGAGGTGCCTGTGTCCAGAGCGATAAAACCAGCTTAGCAAGGTTCTAACATCAGCTAATTAAAGCTAAGATGAATGCCCAGCGGGGAATTAGCCAAGGTTGGGTCCCATCTGGCCCTGTTTTACACAGATAACAACTGCAATAGGCTATCAGTATTGACTAAAGATAGCTATGACCTATGTATATGCCGCTATGATCAAGCCTGTCTATCACACACAAAATTGCCTGATTTGGTGGTGGGGTATTTCTTACATGTGCAAATGCTAAGCAGTGGGCTTTGTTACAAAGTCACTTAAGGTGTAGGGTCTAGGCTTACCGGCTTGTTTCTGTAGCCATGAATGCCCAAAGGAACATCATACAGTACATTAAAGCTGTTCAGAGAACAGTTTATCGTTCTGAGAGAAAAAGGTTGCATGCTTTTATGTTCAACATGGATACTCTACCTTATACATCCAAAATTGCGCCTTATCTAAACCTTGATTTTAAGAGACAGAGAAACCTAACCAGTATGCATAGTATTCTCTCAAAGGACCTTTACACAATGTACCCTATTGTTCCTGCCTTAAAATTTCCCTTTAACCATGTTTAACAAAGAGCCTCCAATATGAGCATTTTCAAAGACTTGAAAGAAGTCATCGTTTATCTGAAAATTACAGTGATGCTCTATAAATACTTGTCAGGCCAGGAGGAGTAAAACAAGCTAGACTGGCTATTTGACTGGCAGCTGGAATAAAAGAGCACACAAAATCACCGAAACAGTGTCCAAGTGACCGTGACAAATATGCAATCTGTAAAACAAGAACAGCGGAGGTTTTCATGGTGGGTGTTTAAACAGTGAGGGTGAAACACAGTTGTGTTTCTGCCAACCGAGACTTGAGTTCTCACACAGCCAGATGGCTGGTGCTGGTGCTTTCTTGATTTGTCTATCCAGGGACGCTAAAGTAGATAATTACTCACCTTGGTGCCAGAAACTAGCTGCTACACATCAGTTGAAGTGGCTGACCCTGTTTTATTTTGTTTCTGTGCTCGACTTCCTGTCCCGTCTGTCGTGTACTGAATTGCTGCGGAGCTCTCCGACGTCTGGCAAAAATGGAAGTGATATCTGTGTATCTGTTTCGGAAGGCTGGGGATCGCTGGCGCTGGGACGCAGCTGGGACGCAGCCGTTACGCCGATGCCGTTCCGGAGCAGGAAATTAAGAAAATTAAATGACGTATCTAGCTGAATTTGAAACACAACAAAGTGTTTGTCTCATCTCATTGTTTGTATTACCTATTCCTGTCCATGAATAACACTGGGGTTAGGATTTATGATACATATAAAAAGTATTCACCAATGTCAAAGGGTCTCAACACACAGCTTGCAAATAAAAAAGAAAAACATTGTGGTAGGGGTGTGAAGAGACGCTTACTCAACAAGACGAGACACATCACGAGAACGAGACGAGACAAGATTTTGTAAAAAAAAATTTAAAAATATCCTTGATGAAATATATGAATGGAAAATAGTTTTTTTATTCAACTGAAAAATCACAAAATGCAAAACAATTTAGGTGCATTTTGAAATCAACTATTAATGATGAATGTTAACTTTTTTTTTCTTACTATTTTAATGAATTATATGCAGTAAAGGACGTGCAAACACTGCAAAATGTTTTGTATAAACTCTACCAACTGGCTTCTGCCCTGTACAATTTCACACGAGAAATCTAACTCCTATCATTTCCGCAGGAAAACCTAAATGTTGCCACACAAATGATTTAAAAGTGGCAGGGGGATCTTCAATAGTAATTTAACGTTTTAATATCGCAAGATCTCGTAAAACGAGATCCCGTCACACCCTTACATTGTGGTACTTTGATTGGAAGTAACTAATATTTCAAGGATGAAATCCAGAATGTCTCAACAACCAAACATACAAACTATTATGTTCTCTCTAACTAAACAGAGCAGCAGTGGTCAAAAGCCACCTGCAAGACCTTTTATAGAAACGTAAGGGGAAATACAACGCATTAGACAGGAGGAAAAGGTACTGAGCTGTCAGACAGCACATTGAACAACTGCAGGGTTTCATCTTCAAATGAAAAACTTCAAATGCCTTTAGAGGAAAACTTTGCTTCTATTTGTTGTTTTTTCTTCCTACAACAAATGAATTAAGATATTTTTCATATTAAATGTTGTTCACTTGAGCTCTAATTTTTTCAACTGCAAACTTTGCAATCTTTATGCATAGGCACTGTATTGCAAAACAAGCTGCTGATCAGAATGGTGTTTCACCGAGCCTCCCTATGTGGGAAACAACAGAGCCTAATAAATGCCCATCTAGCTATGCACATTATCTTTGTTGTGACTACTGAATGCATTGCAGGCTCTTTTTAAAGAGCGGAACCCATTGAGCTAAAATGAGCTTCAGGTCAGGAGGTGTTTGGTGTATTTTCCCAGTGGGAGACTGTACAGAGCTTAATAAATGACTTGTTAGCCAGAGGAAGAATCTTATGAAAAGGAACAGAGAGAGGATAAGCCCAGGAGTTCATTACAGTATGTGCAAAGATCAGGAGGTCTTTCGCTAAATCTCCTACTGTGGATAGAGAATAAATGAGCAGCTTCTGAAAAATAAGGTAACAAAGCTAAAAGGACATACTATCACTTAGACCTGCTGTATTATGGAAAGGTAATGACATTGTTGTAGTTTAGTGTTCAAGATGCCCACACATGCAAAAGAAAAAAAATGAGCCACGAGTTGTTTTTAAATCTCGTTCCAACTCACAGAAAATATGTTTGCCAGCTTGATATTTGTCTTTTTTCAAATTTTCTTCAAAAACGGCACAGGGCTCACCATCACCAGGTTGAGCCAAAAAGAGGACACATCAGTCTTCAGCTCAACAGCACAACAAGTCTCTCAGTGAGACAGCATCTGACATATCACCAGTCGACCCACTGCTATGTGTCAGTTACGAGCGCACCTCAGGCCCGAAGTCAGCAGAAGGGGACGGAAGTCTATTGATCCGGACTGTCTTGCCAGCCTTGGCTCATAATGCCTCTTTATTTTGTGCCTCAGAGGAAATAACTCAGCTAATGTATAAGACATTTGAGTTCTCCTTGCGTCTCAATTGGCTTTGGTGTGAGTATAGATGCATCTTTACCTATTAGAGATGTGGGAAAACACTGCAAACTTGCTATTATTTCAATTATTTATTGAATGAATGCAAGGATGATATATTACTGCCCATGTCTGACCAGAAGCGCTTGAGTTAGAGGTTACATTTTGATTAAAAATCTTCAGATAATAATTACTTTATACAGTGGTGTGAAAAAGTGTTTGCCCCCTTCCTCATTTCCTGTTCCTTTGCATGTTTGTCATACTTAAGTGTTTCGGAACATGAAACCAATTTAAACAATAGTCAAGGACAACACACGTAAACACAAAATGCAATTTGTAAATGAAGGTGTTTATTATTAAAGGTGAAAAGAAATCCAAACCATCATGGCCCTGTGTGAAAAAGTGATTGCCCCCTAAACCTAATAACTGGTTGGGCCACCCTTAGCAGCAACAACTGCAACCAAGCGTTTGCGATAACGTGCAATGAGGCTTTTACAGCGTCCTGGAGGAATTTTGGCCCACTCATCTTTGCCAAATTGTCGTAATTCAGTTACATTAGAGGGTTTTCGAGCACGAACAGCCTTTTTAAGGTCATACCACAACATCTCAATAGGATTCAGGTCAGGACTTTGGCTAGGCCACTCCAAAGTCTTCATTTTGTTTTTCTTTAGCCTTTCGGTGGTGGACTTGCTGGTGTGTTTAGGATCATTGTCCTGCTGCAGAACCCAAGTTCGTTTCAGCTTGAGTACACGAACAGATGGTCGGACATTCTCCTTCAGGATCTCTTGGTAGACAGCAGAATTCATAGTTCCTTTTATCACGGCAAGTCTTCCAGGTCCTGAAGCAGCAAAACAGCCCCAGACCATCACACTACCACCACCATATTTTACTGTTGGTATAATGTTCTTTTTATGAAATGCAGTGTTCCTTCTACGCCAGATATAGTTGGACACACACCTTCCAAAGAGTTCCACTTTTGTCTCGTCGGTCCACAGAATGTTGTCCCAAAAGTCTTGGGGATCATCAAGATGTGTTGTGGAGAAATTGAGACGAGCTTTGATGTTCTTTTTGCTCAGCAGTGGTTTTCTCCTTGGAACTCTGCCATGCAGGCCATTTTTGCCCAGTCTTTTCCTGATGGTGGAGGCATGAACGCTGACCTTAACTAAGGCAAGTGAGGCCTGCAGTTCTTTGGACGTTGTTGTGGGGTCTTATGTGACCTCTTGGATTAGTCGTCGCTGCGCTCTTGGGGTAATTTTGGGGGGCCGACCACTCCTGGGAAGGTTCACCACTGTTCCATGTCTTTGCCATTTGTGGATAATGGCTCTCACTGTGGTTCGCTGGATT